>NC_039365.1:19814792-20173055 GCF_003573695.1 Papaver somniferum | reverse complement strand
GGCGATGCAATGAAAGTAGGCTACACATGGGGACTACCAACATGGGACGCTTTCACTCCCCTCAACCAGGTTATTTATGATTTCAACATCATCATTGTTAAAGTTTTATGAGCCGCAAGAATTTCTCAACATGAAGCCGTACACGTGCACGGAAGACTCCAAATGCATGCCACAAAGATACATTCACATATTCGGCCAATCCATCGGATCTAACAGAAGCATAACTGGGGACTGCTCACCACATCCTCTTCCACACGATAATCCAAGATTCAGAATATGGTTCGAAGGATGCCACTTGGAGCCAAGTCCTTGAAGACTTGATAGTAGCACATCGCCAACGAAACGTCTCCCAACTCATATATTTCATCCAGTGTCTCCGGAAGATTTCGACCAATACAAGCATCCACAACATATTGTCATCGCGATCAGAGGGTCCAGGCACTGAACAACCTAAAATCAAGGATGGACCAAAAACGCAACCACATCCATCCGTCCCAAGAATACAATGGAGTTTAATAAACTGGGCCATATTAAAGCCATACTGATCATACTTTCATGCCACTGTCTACCAAACGAAAGGTTGCAATAATCAACGGCTACCTTCCTCTTAAGATGCAAAATATCGACCGTTGAAGGTCACCACCGAGCCGGCAAGTCTCCCAAGCTCAACTTGCCAGACAACAACAACATGCTACATGTTTTCCACGAAAACACTCGAGACATCAACACATGTAACAAACTGGGGGATGCTCATTGGGTATTGGTTTGGCGGTTTACAGCGTGCGGCGTACACTACGCTCGTTATTAGAAAGTGTCATAAGGATGAGGCGGTTAGTAAATACAGGAATGGTGAAATGCTTTCTTTTATGGAACATAAATTCCAAGCGTTACTGGTTACTACCTCCTCGCATTTACTCACCCGTTTTCCATTTCTTAATGAGACCAGAGTACGTTTCACTTCGACTTGTATAAATCCGCATTACCTATTTCCACCGAACAACAAGTTCTGGTCAGGAGCATACAACACTCAGAAAACATTTGCTAGCTTCCCATCTATTAGCTTTCCACTTTCTGATACAAGTCAAAACAACTACTCTTCCAGAATCAACTATTCTGGTCTCAACACTCTCTTCGCTTCCCTCCCCAAAACCAACCCTTCTCCTCCACTTTGTGACCGAAGCAAGTCTGGAAGGGCCATTTCTTGGTTTAGGACGGACTTGTAAATATTGATCTCTCGAATCTAAAGTACTCCCTTGCAGTACATTATTTAGGTTTTAGACTTATTTCTCACCCACATCATACGAAATTACCGAAACCAGCAAAAACTGTTTTCACCCTCAAACAGTTAGAAAACAGGATTCAACTCAATAGTCTTGCCCTTCTCGACTTCATCAACTATGTTACTTCCTTCCATTGTATACACAAACACAAAAAATTCAGTAGAATCTTTTGACCTTATGAAACACAGTATTTATAATGTGTTCCATATAAGAACCCTAGGAAACACGACGTCCACGTGGGTCAGGTGTACGTGTACTGCTGGTCAGCATGCAAGAGAAACCAAAAGCACAAAAAGGAATCAATTTCAAGTGAAGATTACAGACGCAAGCACTTGGAGTAAGGATGAAGGAGAGAAAAAAAAACTCAAGAGAGCTTAAAGATTATAACCAATACAACCCTGTCAGCTTCCTCAAGATGAATTTCTTGAGAACTATGAGCATCCTTCTTAATTTAAAAGAGGGATGCTATAATTAAGCAGTCATGGTATATTAGGATGAAGCATTTTTCTCATCAATATTTACTTCTTCCTTCTCTCTTTAAAGGGTATTTAGAGAAGAGTTACTTGTCATAAATGAAGAAGTTTTATCAAGAGAATAATCAGGAGTACCTGAGTCAACTACCTTCCATGTTTTTTTGATGCTCAGTTTGAGTCTGCTTACGCTGATTTTCAGTTCTGTGACTCGATTATTGATGTGTATGAAATCTGGAGCGGAAGTCTTGGACTTGCAGTCTTTTTCAGGAAGAGACAGGGAATTCAACTTTTCTTTCTTTCTCCTATGCCTTTTTCTCTTCTCAGAGTGATTTACGTGGTCAATTACTCTTCTGCCACTCTTCCTTCTACCATTATAGGAATTCTTCGTTTTAACAACGCAATTAAGAAAGGACTTATCACAATTCATTCCTTGATTGTTGAAAGTGCCTTTTACTCCAACAATGTGAGAGACCGGTTTAATAACTTCTTTAGATATCCATACAAGAATGTTATGAAGTTTTTCATCCTCAAACGATAACCACATTTTCGCTCAGAATGTCCTTTATTCCCACAATAATAGCAGTTGAAGGAATTATTTTTAACCTTTCTCATGTGAGTCGCTTTAGAAGGAGCAAACTCCTTGTTTTAGGACCATTGCAAGCTGTCAAAGTTTTTTCACCTGAAGAAATATCAGTAGCTTTACAAAATTGGTCTTACTAGTTTTCGGAGCGTTTATTCCTTTATAGCCCATACCACGTGTATCACGATGTTCTTTACATGCTCCAAGCATAGAAGATAATTTTGTAGAGCTAGAATTGAATCTACTCAGATTCTCTTCCAGTGATTTTACTTTATTAAGAGCAGCTGCAAGCTCAGTCTCTAAGGTTTTTTCCTTGTTGAGAAGAATGATCTCTTTGTCATTAAAACATTTTTGTTGAGAGTCATATCTTCTTCAGTTTCTGAAAGTCTTTCTTTCAACATGAAGAGATTACGGAGTAGATTATCACATTCATACCTTTTTGTGCGTACATCTTCTTCACGATCTTTAACGATAGATTGTAAGAGTTTATACCCACTATCATATCCTTTAAATATTTTTCTCAACTTTCTGTTTTCTTGACAAAGAGGACCCATGCATTTACTCAAGCAGGTTGTTGACTTCTTTTCTTTCAAAGCGCGGTCAAACAACTTGATATATTGAGAGACTTCCTCATCAACACTCTGTCCCTCTTCTGAATCACTATCATTTGAAAGATCATCCGACTGTTCATCAAGGGATTTTTCCCAGTTGAATGTAGATTCAGTCGATGGACAAGAGTTAGAGTTTTTCTCAGAAGTTTCAGAACTTTTGAACTTACTTGAGTGACTCTGAACTGATGTTGCGTTATCAGAGATGCACTTATATTCCATAGAGTCAGATCGCTACAAACATATACTTGTAATTTCTTAATCGTGTTTGCCTGCTCTGATACCAATTGAAAAAGCGGGGGTCTAACAACACCATCCAATATTTCGCATAGCAATCTGTATGGACTAACTCCAATATACTTACTATAGAATCAACTAGACAGACAGATTCAATCTAGATAAAAGTATATCGAGGAGTTAATATCTCTCCCTTGATTTGATTTACTCAAGCAGAATTTGCGAGTCCTAATCAAATACAAGGAATAACTTGGATGGTACCAAAGACCAATATCCAATTGTCAATCAATTTAAATCAACAACCAAAAGGTCGGGTATTCTAATTGATTGATCTTCAATGCACAACCTGTATATTATTTCAATTATAAATATAAACAATATAATGCGGAAATAGAAATAACACAGACACCAGAATTTTGTTAACGAGGAAACCGCAAATGCAGAAAAACCCCGGCACCTAGTCCAGATTGAACACACATTGTATTAAGCCTCTACAGACACTAGCCTACTCCAAGCTAACTTCGGACTGGATTGTATTTGAACCCCAACCAATCTCACACTGATCCAAGGTACAATTGCTCTCTCTACGTCTCTGATCCCAACAAAATACTACGCACTTGATTCCCTTAGCTGATCTTACCCACAACTAAGAGTTGCTACGACCCAAAGTCAAAGACTTGAAAATAAACAAATCTGTCTCACACAGACAAGTCTATTGAAAGGATCAATCTGTCTCCCACAGACAAACTCTAAAGTTTTTGTTCCGTATTTTGATAAATCAAGGTGAACAGGAACCAATTGATAATCCGGTCTTATATTCCCGAAGAACAGCCTAGAGTTATCAATCACCTCACAACAATCTTAATCGTATGATAGCGAAAAAAGATGTTGTGGAATCACAAACAATGAGACGAAGATGTTTGTGATTACTTTTTATATCTTGCCTATCGGAGATATCAATCTCAAGCCAATCAATCTGATTGTACTCGTACGATAGAAGATACAATATCAGATCACACAACTACGATAAAAGTAGTATCGGTATGGCTTCACAATCCCAATGAAGTCTTTAAGTCGTTAACCTGGATTTTAAGAAGAAACCAAAGGTTAAAGGAGAATCGACTCTAGCAAACAAACTAGTATCACACATAAGGTGTGGGGATTAGTTTTGCACAGATGCTAGAGTTCCCATTATATAGTCTTTCAAATCAGGGTTTGTAATCAATGTTAGCTTAGTAACAAAGCATTCAATATTCATCGTTAAATGAAAACCTGATTAGATTCAAGTTAATATCTTTCAACCGTTAGATCGAAAACTTAGCTTGTTACACACAAATGAAATGTATGTTTATAGGTGTGTATAACCGTACCCAAACATGTACATTTGTTGGTTCAACAATAGTTAACCAAATGATCACTTCCATATCAACCATATTCTTCTTCGCCATAACTAGTTGAATTGACTCAAATGAACTAATTAGAGAGTTGTTAAATTGCAAGGAAATCTTATGTAACTACACAATACACAATTGAAGCAAAGATGATTTGATTCACTTGAATCGGTTCATGAACTTTATAGCCACGGTTTGCAAACTGCATTCCTTAGTATTTATAAATATAAGTTCAGAACAATCATCTTTAGATATAACCTAACTCAAGTTCGAGGACTGGGTTCGTGGACTTAAGTTCCCGGAAAGAGTTCACAAACTCCAGAAGAAATTCTCGGGTCGAGAAATTCCGCCAGTTTGCGGACTGCGTTTGCGGATTTGGCTCACGCCACATTCTGTTTCTCTTGATCAACAAAGTTCGCAAACTTTGGTTCAAGGAATAAGGACTTATACATATATGTGTTTCCACAACAATGCTTATGTCCACCATTTGTTATATAATCTCAACTCTCATTTCAATCATTGAAACATCTTAGAGGATGTTATATAGTTGTTAAACCATTTCTCGTCAAAGGAATTTTCAAAGTGATTGAAACATATCATGACTTTCATCACTAGGTAAAAATAAACTTGGTTGAAGCGAAAGATTACCAACACATATTTCGAGATATAGATAGGCGAGATAAACTCGGATCGAAATAGCAAATGTGTATAATCAAAGTCTATATAGCAAAACGACTTTTGTCTCAAAGTAGGAGATAAATTAGATAGAATTTTTGAGTGATAGATAAGTTCAAGTCTTCGCATACCTTTTTGTTGATGAAGTTCCACCGGTTGCTTGAGTAGTTCTTCGTCTTGTATGATGAATCTCCATGGAGTTCTTGAGCTCAACTACACTTTCTATCCTAGTCCGAGACTTAGCTATAATAGACCAGAAATCAAGACTTATAGTTCTGATCACTAACATTGACAAACATGCTTGAGATAGCAACGCATGCGAGTTCGACCGAGAAATGCTCTAACACACAGTATGTGTACTTGTATGCTAACTGTTTCATGATTATTCCAAGTACGGGAATCTAAGTATGAATACCCGTAAGCGTACTGATTCAACAGTTGAAGTCCGGGAACTGTAGTATGCGTACCCGTTTGCATACTAATTTCAACTGAGTTCGGTTGTGTACGACAATATGCGTAACCATACTGGCGAACACAGGCCAAGTTCGGCAACTTAGGTATGCGTACACGTTTGCATACTTGAGTGGTTAAGTTCTGAAATCGGCTATATCATGAAAAAATACATTTATATAATAAGGAATGCAATATTTTGCAAACCGTGGCTGTAATGTTTATGAATTGATTCGAGTGAATGAAAACCGATTTTGCTTCAATTGTGTCTTGTTTACTTCTATGATAATATAATCAATTGAACAACTCTATGTGTAACATAACTAGTTTCGTTTGAGTCATTTGAATTATATGTGTTAAGATGAACAAGGTTGATATGAAATTGTTCATATGGATAACTTCGGTTAACTATTGTTGAACCAACTAAGTGTACATGTTTAGGTACTCTTACCCATATCTAAATAAAGGTACATTTTATTTGTGTGTAACAAACTAAGACCATCTAACGGTGGAAAGATATTGATTTGGTTTTAAGTAAACTTAGCTTGACTCTTAGATCAGGATTCATCTAACGGTGAATATTGATTGCTTTGTTCCAAGGCTATCAAACCCTGATTTGAAGACTATATAGGGAGAACTTTAGCAACTGGGAAACCTAATCCCCACACCTCCTGTGTGATACTAGTTGCGACTAGAGTTGATGCTCCTTTAACCTTGGTTTTTCCTAAAACCCTCATAGGTTAACGACTTGAAAACTTCATTGGGATTATGAAGCCAAACCCAACTATTTTCTTTGTAGTTGCATGTTCTAACTTACTTTGTTCTATCGTATTGAGTACTATCTTCCCTAAGATTTGCTCGAGATTTATCTCCGATAGGTAAGATAAAAATTAGTCACAAACATCTTCGTCTCATCGTTTGTGATTCCACAATAACTTGTTCTACTTCCATATAGTTAAGTTATAGTGAGGTGATTGATATTACTTGGCTTTTCTTCGGGAATATATGTCCAATTTATCAATTGGTTCGTGTGCACCTTGATTTATCAAAAGACGAAACAAAACCTTATAGGTATTTTTGTGGGAGAAAAATTTATCTTTCTATATAGACTTTTTCGTGTGAGACAGATTTGTTTATTAAGTCTCCGACTTTGGGTCGTAGCAACTCTTAGTTGTGGGTGAGATCAGCTAAGGGAATAAAGTGTGTAGAATCCGGCATGGTTCTGGAGACACAAGTAACACGACTGTACCTTAATCAGTGTGAGATTGGATAGGGCTCAACTACATTCTAGTCCGAAGTTAACTGGTAGTAGGCTAATGTATGTAGCGTCTTAGTACAATGCGGTGTTCAAATCTGGACCAGGTCTCGTGGTGTTTCTGCATTTGCGGTTTCCTCGTTAACAAAATATCTGGTGTCTGTGTTATTTCTTTTCCGCATTATATTCTTTATATAATTGAAATATCACAGGTTGTGGGTAAGTTCAATCAGTTTGTGAATCTGACCTTTGGGTCGTTAATTGAATTGATTGACACTAGGATATTGGTTTTTGATACCGTCCAAGTTGTTTCTTATACTAATCAGGCTCACGGATTTCTATCAGTTTAATTGATTTGATGATCATATTAAGAAACAGAGATACAACTCTTGGATATACTTTTCATTGATTGAGTCTGACTGTCTAGTTGATTCTCTTGAAAGTATACTGGAGTTAGTTCATATAGATTTCTAAACGAAAAGTTTGGGTCTGGTTGTTATACCCCTGCTTTTACAATTGGTATCAGAGTAGGCAAACCTGTTTAAGACCTTATAAGTCTGTGTTTGTAGCAATCTGGCTATATTCAAAGAAGCGATATCTCTATAAACGTACAACCAGTCTTCGATGACTCGAATTACTTATGGAGGAAAATTTCTATGCGTACCTTTCTTCAAGCGCGTGATATTCAATCATGGGTTCGGGTAGTTAATGACTATGATCCTCCTATAGTGACAGTTTACGATGTTACTGCTCCTAAGGATGTGCTTATGAACCTGAAGAGATTCTTGCTGCAAAGAAAAATTCTGATGGGTTAAATTCGATCATCCATGCCATAACCCAGATCTCCAGCATCATGTGACTACATGCACTCGGTCTAAAGATGCTTGGGATATCTTAGAAACCGTATTTTTGGGGAATACCTGTGAAAACAAAGATAGGCTTCAAAACCTAAATTATGATTGTGAAAACCTTAGTATGGCAGATTAAGATTCATTTGATGAGTTTAATCACAAAGTGTCTGAAATTGTTAATGCATCTTTTGCATTGGGTAAGACTATTCCTGAAAAGGACGTGGTGTTGAAAATTCTCAGATCGTTGCCATTTAGATACAATTCTAATAAAAATGCCATCGTTGAGGGAAATAACCTTGAAACACTTTCCAGACACACACTTGTTGGAAAGCTAAAATTAATTGATCATGATCAGAACAAGGTTAGAACGTTTGCGTTCAATGATGTGACCAACACAAGTGAACTTTCTAACTTGTCCTGCGTTGATGATTGTTGTCCTAATCATATTGATCCGAACAGATCATTTATTACACAAAAGATCAAGGATATTTTGAAGAAAATAAAGAGATATGAGAAACCATTTTCTTTCTCTGATGCTCTTTGATGATCAATTCAAGAAAAATCATCTCAATTTTTCAACGATATACATTTTCTCGAAGTCTGTTCAGAACTTTCAGCCTTTTCGGCAGAAACTTCCATTAACTCAAATTCGTGTTCAAAATATGAGTCTGACACTGAGGTTTTAGAATTCTTAGATAAAAGTGAAGAAATTCACCAAGAAAACCTTCAACTGAAGATTAAGTTGGAGAAACTTGAATCATCACTTCAGGTGAAAACTATTGAGATTGATTGTCTTAATGATGAATTTACCAGAACCCTATCTCTGAAGGAAAAAGAGATTGATACTCTCAAGTGTGACCTGCAAAGGTTGTCAGGAAGCTCCGACAAGATTTCAGCAATGTTATTCGGTCAAAAGTCTTTTGGAAACACAAACGGTTTAGGGTTCAAAAATAAGACTATGAGCACAATCAATTCGTTTGTTCCGGACGGTTCTAGAATAATTGATCTTGAAAGTTGTGATAAACAGGAGTCATCTGTACAAAATTTTTTTTTCTGTTTTGTTCGTTTTGTGGAAGTGCAAGTCATATTCATAGTAAGTGTTGGAAATTCAATAAGAATAACAAAAGAATTCCCAAACTTCAAAATGACATGCAAAGGATGAATTTGGCTTTGGATAAAAAGCAGGGAACGCCCGAGGACAAGAAGAAGTCTAAAAGATTAAGAGTCAGACGAGGTAAGTCTGTTATTCAACAAACCTTGACATGTTACCATGTGACACAAGAAGTGAGCATTATGTTCACTCCATTACTATCTAGTCATAGTAATGTCATGTATCCTTATTTTTGACTTGAGAATAAGGATAACATCAAGGTTGCTCAAGTCTTGTAATATTAGTTGTTTAATTTTTTTTCTTTTATTCTATTTTTAGCTATAAAAGTTAAATTGAGCAAGTGAATATTTTATTGTTGAAATAGATAATGGATCATGAACCGTGAAGACTTTTTCAAAGTTCTTTTAGGGTTTGGTTGTCCGATGGTCTATTTATGTTCATTTGTGATAAAAAATATCCTTCACCTCTTTTCTTTGAAAGATACAGTTTCATGGTTCCTATAACTAGAGGTACCATGAAAAAGGATGCAGTAGAAGCAGTCAATTTGTATCTATGTGAAGGAATCCAGTCCTCAAAAAAGAAAAAGGAGAAAGCTACAAATGATGAAAAATGTTCTTCCTCTAACTACCTAATATCTGTTTGTCATCATGATAATAACTTCAGGGCTATGATGAAAGATTTCATCAGCAAAAGAAATGATTTAAAATCTCAAATCATTTCTTCTTTAGAAGAGATAACTCACTATGGACAAATGTTGTCTCTGACAAAGAACAACTTGCGTGAACTGAAAAGAGAAGTTAGTGAGTTAACTGATATTTCTGAAGATTCGGAGGAATTGAATGATCCCATAATCAACGGGTTTTGCAATAATGAGAAGGAATTCTCAGTAGATGCCCTGAGAAAGCTCTACAATGTCTAGGAAATTTCATATGAGAATTTAATCTTGTGTTTTAAGAAGGATAACTAGGGTTTGGAATAACAATTATTGTGATTACACATAGCTATTTCAAATGATATTCATCTTGAAATGTTTTAGATTTATTTATTTGAATTTTAAGTTATTTGGAAGATGATTTTTGCAGTATTAATCTTTATTGGTTTCATATATTGTAAAACTTGGTACGGGATATGAGTTTTTACGTCCGTGAACTGTGAAAATTGCTTTGAAGGTAATAGTTTGTGTGAGATAGCTATTCTCGTCTTCTAAGAATGTTTCAATCATTGAAATGAGAGTTTAGAACGATTAACCATGATTGGATATAAGCACAGTACGTGTACTTGCATATGTGTATTCCAAGTCCGGGAATCTAGTATGCATACTCGTATGCGTATTTGGTAAAGTCAGTTGAAGTCCGGGAACTATAGTATGCATACCCGTTTGCATACTATATTCAACTGAGTTCGGATGTGAATGACAGTATGCGTACCAGTTTGCATACTGGCGAACACAGTCCAAGTCCGGGTACTTAGGTATGCGTACCCGTTTGCATACTTGAGTGGGTTATGTTCTAAAATCCGCTATGTCATGAACTAATACATTTACATAATAAGAAATGCAATCTTTTGCAAACCGTGGCTATAATGTTCATGATTTTATTCAAGTGAATCAAACCGATTTTGCTTCAATTATTTCTTGTATACTTCTATGAGAATGTAAACAATTGAAAAACTCTATAACTAGTTTTATTTGAGTCATTTGAACTAGTTGTGTTACGATGAATAAGGTTGATATGCAAGTGTTCATATGGCTAACTTTGGTTAACTATTGTTGAGCCAACTAGGTGTACAGGTTTATATACGGTTACCCATATTTAAATGAAGGTACATTTCATTTTTGTGTAACAAGCTAAGTCAATCTAACGGTTGAAACAACCTTGAACACCCTTTCTCTTAATTTTGCTCCAAACAAATTTTAATGGAGGAAATACATGAACCCTAGAGCGTTCACGTACGCGGACATGATGGAGAAGAAGAAAGGTACGCGTACCTCTCTTATATATATACTCAAAAATAAGCTTGGACCCATTTCTCAACCGTGATCCACAATAGGAATGTAGGATTTCGTAGGTGATCAAACACCAAGGTTCTGTAACCCGCGAAAACACGCAAACGTGTTAAAAGACGATACAGTAGAAAGTTATTTTACAATTATCCCGAGGAGGACAAAAAGACATTAACCATGGTACTGATGTGATTTGTAGATAGTGGTAAAAGTGGTTCGATTCTCAGACTTGTGAAGGATATTAATTAGACTTAAATCCTAATATTAAAATAAAAAACTCACTAAAAATTATAGCAAACTCAATCAAAGATGATATCAATACTAAAAGGAACACTGAGGCTAAGATTCCACTATTTTCCAATTTCAAAGTGATTTAATCCAATATTCATATTCATGCAATTTTTTCGTTCAATTTGATTATAAACTATTGCAACAAGTAGATTCTCAAAATAACAGGTGTAAATCCAAAGCATAGAACATCAAAAACCTAGGTCCAAGCATGCTCTATCAAAAGAAATAACAATTGCTTAACAAGAATCATTCAAACAACTTTCAATCAAGGCAAAACAATCATAAAAATAATTGCGATAAATAAATAAATAAAAATATACTACTTTTTGTTGTAAAAATAGCTTCCTCTATTGCCTCAGCAATGGGGTTTAGCTCCTCATATTAACAACTTGCTCAAAATACATGCTTGTTGCTCAAAAGTTGATTAAAAAGAAGAGAAAGGTATAAAACAGCGTGTTTGTAACAGATATAATTGTTACGAACCACTGTTACAGAATATCCTAACACAGAACTGTTGCGAACTCTGAATAATTGTTACAAAAATTGTTACAAAGTGATTGAATATTGAAAGAAAAGGCCACGGATTCTGCGACTGTCTTCGTCTGTCCAATGTTCTTCAGCTTCGTCTTCTTCCTCCTGCTTCTGCAACTTTCTCTGCAGTGTGATTTCTTCGCACCAGAGCTCCCCCTAAACTACGTAAAGGCCCCAAACTACTCGATACCCCTTTTGGAACTCCAAGAAACATATACATATGCCACAACACGATCAAGTCTCCAAGAAATCTCTGATTTTCTTCCTTTTCTTTTTCCAAAAGTTACGAATATAATTTTCATAATTTCTTCACACGTCTCCCTGTTTAGTCCAAACTTTCCTTTGTTGATAGATTCGAATCCATAGGGAGATATTCACTATCCTATTCCGCACGTATTACCAAATTTAGCCGAACATAGAATCCGTGAACAACTGCTCCCCTATTTCACTTGTTTTAGTAAATCTTCCCATATCTCCCTTTATCTTCGATTTTAATCCACGTACCTTGCATGTATGATCAAACCAAGCCCAAACCAACTTGGTCCGCTGAAAATCCACGAGAATATCACGTCCAAATCCAATTCAGGGAGTTCGCTGTTGATAATAATTTTCCCGCCAAAATTCAGTGCGTTTAAGCCATAAAGATGGTGTCTCCCTAACAATGGCTGGGGTGCGATTAGCAACTGCCTGGAAATGGGATGCCCCTTAGTAATTAGGTTACCCCTTATCTAAAGTGAGAGTCCGAATAGCAAATGTCCTCCGGGTGCTTTCCGACAACTTTTCAAGCCAATTTTTTCCAAAAATGTTTATTAGCCAAAAAAACCTACAAATAAATAACACACCATAATAAGTACAAAAATGAGCCCTAACAATATATAGAATCGAGACAAATCGGAAACAAAAATGTGTCTATCAAATACCCCCAAACCTATTATTTGCTAGTCCTCGAGCAAAAATAAAATAGAAATAAAATCCTAACTCACTGTCGCAGGCATCGTCGATTGCATTTAGCGTATGCAATAAGACTTTAAACCCCTAGGTGTCCGTAGTGGCGGAGTGTTGTCTCTGGAGGGCTTACCAGAGGTATACCCACAAAACCTTTATACTCCAGACCCTAGCTATCTACATAGAACCTTGGAATGCACTAAAGAATCTCCTTGGTTGGCATACTTATTGACTACAGGAGGAAGTACCCTGATGCGAAATTCCAATTGTTGTACACGAGCTCGCACTCAAGCATACTAAAATTCATATGAAGTGACAGAGCTCTACTCAGATAGTCGCACTATGGACATCAATATCCGGAGTCAAAACTAATCACATGGATAGATCAAGAAGATGGATATAGAAAAACATATATGGTTTTGATGTTTACTAGGTGAACGGTGTTTCTCATATCTGTCTGAAGGCCTCCGCCAAAATGAACCTATCCTAATGGAGTGAGATACTAGTCTGACTAATATCAACACACTGGCATATACAAGGGAACCAGTGATTGATAATCCTAACTCTAGGTCAACACAACTGGCATATACAAGGGTTCCAGTGGTCGACTTTATTGAATTTATTCCAGTTGGTCTGATGGTCTGGTCTCTTTTTTTTTTTTTGTATCTCAATCACTCTAATTCACCCTAGCATTGGTAACAACTTGAATCGTGAGCCTCACCTAATCACTTAGAGAAACATAGTTTAAAAACAAAACAAAATAAAAACAGAAGTGAAAAGGACTCAACGAGATATGGTAAAACTATCATGTTATTTCGAACACCTGAGCTCTGTTCTTTTATGAATAGACTATTAGATGTTGCCATCTAGTCAGATTGGTTCCTCAACTCCTACAACCAAAATGCTTCCATCCACTTGGATTGGTTAGTTCCACCCTTAATAGGGATAAATTTCTAGGCTCTGGAGTTTATTTCTTGCAACGAAAAGGTAACAAAAAGTTCTACCCCACCCCCAAACTTAAATCTAACATTGTCCTCAATGTTTCTAATCAAAGAACAGTACCAAAAATATAAGTAACATGAGGAAATAGTAAAGAGAGAAGTCGGAAAGATAGTACCTGGGTGAAGTGTAACCAAAAACCTACAAAAATATTATACAACATACAAAATCGCCTCGATGGTCAATTATGGTAAACAGGGTCCTCCAGAGGGACCTCCTCAACATCACCTGTAGGAAAAGGCTCTAAAAAGGGCTTCAATCGCTGACCGTTAACCTTCGAAGAACTACTACCATATGGTGTCTCAATCTCAACAACGCCATGAGGAAAAACAGTACGGACCACAAAAAGACCGGTCCACCGAGAGCTTAACTTCCCGGGGAATAGATGCAAACGAGTGTCATACATAATAACTTTTTGACCTGGAGAAAATGACTTTCGTAAAATATTCCTATCATGCACAAGTTTCATTTTGTTCTTATACTCCTTAGCACTACTCTACGAATCTCGTCCAAATCATTGAGCTGGAGCTTTCTTTGAGCTCCTGCCTTGTCAAGTGAAAAGTTTAAGTTCTTAATAGCCCAATAGGCTCGATGCTCTAACTCAACAGGCAGGTGACATGCCTTGACAAACACTAAATGATAAGGTGACATTCCAATGGGTGTCTTAAACGCAGTACGGTAATCTCATAAGGCATCAGTAAGCCTCGACGACCAGTCTTTCCTATTTGGACTAATTGTTTTCTCTAGAATACGTTTAATTTCCCTATTGGAAACCTCTACCTGACCACTAGTCTGAGGGTGATATGGGTTGCTACTTTATGGGTAATACCGTATTGTTTCATTAAAAGAGAAAATGGTCTATTACAAAAGTGTGAACCTCCATAACTAATTATAGCTCGCGGCGTACCAAAACGTGTAAGTATATTCTCTTTCAAAAACTGGACTACGACCCTGTGGTCATTCGTTTTACACGGAACCGCCTCAACCCACTTAGACACATAGTCTACAGCGACAAGTATGTAAAGATAACCAAATAAAATAGGAAATGGACCCATAAAATCAATGCCCCACACATCAAAAACCTCAATCACTAAAATAGGGTTCAAAAGCATCATATTTCTACGGGAAATGGTTCCTAACTTCTGGCAACGCTCACAAGAAACACAATGACTATGGGAATCTTTAAACACTGAAGGCCAGTAAAATCCACACTGCAAAATCTTAGCAGCAGTCTTCTTAGCACTAAAATGACCCCCACATGCATGTTCATGACAAAAGGAGATAATACTAGATTGGTCACTCTCAGATACACATCTCCTAATAATCTGGTCCGGACAATACTTAAACAGATAAGGATCGTCCCAAAAGAAATGCTTAACCTCGGCTAAAAACCTAGAACGATCTTGCTTACCCCAATGTTGAGGGGTTCGACCAGTAACAAGATAATTCACTATATTTTCATACCAAGGTGATTGGGAAACAGAGAACAATTTTTCATCAGGAAAGCTATCCCTTATAGGAAGGGAATCACTAGGGGAACTAACAACTAGCCTAGACAAGTGATCTGCTACTACATTTTCTGCACCCTTTTTGTCTCTAATGTCTGGGGAAAATTCCTGCAACAATAGGATCCATCTAATCAATCTAGGTTTGGTATCCTTCTTAGATAAAAGGTATTTCAAAGTAGCATGATCTGTATAGATTATGATCTTAGAACCTAATAGGTAGGACCTAAACTTATCCAAGGAAAACACGATGGATAAAAGTACCTTCTCGGTAGTTGTGTAGTTAATTTGGGCATCATTCAGAGTTTTGCTAGCATAATAAATCACATGAAGTAATTTGTTTTCTCGTTGTCCTAAAACGACGCCTATAGCATAATCTGAAGAATCACACATAATCTCAAAGGGTAGGTTCCAGTTAAGTGCCTGGACTATCGGGGCAGTAGTGAGTAAAGTTTTAAGCTTCTCAAAAGCCTCTAAACAAGCATCATCAAAGACAAATTTAACATCTTTTGCAAGCAAATTGCAAAAATGTCTAGAAATCAATCTAAAATCCTTAATGAATCGACGGTAAAAACCTGCATGCCCTAGGAATGACCTAATATCTTTTACGGTTTTTGGGACCTGTAAAGTCTTAATAAGGTCAACTTTGGCTTTGTCTACCTCTATACCCTTTGAAGAGACGATGCGCCCTAATAAAATTCCTGATTTAACCATGAAATGGCATTTTTCCCAATTAAGCACTAAATTTTTCTCCTTACACCTAGTCAACACTAATGTCAAATGATGCAAGCACTCAAGAAAGATGAACCAAACACTGAAAAATCATCCATAAAGACCTCTAAGAACCATTCTACCATATCAGAAAATATGCTCATCATACAAAGCTGAAAAGTTGCAGGGGCATTACATAGCCCGAAAGGCATGCGTCTATACGCAAAGGTACCAAAGGGACAGGTAAAAGTGGTTTTCTCTTGGTCTTCTGGGGCAATGACGATCTGATTATAACCGGAGTAGCCATCTAAGAAGCAATAGTGACTATGTCCAGCTAATCGCTCTAGCATTTGGTCGATAAAAGGAAGGGTAAAGTGATCCTTCCTTGTGAACTTGTTCAATTTCCTATAGTCAATACACACATGCCATCCCGTGGTCACTCGGGTTGGGATTAATTCATTATTATCATTCTGGACTACAATGATACCTGATTTCTTGGGGACAACCTGAAAAGGGATGACCCACTTACTGTCTGAAATTGGGTAAATAATACCCACATCTAACAACTTAAGAACATCTTTTCGAACTACCTCTTTCATGTTAGGGTTCAGTCGACGTTGCATCTCCCTAGAAGGTTTGGAGTCTTCCTCTAAATGAATCTGATGCATACACACAGTAGGACTTATACCCTTAATGTCTTCTATAGTCCACCCTAAAGCTTCCTTATTGTCTTGAAGTACATTTACTAGCCTACTTTCCTGATCACTATCCAAATTGGAAGCTACAATCACAGGTAAAGTCTCAGATGGGCCTAAAAACACATACTTTAGAGTATCGGGTAGTGGTTTAAGGTCCAACTTTGGGGGCTCTTCTAAAGAAGGAATTAGGGTAGTCTCAGAAACTGGTAACGGTTCGAACCTAGCTTTCTATCTATCAGTGTCTAACACAGGGGTAGAATCTAATAGAACATTCACCTGTTCAATAGTGCTATCGTCGTCAAAATCTAAACCAAAATGGGATAGACAACTTTCTAATGGGTCTTCAGAAAAGATGTTTGGTAATGACTCCTGAACTAAGGCTTCTATCATGTTCACCTCCTCAACACATGTGTCATCTAGCTCATAAGGTTGCTTACTGACATTAAAAATGTTCATCTCCATAGTCATATTACCAAAAGATAAACTCATCACACCATTTCGACAGTTAATGATCGCATTAGACGTATCTAAAAATGGGCGACCTAAAATCACAGGTATCTGGTTCTCCGGGTCAGGGACAGGTTGGGTATCTAGGACCACGAAATCCACTGGATAAATAAACTTGTCGACCTCAATAAGAACATCCTCGATAACACCTCGAGGGATCTTAACATACCTATCAGCTAACTGCAGTGTCATCTGAGTAGGTTTCATTTCACCAAGTCCTAGATGTAAGTATACATGGAATGGCAGTAAGTTCACACTGGCTCCTAAGTCAAGTAAAGCTTTTTCTACCCGGAAGTTACCTATTGTGCAAGCAATGGTAGGAGAACCTGGGTCTTTGTACTTTGGAGTTGTGGTGTTCTGAATGATTGAACTTACGTGACTAGCTAAAAAGGATTTCTTATGGACGCTAAGTTTTCGCTTTCGCGTACACATATCCTTAAGGAACTTGGCATAAGCAGGAATTTGCCTAATTGCATCTAAAAGGGAAGGTTTATGGTAACTTTCTTAAAAACCTCCAATATGTCATTAAAGTTCGATTCCTTCTTTGTTGGTACTAATAGCTGAGGAAATGGGGTTCTAGGCCTAAAATCAGACCTTTCAGGAACCGAATTCACATCATCAGAAACTTTATCAGTCTCTTCAGCTACTGGTCCTGAGAGGTGAGATCCTGAGGGGTGAACTACAGTATGTTCACTATCGGGCATGGTTACCTTATTGTCTACAACTCTACCACTTCTAAGGGTTCTAACAGCATTCAATTGATTCGATGGTTTTGCACCTAATTCATGAACTCCTCTAGGGTTGGGTTGTGTTTGACTAGGAAACTTACCTTTTTCTCTCAAAGAATCACTTATCAGACCAACCTGGGTTTTTAACTCGGAAATAGCCTGACTATTTTCTTGTCCTCCTGTTACTAGCTTGTAGACTCTGTTCTACGGATAACTGGAATTTGCAGTTTGCTGAGTTAACAAGGCGAGAGATTCCTCTAAACTTAGGATTTTCTTATCTGACTGATTCTGAAACTGAGCTAGTCCTGAAGGATTCTTAGTATAGCCAAAACCTGGGGGAGCATTAGAATTACTAAACTGACCTTGACTTTGGCCCTTAGACCACGAAAGGTTCGGATGGTTTCTCCAACCAGGATTATAGGTTTCTGAATATGGGTCAATCTTTTGACGGTTATCAAATCTAGTGTTATTATAAAGAGCATTGGCCTGCTCTTCAATATTCTGGCCTTCCCAAAAAGGCTCCACTCTACCACTAGTCTGGCCCACTTCTAAGGCTTCTAACCTTTTTGCTATAGCAGCAATTTTGGCATCTGATTCATAGCCTCCTTCTACCCTATTAACGTTTCCTCTACTTAAAAGAATTGTTTTCTGGGGTGCCCTACTATTTTCCCATTGCTGGGTTTTTCGGCGATTTCATTAAAAAATTCCATCGCCGCATCAACAGTTTGGTTTTCAAATCCACCAGTGCATAGAGACTCAACCATGGTCGTTGTGGAATAATCTAAACCCTCAAAGGATCTGAACTAGCCTAACCTTTTCTAAACCATGATGAGGACACTGGGATAATAAATCATTGAACCTTTCCAAATACCTATATAAAGATTCTCCCTCTTGTTGTGAAAATGTGCATATTTGCGTCCTAATAGACGATGTTTTGTGCCTAGGGAAAAACTTATTGAAAAATGCAGATGTAAGTTGTTCATATGTTTCAATTGACTCGGAGTCCAAACTATACAGCCACGACTTGGCCTTATCTTTCAGGGAAAATGGGAATAACCTAAGTTTCAAAGCATCATTATCTAAGCCTCTAATTCTTAGAGTACTACAAATTTCCTCAAAATCCCTAACATGGTAATAAGGGTTTTCATTTTCTTTCCCTAAAAAGATTGGGAGCATCTGTAAGGTCCCAGGTTTCAGTTCATAGGGTGCCTCCGTTTCAGCTAACTTAATACATGAAGGACGGGTAGTCCTAGTTGGATTCAACAAAGCTTTCAAAGTTGTCATTTCTGGCCCTATCGGAGCAACAGGTATTCTCTCCTCCGTCAAAGAACGTTCAAAAATAGACTTTTCAAAAGCCGGACTTTCTAGATTAAGGTAATCGAGACGCTTCGAACTACTAGGTTTCTCTTTAACAAATCTACCTAGTGCGTCTCGTTTACATTCAGGCATACAATAGAATTTTCTAAATTGGAAGGGTAAGCAAACAAAGATCAAGGCCGACTCAACCAAATCAAACCTATTGATTTCCAGCAAACAAAAAGCATGATGGCTCCACTTAGATTGTTTCTAGACCAGCTTTTAATCCTTCGAACGGGAATTCGTTACAATTTAAGCAAACCCCTCTGGAATCAATCCGAGTTAACGTAAGTTGAATAGAGGCGAGGGAAGCTCGGTGGAGCTTTGATACCCAGGGCCTCACCGGTATTACAAGGCAACGCAGTCACGCATTCAACTTATACAAACCGTCAAGAACTTCGAAGTATGCTTAAAAGAGTAACCAATATTTTTCGAATGACTTTCCTGTTAAGCTCGTTACCCTATCGGTCTCGTTCTAGTCAAAATTTTAGGCTTAGGTTCGCGTAGGTTACGTGTTCCTAAAGCGGGCAAGAAGAGAACGGTGATGAAATCTGAACCTTATCTTGTATGGCCAGGCCTTTCCATTTTCTAGAAAAATAAATGTACGTATTCAGTCCTCAACATATATGCATACGAAGGAGTCCAGTAACTCGCTGACAGGGGATTCGCGAGTGTTTAGAATCTTACCTCCCGTTCCATACGGGGGATGAATCGGTTGTAGTCGACTCGGGCCACTGACTCCAATGTCTAGTATACGAACCCAAGGTGCAGAGACAATATCGTAATTGTCCTCCTTCTCTGCAAACAGTTTATATTTAAAGTACCCTTCCGTAGGGTAATAAAAAAATAATGTCCCAAAGTCCAAAAAAATAAAGAAAAGTTACAAAAATAATAAACCCTAATACAGTTTTTTTTTTTTTTTAAATAAAATAAAATAAACAAACCCTAAACTAAATTGTCTAAAATAAAAATAAATTTTTCTTCTTTTATGTTCCTTTTGCTTTAATCTTTAGCTCCAAGTATTTATGAAATCACCAAACTCCTTGGCTCAATTTTCTTTATGATTCAGAACCTGTAGACACAAGATAAATACCCAAAAACATAAAAAAAAAGACAAAAATAATAAAAACAAAAAAAATAAAAAAATTTAAAACCCTAAAAACATGTCCGCGTCGGCGGCGCCAAAAATTAATGTGATTTGTAGATAGTGGTAAAAGTGGTTCGATTCTTAGACTTGTGAAGGATATTAATTAGACTTAAATCCTAATATTAAAATAGAAAACTCACTAAAAATTATAGCAAACTCAATCAAAGATGATATCAATACTAAAAGGAACATTGATGCTAAGATTCCACTATTTTCCAAATTCAAAGTGATTTAATCCAATATTCATATTCATGCAATTTTTTCGTTCAATTTGATTCTAAACTATTGCAACAAGTAGATTCTCAAAATAACAGGTGTAAATCCAAAGCATAGAACATCAAAAACCTAGGTCCAAGCATGCTCTATCAAAAGAAATAACAATTGCTTAACAAGAATCATTCAAACAATTTTCAATCAAGGCAAAACAATCATAAAAATAATTGCGATAAATAAATAAATAAAAATATACTACTTTTGTTGGAAAAATAGCTTCCTCTATTGCCTCAGCAACGGGGTTTAGCTCCTCATATTAACCACTTGCTCAAAATACATGCATGTTGCTCAAGAGTTGATCAAAAAGAAGAGAAGGTATAAAACAGCGTGTTTGTAACAGATATAATTGTTACGAACCACTGTTACAGAATACCCAAACATTGAACTGTTGCGAACTCTGAATAATTGTTACAGAAATTGTTACAAAGTGATTGAATTTTGAAAGAAAAGGCCACGGATTCTGCGACTGTCTTCGTCTGTCCAATGTTCTTCAGCTTCGTCTTCTTCCTCCTGTTGCTGCAACTTTCTCTGCAGTGTGATTTCTTCGCACCAGAGCTCCCCCTAAACTACGTAAAGGCCCCAAACTACTCGATGCCCCTTTTGGAACTCCAAGCAACATATATATATATATGCCACAACATGATCAAGCCTCCAAAAAATCTCTGATTTTCTTCCTTTTCTTTTTCCAAAAGTTACGGATATAAGTTTCATATCTTCTTCACACGTCTCCCTGTTTAGTCCAAACTTTCCTTTGTTGATAAATTTGAATCCATAAGGAGATATTCACTATCCTATTCCCCACGTATTACCAAATTTAGCCGAACATAGAATCCGTGAACAACTGCTCCCCTGTTTCACCTGTTTTAGGAAATCTTCCCATATCTTCCTTTATCTTCGATTTTAATGATGAAGAGAAATTAGAGAGAAAAAGTAGATCTGAGAAGTAAGGGACGATCGCCGTTGGTGGAAGGATTAGAGGAAAAGCTTAGTGGAAAACAAAGGGGCAAAAGCTTCACCAATTGCTATCGGGAGTCGACCCAAGGTTAAGGGGAAATTCTCTCAGGGGAATAATAAAAACAGCCCGCTGAGGTTAAGGGGTGACCATCAATTATAGGGCATCCACTGGGGTATCTAATGAGTGGGGTGTGATTATCTAACCCTAATTCCTACACCCTAAATCGAGAAACCAATTCTCAAACTCAATCATTTCTCACCTGAAATTGAGAAAAAAAGTCAGCAGCTGCTGCTACTGAACTAGATCGAGAAATTGAATCAAGAGAATGAAGAGAAGGAGCAACCGCTGCTGTTGACGATCGAGAAATTGAGTGAATTGCAGCTGAAATAGAGAGAGGAGGTGAAACCATTCAGAGAGATGATTGAGATCGATGGGGATCTGATGTTGTGGGGGTCGATATTCAGAAGTGGATTTACAGACAGAGATCAAAGAGAGATGACCTAAGTTTCTGTTGCTGGGTTGAGCAGAAATTACAGAAGATGGTGGTCGATGTCGCAGATTTGAATTTGAGAGATTGAAGTTAAGAAATGGATTTGGAGTTCTGAAATTAGGGGTTGGAATGTGATGAACAGAGCTAGATGGGTTCGTCTCAGGTTTGATTCCTAGCTGCAGCTGCTAAGAGAGTACAAGGATGAGATGGAGATAGAATGCATGTGCTGCTAAGAGAAGAAAGCTATGAATATCACAAAAGAAGATGGGTACTGAGAATTATGGCTTAATGATGAAGCTGATGCTGACATATAAGTGTTGCTGGGTTGGGTTGAGATGAAATGGTAATTGTGAAGCTACATGAGTTGCAGTGATGGTAGTTCTCAGATGGTGTTGCTACTTCGAATTGGAGGAGAATGGGTTAAGTTATGAGCTCAATTGCAGCTGAAATATGATGTTGCTCTGATCGAATTTCTGTGGTTGTTTAAAGGGTTCAGTGAGGAATTCAACTGCAAGGAGTTTTGGTTGAGTTCCAAGCTTGTATTGCTGCCGGAAAATCAATGAACAAGACTGATACTCGATGTTGTTGCTGCCGTGGCTGGTGAGTGGATTTCGCAGGAGTTGAGATCAATCAAAATATACAAGGAATGGCAGGGCCAGATGTGTTGTTTAGGCGAAGTTTTGAGTTGGAATTCAGCTGAAATATGACATTTCTATGTCTAATTTCTGAGGAGTTACAATGGGTGTTTACACACGGGGTTCTCGACAGATAAAGGAGATATTGTGAAGCCATGAATTCAATTGAGAGAAGTTGTGGAAGACTTGAGTTTTGTTGGGTGTTTATGTGAATCAGTGGTTCGAATTTGTGTTGGTGGATCGTTTTACAGGATATGAGCTGAACTGGGTTTGATTTGGAGCTGAATTCCAAGACATAAATTAACTGGAATTGAGCTGGAGGAAGAGAATATGATGTGAATAAGTTTACACGGGGATTCTGATAAGTTCAGGAGGTAATGAAGCTTTTAAGGAACTGAAAGTTCAGGTGGTGCTTGAATGAGTTGCGAAGAAAGGCGTGAGGCTTCTAAGAGGGGTTTGAGGATGATTGCAGGTGCCTCGGCTGAGACGACTGTTGGTGATGCAATGGTCATGTAGCTGCAGAATCTGGGAATTGATGCAGTTAAGCATGGTGGAGTTCAGATGGTGGATTGGCATGTGATTATGTTGCAGAATGTGCTGAGAATGGTGGTATTGAACTCATGGAGGTGCAACTGAAGCTGGTGGTGCTGTGTGTTGGCTCAAGAATGAATCTAGATGTATGTTAGGTTGCAGGAATGAACTGGTACCATGTGCAGCTGTTGAATGGGTTGGCAGAGCCAAGGGAAGTGGTAGCTGCAGTTCAGAATGATGCTGTGTTACTATAGGCAGTGATGGCAAGAGAAGTGGAGAGCTGAGAAGATGCAGGATATGGTGAATGCGCAACTGGTCATGGAGTTGCAGGTGGTCTGTGGTGAACTGTTGTTGCAGTTGGTTTGCTGCTTGACTGAATTGCAGCTGAAGTGAAGGCACTGGTGGATTTGAGCAGAACTTGGATTACAAGTGGAGCTTGATATGGTAGAGCTGTGTAATTAAACATGTAAGAAGGACAAGTCTGTGTTGTAGTTGTAGTGCTGGTGAAGCTACAGGCAACGGATTGAAGATTTGATCTGTGTCCGTTGTAGTTTATGCAAGTGATTTGTAGGTGCCGTGGCTGGGAAATTACAAAGAAGAATGTTGTTCATTACAGGGAAAGGAATGATGTTGTGTTGAAAGGATGCTGCTACAGAAATGCTGAAGTGGTTGTGTGCGGTGCTCAAGTTGCAGAGCTGAAATGCAAGAATGAAGCATCAACATGGCGCATGAATGAACCAGCCTGTGCAAGATGGCATTGGCCTAGCTGAGTTTAGCCTCTGACTCAGACATTACTTATCTGACTAGCAGCTGACCCATCCTGGACTGAGTTGACCATATGACTCGGTTGTGACTCAGTTGACTGGTCTTGCTTTGACCCATTTGACTGGTGACCGGGTGGACTTTGCTGGTCACCTGAGCTGTTTTCCGATAACTCTACCGGCCAATTTCCGGCGCCGGTACCAGCTTTCCGGCGACAAGTTTTTGGCAGAATTTCTACATGAGTTTTTCTCACATATGGGCTTGGTGAATTTTTATCTAATGGACTTTGAAGACTAGACCTAATTTTGGGAAGCAAAGGATTATAAAAGAAAGACTTCTACAACTTGGATATCACGTATTATTTTCTATCTGGAGCTTTAGAGAGAACTTCTTCTAGGATTTGCTTTTGTTTGTTTTCATCTTCTTTATTTTATTGATTATGATTATGCTGAACTCCATTACTATGAGTAACTAAATACTACTATTGGTTATGGGATAAAAGTTGTTTTCTCAAATATGTTATTTGAATCTATGGATTAGTTTTGTCTCAATATTTTATTGTTTATGATTCATGGTCTATATTGTTATTGGATTTGATTGTTTGATTGGTTGAGTCTGGAATCAATCCGATTTGCATTCATCTCTAAAGCTATATTAGGGTTTTCAATACGAAAAAGTTGTTTGTCCCTGATTTTAAGTAGCATGATTGTGGGTAGTGCTTGTAGCGATATATCCTACTAGTCACATATGAATCATAATCTTGGTTAAATCAAATTAGTGCTTTTACACGTTTGATTGCTTTGATTAGCCTTATTTCATAAATTTTAAAGCTTTTAGGGAGTTAAATTTAATTGTGCTTTTACACTTTGGGTTACTTTCTAGGAAGAATTCACATATGCATCTTTTAATGTGGTTGTGATGAAATTAGGGAATTAGCGGGATATTCTTGCGATCAAGGTATCCTAAGGCTTTTAATAGATGAGAGATTAAAATATCAATTCTAGTCATTGATGAAAATACATGTTTGTGAATGATACTATCCCGTGACCAATATCTTCTCCTTATTGATTATTCCAACTATTTGCTTTTCTTTACTTTATTTTATTTTATTTTATTTGCTAAAACAAAAATCCCCCTTGGTTATCTTAGAAACTGAAAATTACATAACAACAAAAGTCTCTCTGTGGATACGAAATCTTTCTTACCACGTACTTCATTTAAATTTAGTTGCGTGAGAAAGTGAATTATTTTTGACGCATACGACAACGATCAATGCGAAACAAGTTACCAAGTGGCAAGATGTGCAGAGAGACCTTCGTGCACTATTTCTGGTTGATATTTTTGAACAGTACCAGTGATATAATCATAGAAATGATGATAATCAGGGCTAACAGAGCTTTCTAACTTATTTTTCATATGAATAGAAAGAATATTTTTCCGATAACCTGAACCTGTATCGAAAAAACAAGAACCAGTTTTATTGGACTCACTTGTGTTGACAACATGTTTAGTTCGTACATCACGATTCCATGATTTGATATGTACAGAACTTTTATCGGAGAGATTCTTAATCGAATTAAGTTTTTCTAAGAATCTAAGAACGTTTTCAAATGATCTAAATAGATATTTGTCAATTGACCCATCACGATAGTACTCCTCAAAAAGATTAAGAGTTAATCTAGTGAGATTCCATATCTTTGAGTGTAAAGAACGTTTTCTCGATCTTCCTTTCTTAGAAGAACTTTTAATTTTTCCTCTAGATTGTTTCTCATCATCTAAGTTTTCCAAAGTCTTAGATGGAACAATATTATCATGAGAACTCAAATATAGTCCATGATAATCTCTGAATAATCTTTAAGGAATTCTGGCGTGCGTTACAGATGCCAAGAGCAAATTTCCCAAAGAGGTTTCCCATCAGGACCAGCTTTAGGGATCAGTCAAACACAAAATTATTAGGTTTATGGTGTTTGCCTTCTCTGATACCAATTGAAAATGCAGGGGTCTAACAACCACACCCAACAATTCGTTTGGCAATCCGAGATGACTTACTCTAATATACTTTCAAAGAATCAACTAGACAGTCAGACTCAATCTAGAGAAAATTATGTACAAAAGTTTTATATCTCTAACTCTTAATTCAATCCGCGATCAGCAAATAGAAATCTGCGAGCCCGGTTGAATATAAGAGGAGTAATTTGAACGGTACCAAAAACCATTGTTCAAGGATCAATCAATTTCAATCAACAACCAAAGGTTGGATTTCCCAATTGATCGATTCAACGCACAACCTATGATATTTCAATTATATAACAAAATATAATGCGAAATGCAGAAAAACCCCGGGACCTAGTCCAGATTGAACACCACACTGTATTAAGCCGCTACAGACACTGGCTTACTACCAATGAACTTCGGACTGGACTGTAGTTGAACCCTAATCAATCTCACACTGATTCAAGGTAAAGTTGCGCTCCTTAGGTCTCTGATCCCAGCAGGATACTACGCACTTGATTTCCTTAGCTGATCTCACCCACAACTACGAGTTGCCACGACCCAAAGTCGAAGACTTGATAAACAAATCTGTCTCACACAGAAAAGTCTTTTAGAATAGATAAATCTGTCTCCCACAGAAATACCTATGAGTTTTGTTCCATCTTTTGATAAATCAAGGTGAACAGGAACCAATTGATAAACCAGACTTATATTCCCGAAGAACAACCTAGTATTATCAATCACCTCACAATAATCTAAATCGTATTATGGCGAAACTAGATATTGTGGAATCACAAATGATGAGACGAAGGTGTTTGTGATTACTTTTTATCTTTCCTATAGGAGAAATTAATCTCGAGCAAATCATAGAGAAGATAGTACTCAAATGATAGAATTGGGCAAGATCAGAAGACACAACTACAAAGAAAATAGTTGGGTCTGGCTTCACAATCCCAATGAAGTCTTTGAAGTCGTTAACCTACAGGGTCTCGATAGAAACCTAAGGTTAAAGGAGAATGGACTCTAGATTATGCAACTAGTAACACACAGGAGGTGTGGGAATTAGGTTTCCCAGTTGCTAGAGTTCTCCTTTATATAGTTTTCAAATCAGGGTTTGCAATCTAAGTTACCTTGGTAACAAAGCATTCAATATTCACCGTTAGATAAAAAACCTAATTCAACCAAGCTAATATCTTTCAACCGTTAGATCAAACTTAGCTTGTTACACACAAATGAAATGTACCCTCATTTAGGTTTATGTAACTGTACCCAAACGTGTACACCATGTTGGATCAACAATAGTTAACCGAAGTTAGCCATATGATTACTCTCATATCAACCTTATTCATCTTAATCATAACTAGTTCAAATGACTCAAATGAAACTAGTTAAAGAGTCTTTCAATTGATATATTCTCATAGAAGTATACAAGAACACAATCGGAAAAAAATCGGTTTGATTCACTCGAATCAATTCATAAACATTATAGCCACGGTTTGCAAAGATTGCATTCCGTATTATGTAAATATTTAAGCTCATATACATAACGGATTTTAGAAAGTAACCTACTCAAGTATGCAAACGGGTACGCATACTTAAGTAGCCGGACCGAGTTTGGTTACGCCAGTTTGCGTACGGGTGCGCATACCAATTCACACTTCCAAACTCCAGCATAAATTCATGGATGTGAAACTTCCACCGGTACGCATACTTTCCGAGACATCAGCAACCGCCATTACGCGTATGGGTACGCATACTTCAGGCTCCCGGTTTTGGACTTACACACAAATGTGATAACACACTATGTTTATATCAAAACATGGTTACTTGATTCTAAACTATTTATTTCAATCATTGAAACTTTCTTAGAGGATGACAATAGTCGTTTTCACATACTATTAGCATCAAAACGATTTTCAAGTTATTGAAATTATCATAATGAAACATTCCAAGTCTACACCAAATGATTGTATCACACAAACCATGTAAGGTGTTACTCGGCAATGTTCACATGATCATATTCTGACTTTCTTCAAGAATGTAAGATGAGCTTGGTCGAAGCAAAAGCTTGCCAAAACATATTCCGAGAAATATGTAAGCGAGTTAAACTTAGCTCGAAATCTCAAATGTGTATAATAGAAAACTATATTGTAACACGACTTATGTCTCAATAAAGGAGATTAGAAATAGACTTTCCAAGTAATAGATGAGTTTCAGTCTCCACATACCTTTTGTTGATGAAGTTCCACAAGCTCTTCTTAGTAGTTCTTCGTCTTCAAATGATGAACTATGAAGTCTAAGGATCAACTATACAGTCTATGTCCTAGTCTGAGACATCTATAAATAGGAGAGAAATCAAGACTTATAGTTTTGATCGCTAACATTGACAAACATGCTTGAGATAGCAACGAATGCGATTTCGACCGAGCAATTCTCTAACAAATTCTCCTTTAACTTAGGTTTTTCCTAAAACCCTCATAGGTTAACGACTTGAAGACTTCATTGGGATTGTGAAGCCAGACCCAACTATTTTCTCTGTAGTTGCGTGTTCTGATCTTACTTTGTTTTATCGTATTGAGTACTATCTTCTCTAAGATTTTCTCGAGATTTATCTCCGATAGGTAAGATAAAAAGAAGTCACAAACATCTTCGTCACATTGTTTGTGATTCCACAATATCTTATTCTGCTTCCATACGGTTAAGATTATTGTAAGGTGATTGACATTACTTGGATGTTCTTCGGAAATATAAGTCTGGTTTATCAATTGGTTTTTGTGCACATTGATTTATCAAAAGACGGAACAAAACTCTTAAGTAATTCTATGGGACACAGATTTATCAATTCAATAGACTTTTCTGTGTGAGACAGATTTGTTTATCAAGTCTTCGAGTTTGGGTCGTATCAACTCTTAATTGTGGGTGAGATCAGCTAAGGGCCTCTTTTCTAGCCGGCATAGCTTGGACTAGTCACAGTAACGACCTCCTTTGGCTCATAGTCTGGCCTATCCTAGCTTCCTTGCTAGCCAACTAGCTAGTCAGGCCACGACCACCTTGTCTTCAGGCCCGACCTAGCCATATGGCTACGACCTCCTTTCAACCGGCCTAGATTCTAACCAGCCACGGCCTTCTTGCTAGCCGTCCATGCCTCCTTGCCTCATAGTTTGGTCTAGCCTAGACTATAACTAGTCGCGGCCTCCTTGATAGTCGTTCTAGCTTGGCCTAGCCTAGCCATATGGCCGCAGCTACGTTGCTCCAAGCCTAGAACCTATGTCCATGCCGACTCGGCTGGCTATCAACTAGGTCGCGTGACCTGACTAGCTTGGTTTACTATGCTATCTACGTGTATTATTATAGCTAGCTAATTCCAATTCCATCTTATGGCAAACTCATTACTATTCACTATTCACACGTAACCTTGGAGTCGAGTTGTCTCTTCATGCTATGCCACTTCGACAAAGTCTGGCTAGCTTAGGCTATTTTTTTTTGAGCAAAGGGAAATTCATTGAAAGAAAGGGAGTATTACAGACACTCAGACCATAACACTCTCAAAAGCTCTCAACAGACACAAACAACTGAAGCAAACGAAATAGACAAGAAGACAGACACAAACTAAACTGACTCTGGAGAAATATAGTTACTTTTTGTACTGAGAATTTCACTGATAATGTTTGGAGGTGAATCCCACCAATGTTGATTTCTGATGCTTCTCCTGGCATGTTTTGCAAGCAAGTCTGCTGCATATGGTTGCGATCCCTTCTTTTAAAAGACACTACACACTGAATTAAGCCCCTAAGAACTTGTTGACACTCTAGAATAATACTATGGTCTTCCCAAGGAACACCAACTAAGTTACCATTACATCCATTAATGACAGAAAAGTTATCACCTTTGAAAATGCGGGGGTATAAAAACACCACCCAATATTTCGCTTAGCAATCTGTATGGACAAACTCGAATATACTTTTAAGAGAATCAACAAGACTCAATCAATTAAAAGTACATCAACGAGTTTATATCTCTATCTCTTGATTTGATTTCCTCAAACAGAAACTGCGAGTACTAATCAAATACAAGGAATAACTTGGATGGTACCAAAGATCAATATCCAAGGATCAATCGATGACAATCAACAACCAAAGGTAGAATTACTCTAATTGATGATCTAACGCACAACCTGTATTATTTCAATTATAAAGATAAAACAATATAATGCGGAAACTGAAATAACACATACACCAAAATTTTTGTTAACGAGGAAACTGCAAATGCAGAAAACCCCCGGGACCTAGTCCGTATTGAACACACACTGTATTAAGCCGCTACAAACACTAGCCTACTCCAAGCTATCTTCGGACTGGACTGTAGTTGAACCCCAATCAGTCTTCCACTGATCCAAGGTACAATTGTACTCCCTACGCCTCTGATCCCAGCAGGATACTGCGCACTTGATTCCCTTAGCTGATCTCACCCACAACTAAGAGTTGCTACGACCCAAAATCGCAGGCTTTGACAATAAACAAATCTGTCTCATACATACAAGTCTATCAAAGGATCAATCTGTCTCCCACAGAAAAACCCTAAACTTTTTGTTCCGTCTTTTGATAATAATCAAGGTGAACAGGAACCAATTGATAATCTGGTCTTATATTCCCGAAGAACAGCCTAGATAAATCAATCACCTCACAAAAATCTTAATCTTATGGTAGCGAAACAAGATGTTGCGGAATCACAAACAATGAGACGAAGATGTTTGCGACTACTTTTTATATCTTTCCTATCGGAGATATTAATCTCAAGCCAATAAATCTGATTGTACTCGTACGATAGAAGATGCAAGATCATATTACACAACTACGATAAAAGTAGTATCGGTCTGGATTCACAATCCCAATGAAGTCTTTAAGTCGTTAATCTGGTTTTAGAAGAAGAAAACCAAAGGTTAAAGGAGAAACGACTCTAGCACGCAAACTAGTATCACACGTGAAGTGTGGGGATTAGTTTTGCACAATACTAGATGTCTCCTTATAGTCTTTAAAATTAGGGTTTCTCCTTGGTCAAAAAGAAAACAATATCCACAGTTAGATGAAAACCTGATTTAGATTCAAGCTAATATTTCTCAACCGTTAGATCAAAAACTTAGCTTGTTATACACAAATGAACTGCACGCTTCTAGGTTTGTTAACCGTACCCAAACGTGTACATTTTTTGGTTCAACAATAGTTAACCAAAAGGTTAGTCATATGAGCATTTCATACCAACCATATTCTTCTTCACCATAACTAGTTCAAATGACTCAAATGAACTAGTTAGAGAGTTGTTCAATTGCAAGGAAATCTTATGTACTACACAAGACACAATTGAAGCAAAGATGATTTGATTTACTCGAATCGGTTCATGAACTTTATAGCCACGGTTTGCAAATTGCATTCCTTAGTCTTTATAAGTTTAAGTTCAGAAATCATCTTCAGATATATAACCTTCTTAAGTTCGTACACTAGGTTCGCGGACTTAAGCAACCGGGCAGAGTTTACAAACTCCAGCAGAAAATCTCGGCAAAGACTTTCCGCTGGTTCGCAGACTGGGTTCGCGGACTGGTATTCACGCAACAAGTTTGTCAACTCCAGCAGAATTTCTCTGGATGAGAAGTTCGGCAGTTTGCGGACTTGTCAACAAGTCATTCTTCCGGTTTCTCTTGATCAACAAAGTTCGCAAACTTTGGTTCAAGGGATAGGATTTATGCACATATGTGTTTCCACAACAATACTTATGTCCATCATTGGTTATGTAATCTAAACTCTCATTCCAACCATTGAAACATTCTTAGAGGACGTTATATAGTTGTTACACCATTTCTCGTCAAAGCAATTTTAAAAGTGATTGAAACATATCATGACTTTCGTCACTAGATAAAGATAAACATGGTCGAAGCGAAACGCTTACGAACACATATTTCGAGATATATATAGGCGAGGTATACTCGGCTCAAAATACCAAATGTGTATAATCTAAGTCTATATGTAGCATACGAATTTTTGTTTCAAAAAGTAGGAGATAAAGTAGATAGACTTTTGAGTGACAGATAAGTTCAAGTCTTCACATACCTTTTTGTCGAGAAGTTCCACCGGTTCCTTGAGTAGTACTTTTTTCTTGTATGATGAATCGCCATCAAGTCCTTAAGCTCAACTACACTTTCTATCCTAGTCCGAGACTTAGCTATAGTAGACTAGAAATCAAGACTTATAGTTTTGATACACTAACATTGACAAACATGCTTGAGATAGCAACACATGCGAGTTCGACCGAGCAATGCTCTAACAATCCCCCCCTTTGTCAATTTTAGTGACAACTATCAATACATATAGAATACAAAAAAGATAAAGAACCTTTGGTAGCTCCTATTCCACATGTCTAATCTTCAACATTCCTCGAAATCTTCGTCACTTCCAAGTACTCCAATGATCCCAAAGGTTGTAAGTGTAGCATCACCGTTGTTGAAGATCCGTAGCTATAACAATGAGAAAGCATCCATCTCGATCATTGTTATACAGTGTCATAGTATTATTACACAGTTTCAAAGTCCAATTGTATCACAACTTCAACAATAGTACCGTGGTGATATGTATCACTCCCCCTTAGTCAATACTCCATCTCACATGGAAACCATTATCCCTTACACAATGATCCGAAAACCATATGTATTTACAGTGTGAACTACATATTATTTCTCCCCCTTTTTGTTAATAAAATTGGCAAAGGTACAAGAACGGGATCATAATGAAATTTCCGTAAGAGACATTTCATGACTAAAAGAAAATACATACCATCTAATTTAGATGCAAAGCTAATAGCATTCATCAAGGAGTTTAAAGATACAAGATAACCCCTTTTAAAATTCCACATCCGCACACCCCTCAAGATATGACCATTAAACACAAGTTCAAATGAACTCACCCCCATTTGATGTCATTCCCAAGGGAACAACAAGAGCGACCTTAATTTCAAAAGAAAAGAAGGATTTTGATTGGACACCTAAAACCATGAGAATGATTTTCTATATCCAAAAACTCAATCAAATTAATCACAAGTAAACCCATGGTTAATTTAATCGGAATACGCAATCAAATTAAACACAAAAGTGATCAACTTAATTGATTATGCTCGACATAAGAGAACTTACGGAGCATACGACTAACATAACCATCAGAAAATGAATAGGATAGTCGTTCATATACTCAACATAAGAGGAATCTTACGGAGTATGAAAATACTCAACTAGATTAATTACAAGAGAACCCATAATTAATCTAATTGGAATAAACAGCCAAACTAATTACAAAAGTAATCAATTTAATTGTCATTTGTTTTGCTCGACATAAAATGACTTATGGAGCAATAACTAAATAACCAAACAAGATGATTAATTTAATTCAAGAATGCTCAACATAAAGTACCTTACGGAACAACCAACAAAGCTAATCAAAAATTAATCAACTTGGTTGTATCGTGCTCAACATAAGACACATTACAGAGCCTCACAGTATTACATAAAATATAGATCAGTGAAGATCAATACTGTGGAATACACAAGGATTCATTCTATCTTCCATCACTATTTGCATAACGATATTTAATAGATATAATCCTTGAACACAAAACATTTTAACCTATCTTCCATAAAAGAACTGACAATATAAGCTTAACTTTTGTATATGTCAAAATTCTATTCATCCTTAAATCAATACATGCATATCGATCATGAACGACTTTACTTTTGACAAAATATGGGACAACACAGTTCACGGACGTAAACACCAATATCCCATAACAAATTGCAATATAACAAATCATAATGATTAAATACTGCAAACCATTATCCTCTAAATATTTTTAGAATTTAAACCAATAAACCTAAAAAAAAGAACAAGAAGATGAAAAATAATAGCTATGTGTAGTCACAATCATTGTTATTCAAGCACTAGTTATTCTTTCAACTAAACCAAAAAGAAGACATACTAGGAAACTAAAACAAGAAACATGATTAAAACACTCTAAACTCTGTCAGCAACTAGAGATTGAACATGGACGAGCTCATCAGTTGCCTTCTTCAGTTTGTTTTTCAGAAAATCAAGATTCCTTGTTGCAGTTCCGAGTTGTTCACGCACTACTTCAAAGTCTCGAAGAAGGTTTCGTACCAGTTGTGATGACATCTGAACTGGTACTTTGTTTTCATGATTAACAACATGAAAGCATGTTATAGAAACAGGATTCAACTCAAGAATATTGTCCTTCTCAACTTCATCAACCTTGTTGCTTCCATCCATTGTGTACAAAAAGAGTCAAGTAGAATCTTTTGACCTTATGGAACACAGTATTTATAAGGTGTTCCAAGAAACCCTGGGAACAATGACGTTCGTGTGGTTCGGTATGTGTATTTGGTCAATAACACATGTGAGACCCAGGGAAAGGAGAAGCACAATTATTCAAAGAATTGCCGAGAGACAGACACTCGAAGAAGGGATGAAGGAACACGAGGACCAATTTTTTTTTATTTTTAAAAAAAAAAACTTAACAACGAATTTAATACAACCCCGACAACTTTCCCAAGATGAGTCATCTTGAGAACAAGGAGCATCCACCTTTTATATAAAAGAGGGATGCAACTTCAAGCAGTCATGGTGTATTAAGATGAGCATCTTGCTCATCAATATTCACTTCTTCTTTTCCTTTATCAAGGGTATTTAGAAAGACATTACTCGTCATAGCTGAAGAAGTTTTATCAAGAAAAGGGTTAGGAGTACCTGAGTCAACTGTTTTCCATGTTTTCTTGATGCTCCGTTTGAGTCTGTTTACACTGATTTTTAGATCTGAGACTCGATTGTTGATATGTAAGAAATCTGGAGCGGAAGTCTTGGACTTGCAGCTTTCTTCAGGGAGAGATGAGGAACTCAACTTTTCTTTCTTTCTCCTATGCCTTTTTCTCTTTACAGGGTCAGTCACCCTTTCGCCATTCTTCCTTCTTCCATTGTAGGCATTTTTTGTTTTGAACACACAACTAAGAAAGGACTTATCACAGTACATTCCTTGAGTGTTTAAAGTGCCTTTTACAACAATGTGTGAAATCAGTTTAATGACTTCTTTAGACATCCAAGTAACAATGTTATGAAGCTATTCATTCCTCAACCGATAACGACATCTTTGCTCAGAATGTCCTTTATTCCCGCAGTAATAGCAGTTAAAGGAATTATTTTTAACTGTTCTCTTGTGATCAGAATTAGAAGGAGCAGAATCCTTGTTTTTGGGACCATTGCAAGCTGCTAAAGGTTTTTCACATGGAGATTTATCACTAGCTTTAACAAAGTTGATCTTACTAGTTTTTGGAGCGTCTATTCCTTTATAGCCCCGACCAGGTGTATTACGGTGTTCTTTACATTCTCCAAGCATAGAAGATATTTTTTTAGAGCTAGAATTGAATATGCTCAGACTCTCTTCCAGTGATTCTACTTTATTAAGAGCAGCTGCAAGCTCAGTTTCCAAGTATTTTTCTTTGGCGAGAAGACTGCGCTCTTTTTCGCAAAAACATTTTTGTTGAGAGTCATATCTTGCTTCAGTTTCTGAAAGTCTTTCTTTCAACACGAAGAGATTTCGAGAAAGATTATCACATTCAGATTTTTTTGTGCGTACATCTTCTTCACGATCTTTAACAATAGATTGTAAGAGTTTATATCCACCATCGTATCCTTTAAATAGTTTTCTCAACTTTCTATTTTCTTGACAAAGAGGACCCATGTATTTGCTCAAGCAGGTTGTTGACTTCTTTTCTTTCAAGGCATGATCAAACAGCTTGATATATTGAGAGACTTCCTCATCAATACTTTGTCCTTCTTATGAATTACTATCATCTGAAAGATCATCCAACTGTTCCTCAAGAGATTTTTTCCATTCGAAAGTAGTTTCAGTCAATGGACAAGTTCTTGAGTTTTTCTCAGAAGTTTCAACCCTTTGAGACTCACGTGAGTGGCTCTGAACTGGTGTTGCGTTATCAGAGATGTACTTGTCGTCCATAGAGTCAGATCGCTACAAACACAGACTTTTGAGGTCTTGAACGTGTTTTCCTGCTCTGATACCAATTGAAAAGGCGGGGGTCTAACAACACCACCCAATATTTCGCTTAGCAATCTGTATGGACAAACTCGAATATACTTTTAAGAGAATCAACAAGACTCAATTAATTAAAAGTACATCAAAGAGTTTATATCTCTCTCTTGATTTTATTTCCTCAAACAAAAACTGCGAGTACTAATCAAATACAAGGAATAACTTGGATGGTACCAAAGACCAATATCCAAGGATCAATCAATGACAATCAACAACCAAAGGTTGGATTACTCTAATTGATGATCTAACGCACAACCTGTATTATTTCAATTATAAAGATAAAAAAATATAATGCGGAAACTGAAATAACACAGACACCAGAAATTTTGTTAACGAGGAAACCGCAAATGCAAAAAAAACCCGGTACCTAGTCCAGATTGAACACACACTATATTAAGCCACTACATACATTAGCCTACTCCAAGCTAACTTCGGGATGGACTGTAGTTGAACCCCAATCAGTATCCCACTGATCCAAGGTACAGTTGTACTCCCTACGCCTATGATCCCAGCAGGATACTGCGCACTTGATTCCCTTAGCTGATCTCACCCACAACTAAGAGTTGCTACGACCCAAAATCGCAGGCTTTGATAATAAACAAATCTGTCTCACACAGACAAGTCTATCAAAAGATCAATCTCGCTCCCACAGAAAAACCCTAAAGTTTTTGTTCCATATTTTGATAATAATCAAGGTGAACAGGAACCAATTGATAATCCGGTCTCCTTTATATAGTATTTCAAATCATGGTTTCGCCTTGGTCACAAAGCAAACAATATCCACCGTTAGATGAAAACCTGATTTAGATTCAAGCTAATATTTCTCAACCGTTAGATCAAAAACTTAGCTTGTTATACACAAATGAACTGCACGCTTCTAGGTTTGTTAACCGTACCCAAACGTGTACATTTTTTGGTTCAACAATAGTTAACCAAAAGGTTAGCCATATGAGCATTTCATACCAACCATATTCTTCTTCACCATAACTAGTTCAAATGACTCAAATGAACTAGTTAGAGAGTTGTTCAATTGCAAGAAAATCTTATGTACTACACAAGACACAATTGAAGCAAAGATGATTTGATTCATTCGAATCGGTTCATGAACTTTATAGCCACGGTTTTCAAAAGCATTCCTTAGTCTTTATAAGTTTAAGTTCAGAAATCATCTTCAGATATATAACCTTCTTAAGTTCGCACACTAGGTTCGCGGACTTAAGCAACCGGGCATAGTTTACAAACTCCAGCAGAAAATCTCGGCAAAGACTTTCCGCCGGTTTGCAGACTGGGTTCACGGACTGGTACTCACGCAACAAGTTTTTCAACTCCGTCAGAATTTCTCGGGATGAGAAGTTCGGCAGTTCGCGGACTCGGCAACAAGCCATTCTTCCGGTTTCTCTTGATCAACAAAGTTCGCAAACATTAGTTCAAGGGATATGAATTATGCATATATGTGTTTCCACAACAATACTTATGTCCATCATTGGTTATGTAATCTAAACTCTCATTCCAACCATTGAAACATTCTTAGAGGACGTTATATAGTTGTTACACCATTATCGTCAAAGCAATTTTTAAAGTGATTGAAACATATCATGAATTTCGTCACTAGGTAAAGATAAACATGGTCGAAACGAAACGCTTACCAACACATATTTCGAGATACAGATAGGCGAGGTATACTCGGCTCGAAATACCAAATGTGTATAATCTAAGTCTATATATAACATACGACTTTTTGTATCAAGAAGTAGGATATAGTGTAGATAGACTTTTGAGTGACAGATAAGTTCAAGTCTTCACATACCTTTTTGTCGAGAAGTTCCACCGGTTCCTTGAGTAGTTCTTCTTCTTGTATGATGAATCGTCATGAAGTCCTTGAGCTCAACTACACTTTCTATCCTAGTCCGAGACTTAGCTATAGTAGACTAGAAATCAAGACTTATAGTTTTGATCACTAACATTGACAAACATGCTTAAGATATCAACGCATGCGAGTTCGACCGAGCAATGCTCTAAAAACCTTCCATTATGACTCTTTGATAATTCTAATCTTTAATCCAATGTGGTGCTTTCAAGAGTATCATAGCTTCATCTTGCATCACATCCCTGGCTACTGCTGAGAAGGCCATTGCCCCCACGAATTCTCTGGTACAATTGCGAATGATTAGAGCAAATCCTTCCTTAGAGAAATCAGAATTCATATAAGCATCAATATTAATTTTAAGCCAGTCTCTAAGTGGTCTTTGCCAAAATTCTTTTTCCCTGACCTTTTTTATGGTTAAAAAATTCATAGTACTGATGTTATCATTAATATAAAACCTAATTTTTTGTATAACTTCCCTAGGATGATGGGTTTTGTTTTGGAAAACTCTATCACATCTAAGTTTCTACAATTGCCAAAGAATACAGGCAACTGTATTGGCTAGGTCAGGATTGTTAGATTCTAAAGAATTTCTATCTGAGAACCAAGAGCTTATCCATTGTTGTACAGACTTGCTATTATGTTTTGAGTGATGAAGAGCTGAAGATATTCCAAACCAAACCACATCAGCAAATTCACAGTTCAGAAGGATATGAGAGCTTGATTCTTCTTCTTTGTTGCACGTTGGACAAAGACTTTTAATATCTTTTATGTATGTGCCTAAATTCTTGTTGACTGGCAAGAGATCAAGGTTGCACTTTCATAAGAATTGTTGTAGTTTGTAAGGTATATTTATGTGCCACAGCTTCAGCCAGTCTTGTTCTTTCATGTTGTGTGAAGAAGGAATTTGATTTTTGTTCTTGCTTAACTCCTTATAGACAGAATTTGCAGTGAAATTTCCACATATGTTAATAGACCATCTTATCTTATCTTGACCCTCCTCTGGTATTCTAATGTATTTTATTTTATGAGCCAGATTCTGATTGAAGATTTGATTGAGAAGGTTAACATTCCAGTTCTTTGAGTCTTCATCAAAGAGCTCAGACACCTTGAGATCTTCATTGCCTTGGATTTGAATTCCTTGAGAGTTAAGAACATCACTGAGATCAACTGACTTGTCTTTTTTACTTATCCTGTTATGCTTGAAGACTTTAACTGAACTGCCATCAACAATTTCCCATATGTAGTACTGTTTAAAAATTTTGAGACACTGTTGTATGATGTTCCAAACCCAAGAGATATCGTTTTTGGAGATATCATGCACTAAAGGATCCTTGTTTGGGAAGTGTAAAGCCTTAAGCAATTGAGCCCATTTTTCTGTTGGGTTAGTGATCATCCTCCAAGCTAGCTTGGTAAGCATAGCTAGATTATACTTTTTTAAGTCTTTGAATCCCAGACCTCCATATCTCTTTGGCTTGCTCATAGAAATCCATGAAATTGGGCAGAAGTACTTCTTCTTCTTCTTATTCCAGAAATAGTTTCTCTGAATTCTGTTAATTCTATCATGAGTTTTATCTGGAAGAAAAAAAATACTCATCTGGTACTGTGTAGCCGAGCTTAGTGAAGATTGGATTTGTCTAATTCTTGCTGCCTGAATTGTAAGCTTTCCTTGCCACCCCTGAAGCATATGTTGCATTTTTTCCACAACATAATCAGCATTTTGATCTCTTTTTCTTGAAACAATGAGATTAATTCTCAAATATTTTTCCTCTATTTCCTTCATTTGAAACATTGAAGAAATATCTTTGGCATCTTGAGGTGTCACATTCTTGCTTAAGAATATACTTGACTTCCCTAAATTGACCATTTGACCTGAAGATGAAGTGAATTTATGGATAATATGTATCAGATTTGTGATTGCTTCCTTGCTAGCCTTAGTGAAAAGAATACAGTCATCTGCAAAAAACAGATGAGAGATGGATGGACAATCCTTTGACTTTGCTTGTTTAATTGGAATGATCAATTTTTCCTGAGCTTCCTTAGTGATCAATTTTCTGAAACCTTCCATGCATAATATGAATAAGAATGGAGAGATGGAATCACCTTGCCTCAGTCCTCTGGATGGGAAGATTTTTTCTGTGCGAGTACCATTTAGAAGTAGAGATATGGATGAAGTGATTATGCAATGCTTGATGAAAAAAAAACAATTGCTTCATGATTTGTATAAGGAAGTCCCGCTCTATTCTATCAAAATCTTTAGCCATATCTAGTTTAACTCCAACAATTCCTTGAGAAGCTCTTGTTTTCTTCATAAAATGGACCATTTCTTGTGCTATAATGACATTGTTTTGTATGTGTATTCCTGGAACATATGCTGCTTTCCATGGAGAAATCATTTTATGTAATAGTGGCTTGAGTCTTGCGGCTAGTACCTTGGTAATGATTTTATAGGATATATTACATAAACTAATTGGTCTTAGCTCTTCAGGTTTGGTAACCACTTCTTTTTTTGGAATCAAAACTTGAAATGTTTCATTAACTTTAGAGGGAAATTCACCTGAGTTGAAAAAAGCTTTAATAAGTTGAGTAACTTATTCATTGACTGTATCCCATACTTGTTGATAAAAGCCTGCTTGATAGCCATCTGGTCCAGGTGCTTCCCAAGAATTTACAGAGAAAACTTCTTCCTTTATCTCTTTATCTGTTGGAGTTTGAATTATAAGTTTGTTTTCTTCTGTTATACATGGTTCAATCAGCTGCATAATATCTTCATCCATGGTATGGGTGGAAGAGGTGTAGAGATCATTGTAGTATTGAAACAGAACTTGTTTTAGCTCTTCTCTGGTAGAAGTCCATTTCCCATCTTTATCTTGTATGGTGTTTATGTTGTTTCTTTTTATTCTGTAGTTTGCTCTTGAATGAAAATATTTGTTGTTCCGGTCTTCAAACTTGATTTTATAGTCTCTTGCTTGTTGATAGCTGATTAGGTCTCTTTTTTGTACAGAGAGTTTAGATGATCTTCTATATGATTGATCTGGAACTTGTCTTGAATTATGTCATTCTTTTCTTGTTGAAGTTTTCTCTGAGTTTTCTTTATCTCTGTTTTAACATGTCCAAATACCTTATGATTCCATTCCTTAAGAGCTTCAGTTGTAGCTTCCAGTTTTTCCACCAAGTTCCCCTTGTCTTGTCCTATGCTATTCTTTTGCCAACATTTTTGAATCACCTCCTTACATGTGGGATTTGTTAGCCAAACTTGATAAAATCTATTTGGGCTTTTTGTTTTGTTTTCTGGAGCATGGGTATGAAGGAGAATTGGTGCATGATCTGATCCATAAGGCAGTAGATTGTTTATGATAAAATTTTGAAATTTGGTAAACCATTCTGGGTTTGCTAAAGCTCTATCCATTCTGGTTTGGATATTTTGCTGTAGGTTTCTTTGGTTTGACCAGGTGAATGGGGATCCTGTGAATGGGATGTCTCTTAAGCCATGAGAATCAATTGTGTCATATACAAACTAATAAGAGGGAGAGGGATGAGTAGAGAAATTTTTCTTTTCTGAGCTGTGAAGAGTGATATTGAGATCTCCAAGGATGACCCATGGCATGTACATATTTTCTCCTAGTTTTTGTAAGGAATTCCACCGACTCTGTCTGTCACTCTTTTTATGTGATCCATACATACATGTTAAGAACCAGCTGCAATCTTTAACATTAGCATTGAAAATCACATTCATCATATTACTAGAAACACTGTCAATTTTAATTCCTAGACCATCCTTCCAAAGCAAAGCAATGCCCCCTGACCTTCCTATTGAACTTTGACAATTGCATTAAGAAATTTCTAGTTCTTTCAGCTTTGTTTTTAGTTTTTGAGAGGAAGATAATACCAGGGTTATAATTGTATATACAATCTCTAAGATGCTGTCTAGTATTTTTGTTGCCCATACCTTGAACATTCCAAGCAAGAGTTTTCATGGCTATGCTATTTTGATTGCAGCTATAATTAAGATTTTTTTGGGAGTGACCAGGGCAACTAACCAAGGAAATATTGTTGTTAAAATTAAGAACAATGGGGATTCAATTCAGGCTAGATATGATGTGTGATGTAAAAGCAATTAAATGATGTTGAGATTTAAGGTCTGAATCAAAATATTGAATTATTGAAAAGAAAGATACCTGATCATTCTGCCATTCTTGGTTTCCTTGTTGTTGATTGACATAATTGTCCCAATCTCCGTGTTCATTATTATACATTTGATTATAATAGGCTTCGTAGTCCTCCATATTTTGGCTGCTTTCATGCTGCATCTGAGAGTCCAGACTGTCACCTTGTTGTGCATAGCTAGCCTGAGAGGAGCTTCCATATTCTCCATATCTCTTATTTCTCCTAGCATTTGAACTTTCTGGAGCATTGCAAAACCCCTGAGACTAGATTGTAGAGACCAATTGACCATCCTCTGGGATAACATAATCTCTCTTTTGAATATTCTTCTTTCTGTTGTTCTTCTTAGGATATATGTGAATAGTTTCTTCAACAACAAAGTCTGTACTGTTCTCTCTTGGGTCAATAACTTCTCCAAAATCCTCTCCAAAATTGAATATATACCCTGCTATAATTTGAACATGGATAGCTTTCTCTTCACATCCACTTTCCTTGTGATTGGCAATCAGAAAAGAAGGACACAACTTCCTTGGCTGCTTCTGAAAATAAATTGGTATCCGTTGAGTGTATTTGGCAGCGTTTTCTGCAAGAATTTCTCTTAGCATAGGATTAGATATATTAAACTCAATGAGAGCACTTACAATGTTTGAATCCACTGGACATCCATCTTCTGGTTCAAGTTTGATCACTCTCCCAACAATGATTGCAATCTGATTTGCAACCTCAGCATTCTGAAACTCAATTGGCATCTTTTTGATATATATCCAGTATTGTTGAATGTTAAAATCAATCTCTTTGTGATCCATAGTTGGATTCCACTCTTTCAACACAATCAGGTATCTATCCAAATTCTATGGAGATCCAACTAACACCTCATTGTATTCTCTCCAGCTTTTAAACGTGAAGGTGGGAATATTGAAATCTTTTTTCCTGATGATGAAATGACCATGACCCCATTGAAGAGTAGCTTCATATTCATTTTTTCTAATTAAAAAAGGAAGTTCATGCATGATCTTCCCAATAAGGATTCTTTCACACTGTTTAATTCCTTTACTTAACTTGATGTGTGGATATCTTATAACTCTCCTGACATTATCATCATCATCATTCAGATTTGTTAAATTGATTTTGCTAATAAAGTCAGAGACTTCACCATAAGAAGTATTATCCGACATTTTGGAAAGAGATGTTGTAAAATACAGAAAGTGAATGATGATGTTGATGAGAAGATAACTAATCTAATTCCTTTTTATACATGATTTGCATGATTTCCTTCTGAAACGTGTATGATTGGTCAGACGGATTCTTACAAGTTATATTTGATGCAGGTTTTTTTCGATTAGTGTCATTTGACGGAGTTTACTATGAATTGAACATTGAGCTTCTGAGCATCATCTTTCGAAATCATCAATGTATAATAACTTTTATGTAGTAGAAGCCATTACAACCTTTGGAGATTGGACCAACGTCTTAAACAAGGAACCTTTAATGGCAGATGACCAGTGAATGCACTACCTGCTGTTCATGGAAGAGACAAAAATCACATTAAATTATGAAGATCGAAAAAGGGGGAGAAAAAAAAGTGAAAATTAAAGCTTGATTAAGACAACATAAAGACGGTAGGAGTTAATTTTGAAACATGCAGAGGGATCGAGATGCAGTAAATGCAGTTGAAGAAGATGAGATTTTCTAACTGGGTTGACTCAGTAGTCTCCCGATTCTTTCTACAGTGAAAGCACTACCTTTTTCACCTATAAACTGCAACTACTTTGTACTTGGCCGCGTGCTAGCTTAGGCTATTACTCAGTCAAGAACCGTGGCATCCTAGACATGGATTAAAGTACACAAGTGAGCATATAAAGGAAACATAAATAATTTAACGAGGGGAAGAGCTTTACCACCATCAAGGGAAACATCAAGAGAAACTTGGGGATTTAATATACCTCCTAGATAATCCTCAAATATGTCTTTAGAAAGCCAAAGAACGAGATATGCAGCAATACCTAAAGGGTGATCAACAACAAGACCATCGATATTCGTACTACTATTCCACCAGTAGTCAGTCCAAGATGAGTAGCTTGTGTTATCAAATCGGACTTCTCCAACTCACTAATCTTACGAATACGAAGAGAATCATTCTTCTCTCCTTGATCAGTCAACTTCGGGAAATTGCCAACATCCTGTAACTGTAGTAAAGAAAATACATCTTCTAAGGTAATAGTCAGTTCGCCCCATGAGAACACAACAGTATTAGTTGCGCCATATCAGCGAGACATGAATGCAAGCAAGCCTTTAGTATCTTTGCTGATGCTCAAAGACTCGAACACTCTCACAACATGGAATACTCCAGAATTTTCTAAAACCAGTTTAACTTGCGGATTCATAAGCATAACCTTGACCCATCCTGTCCATCCGGGTAAAGGTTGCTGAGGTGCTCGAAATTCCACAAATGAAGTACTATATTCTCCCTTATGAAGACAACACCTGACCACAGCACAAGGAGAAATGTGTTTAATCATATTGATAGCATTGCCACTCGAGAGAAACCACCCAATATAATCTGGATGAGCAGCATATTCAGTAACACCCTCAAATTTTTTTTCATAAATACTGGGTACATCATCTAAAGGGACGTCATCAGAATTCTCATCCCTACCACGACTGGAAGTTGTAGCGGCATTATTTCCATTATCGTGAGACATCTACAATGGATGCAAGCAGCATCTTAGTCAACAATTGGGCACAAGGTTCGGATTTACTCCTGTGTATATATATGTATATACAATATCAAGTATGAAAACAGGCTTGTATAAATACAAAGGAAATCAAATACAAGAGAGGGTCTTAAGCAATCGCTAAAACTCCAGGTTGAGCTCAATGGTATCCTGATAAAGCAAATAGTAAAACTTGTAAATCATGAGAAAGAACCAGGGTTTACATACAAACAAGGTGTTATCAATAAGAGCACTTACCGATCAGGTCAAGACTGACGACTTGCTACAGGGATTGAAGGGTGAAAACAGTTTCTGCTGGTTTCGGTAATTTCGTGTGTTGTGGGTGAGAAACGAGTCTAAACCCTAAACAATGTACTGCAAGGGAGTACTTTAGATTCGAGAGATCAATCTGTACAAATCCGGCCTAAACCAAGAAATGGTCGTTCCAGACTTGCTTCGGTCACAAAGTGAAGGAGAAGGGTTGGTTTTGGAGAGGGAAGCAAAGAGAGTGTTGAGACCAGAATAGTTGATTCTGGAAGAGTAGTTGTTTTGACTTGTATCAGAAAACGTAAGCTAACACATGGGAAAGCTAGCAGGTGATTTCTGAGTGTTGTATGCCCCTGACCAGAACTTTTTGTTCGGTGGAAATAGGTAAGACCAATTTATACAAGTCGAAGTGAAACGTACTATGGTCTCGTAAGAAATAGAAATGGATGAGTAAATGAGAGGAGATGGTAACCGGTAACGCCTGAAATTTATGTTCCATAATGAAGGAGAGCGTTTCACCATTACCCCCTGTATTTACTAACCACCTCATTCTTATGACACTGTCTTGTAACGGGCATAGTGTACGCCGCACGCTGTAAACCTCCAAACAAATACCCTAATGAGCATCCCCCAGTTTGTGACACGCGTTTATATCTCGAGTGTTTTCGTGGAAAACATGTGGAATGTTGCTGCTGTTTGGCAAGTTGAGCTTTGGAGACTTGCCGGCTCGATGGTGACCTTAGACGGTCGAGATTTTGCATCTTGAGAGGAAGGGTAGCCGTTGATTATTGAAACCCTTCATTTGGTAGCCAGCTTCATGAAAGCATGGCCGGCATGGCTTTGACATGGTTAGGCGTGGCCAAGCTATGATTTTGGCATAGTTTAAGCACGACCGAGAGCTATGGTTTTGTCATAGTTTGGGCGCGTCCAAAATTAGGGCTTGGCGTTGGGCCAAAGGTTTCCACGTGTTAGCTTGTGCCCTTGGACGGCTAATATCTGCATCTTAGATGGAAAGGTGTCCGTTGATTATTGCAACCCTTTGCTTTGGCAGCCAACGATCGTGAAGGAAAGGCTTGCATGGTTTTGTCACAGCGGTGCGGTTGGCCTGGTTGGCATGCCTTGGATCGACTGGCACAGCATGCCATTGGAAAATGTGGCATGGTTGGCATGCCTTGGCGCGGAGATGTGGCACGGCATACCCTTGGCACATGCGGCATGGTTGGCATGCCTTGGCGCGGAGATGTGGCTGGCAAGGCATGCCATGGGCACATGAGGCATGGTTGTCATGCCTTGGCGCGGAGATGTGGCTGGCACGGCATGCCATGGGCACATGCGGCATGGTTGGCATGCCTTGGCGCGGAGATGTGGCTGGCACGGCATGCCATTGGCACATGCGGCATGGTTGGCATGCCTTGGCGCGGAAAGGTTTCACGGCATGCCATTGGCACATATGGTGCGGCTGGCATGGTTGGCATTCCTTGGGTGGCGAACATGGACGGTTGGGATCTGCATATTAGATGGAAGGGTAGCCGTTGATTATTGCAATCCTTTGTTTTGGCAGCCAGTGTCGTGAATCGCTTTGGCATGTGTTAGGCGCGTCCAAAATTAGGGTTTTCATGAACCGTGATGTTTGGCTTTGGGATGTAAGTTTCCATGAGTTTGGTGGAGAACTTGTGTGGTTGAGATTTGTATCTCAGAAGGAAGGGCATCTGTTGATTATTGCAACCCTTCGTTTTGGCACCCAGCGTCGTGCATGGCTTTGGCATGTGTTAGGCGTGGCCAAGCTAGGATTTTGGCGTAGTTTAGGCGCGTCCAAAAACTAGTGTTTTGGCATAGCTTGGGAGCGGCCAAAATTATAGCTTGGCGTTGGGCCACAGGTTACCATATGCGTTAGCTGGCGACCTTACACGGCTAAGATCTACATCTCAGGTAGAAGGGTGGCGGTTGATTGTTGCAACCCTTCGTTTTTCAAGCCAGCGGCATGAAGGTATGGCCGGCATGGTTTAGGCGTGGCCAAGCTAGCATTTTGGCGTAGTTTAGGCGCGGCAAAAAACTAGGGTTTTGGCATAGTTTGGGCGCGGCCAAAATTTAGGGCTTGGCGTTGGGCCAAAGGTTAGCACGCGTTAGCTGGCAACCTTGGACGGCTAAGATCTACATCTCAGATGGAAGGGTGGCCGTTGATTGTTGCAACCCTTCGTTTTGGCAGCCAGCATCGTGCATGGCATATTGGGACGACTGGCATGGTTTGCATTCCTTGGAGCGGAGATGCGGCTGGCACGGTATGCTATTCGCACAGTGGCACGGATGGCATGGTTGCATGCCTTGGTGCGGAGACGTGGCTGGCATGGTTTCCCATTGGCACGGTGGCGCGGCTGGCATGCCTTGGCGCGGAGATGTGGCTGGCATGGTGGCGCGGCTGGCATGGTTGGTATGCCTTGGCGCGGAGATGTGGCTGGCATGGTTTGCCATTGGCACGGTGGCGCGGCTGGCATGGTTGGGATGCCTTGGCGTGGAGACGTGGCCGGCATGGTTTACCATTGTCACGGTGGCGCGAATGGCATGGTTGGAATGCCTTGGCTCGGAGACGTGGGTGGCATGGTTTGCCATTGGCACGGTGGCGCGGCTGGCATGGTTGGCCTGCCTTGGCGCGGAGACGTGGCTGACATGGTTTGCCACTGGCACGGTGGCGCGGCTGGCATGGTTGGCATGCCTTGGAGCGGAGACGTGGATGGCATGGTATGCCATTGGCACGGTGGTGCGGCTGGCATGGTTGGCATGCCTTGGCGCGGAGATGTGGCTGGCATGGTGGTGTGGCTGGCATGGTTGGCATGCCTTGGCGCGGAGACGTGGCTGGCATGGTTTTCCATTGGCACGGTGGTGCGACTGGCATGGTTGGCATGCCTTGGCGCGGAGACATGGCTGGCATGGTTGGCATGCCTTGGCACGGAGATGTGGCTGGCATGGTTTTCCATTGGCACAGTGGCGTGAGAATTAGGGTTTGGTATATACGAAGATAATGTCGGTCAATACTAAGGGTTCTACCGTGGAACATGACACATGTAAAAGAAAAAAGGTACCCTGGTAATTCTTACGTAGGCATGCTGATTGACTCAATAATGCGCTAGTGGTCGTAGTGACGTCATGTCAGATGCACGGTTTTACGATTTTAACCCTAAGCTAAAAACCACCATCAACATTAAGTCCCCTGCTTAGCTCGGAACATGAGTATTGTTGCGAGGGAAGCATAAGATGGTGACAGGCAAGGAAAAAATCGAAATGACAAGTCATGAAAAATGGTCAGGAAGACCCGGCTAACTTTTTTTTCGAGAGGTGAGGATAGTTTTTGATTCTCGTGTTGGCGGTCTTGCATAAATTATGCTCGTGGCACTGCAGGTCAGACCGCGGAGTGGTAGAGACGATTGCTACCGGGATGCAGACTGTTGTCATCGGTTTGGAAAGGAGCCGCCAGCATTGGTCGGCTTGGAATGGAGCCGTCTACATTGGTAGGCTTGGAATGGAGCCGTCAACATTGGTAGGCTTGGAATGAAGCTATCTTGAGTTCCTCGGAAGGATGACGACTGTCTTCAGTTCCGTGGAAGGATGACGACCGGCTTCAGTTCCGTGGAATGATGGCAACTTTGTCTAAATTAGGGTTTGGCATGCCGAAACCCTAATTAGCGCCCTTTACTAGAATCGATGTAGAATTCTCGTACAGACTCGGATTTTGACGGTCCTCCCCTCCATTCTGAACGGAAAAGAATTTCCTATCTCCTCATTCGGGAATATTTAGGTTTCGAGCTCGTTCGGGAGGTGAAAACAGCTCGACAGTAAAATTCAGGAGGAATATTGCGGGCCCGAGGTGACATAGTCACGCCCAGTCACCTATTCCCGTTCATTGATAAAGAAGGGATCTTCATTCTGTTCAAACTCTAGAAACTCCATCTGCATGAAAAGAGGTATCGAGCCTCTTATGTTGCTCGTCTGAATATGTGCTTTCGTCTGCAGTGTCTCTCTAGTGGATTCCAAAATTTACCAAAACTCACTGTATTCTTGGGATGGATGGATGAAATATATGCTTGGCAACGATCATGTCAGGGCTAATCTTGGAAATTGTTGTTGCGTTGTTGGTACATCCTTGATTTTAGGTTGATTTATATGTTGTGGATGATTGTATGGTAGAAATCTTCCGAAGACACAAGATGAAATAGATGAGTTGGGAGACATTTTGTTGCCGATGTGCTGCTATCAAGTCTTCAAGGACTTTGTTCCAATAGAAATCCTTCGAACCAGCTTATGCATCTTGGACTATCGTATGGAATGGGATGCGGTGAGCAGTCCCCGGTTATATTTCTATTAGATCCGATGGCATGGACGAACATGTGAATGTATTTTTGTGGCGTTCTTTTGGAGTTTTCGATGCGCATGTACGTCTTCATGTTGATAAATTCCCTCGGCTCGTAAAACTTCGGCAGTGATGATGTTGAAATCAGAAATAACCAATTTGAGGGGAGTGAAAGCGTCTCGTGCTGGTAGTCCCCATGTGTAGCCTATTTTCATCGCATCGGCTTGAATCCATGTCCACGGGATTTGATACAAGCTTATTGTACTCTTCTGGATGTGACGCTAGGATGCACATGGACGAAATATTCTGGATAGAGAAGAGGTAGGAATGAGAGAGTTATGTTTTTTATCGTGGCTCCCTCTGTTTCTTCAAGGAAATGTTTCAGCCGCGTCTCTGGAGTTATCTCATGATTCTTTGATGGTCTTCGGGATGGACTGTGATGAGCAGTCCCCAGTCGCATTTTTCTTTAGCTTCTGAAGTTGTTTTCCTCTGAGCAGGCTTGGGATCCTCCGCAGCCTCGTAAAGTGTTGAAAGCGTCTTCTAGATAGAGAGGTGATGATATTCTTGCGCTACACCCTTGAAGAGTAGATGGCCTTGTTGTGGTTATGGATTTTTGGTTGACTGTGTCTTCTGAGCTTTGACAGTGAAAGGATTCCGTGTAGATCCTCAGTCCCCAAGTATGGTTTACATGTTTCCATCTTGTATGGTCAGTGGGTTGACCATGATAAAGACATCACCATCGTTCGTTCGTACTGGTGATTTTGTTACTTCTTCCACGTGAAACTAAAATATGGAGGAGTATGGGTTACCTTTCTAGTGATTGTTTCTGCGGTGAAGCTATGGCTGGTATCAAAAATGAGCGGCAACAGTTCTTGGTAGCAGATGTAATCAGAAGAGACTACATTGTCGTGGGAACAAAGTAGGTTGGCTATAATTGTATGGGCATCCACGGAAGTAAAAGGATTGGCTGGATTCGTAAGCGAGCAAACTGTCCATGGTCACGAGTTTTGGCGGGATGGATCAAAAGGTGTCCATGACTACGAAGATTGGCTGGCTGCGATCATGATCCTTGATATGGGGGGTGTGGTGACACGACCCTTTGCAGGAAGGACTGGCGTTGAAGCGGCTTCGGCTCTTGGAGAGGACGTTGAAACTTAAGGAGCCAAATGCTGTTTCGGATCCTGGAGCAGCTTATGGATATATCGCTGAAGCGGAGCGGCTGCTGGAGCGAACGTTGAAGCAGATCGGCTGCTGAAGAGAACGTTGAAACGGAGCCGCTGCTGGAGAACGTTGAAGCGGAGCCACTTCTGGAGAGAACGTAGAAATAACGCCTTAAAACTCTCAGAGCCTTGACGGTTACAATGTTGAAGCCGGATGCTGCTTCACTTAGCGTTCTATCAAACTAGACATCCCTCAAATGAACAGTGGTTAGGAGTCCCAAGTTCCATCCATCGATCGTGCTTTCCAGGAGAGGTTGGGTTTGGGAACGACTTCCCTGGCTGGAAACAGCTGCTTTCCTGATACAGTGCGGTTTAAGGGATGCAAATATGTCTTGACGCTACGCCTTGGGGAAATATAGAATCTCACATAACTGTTTCATCATAGACTGAACGATTTTGTGGGCGAGGTCCTCAGAAATCATGCATCTCCTGACGGGAAGAGGGTCTCTGTGAATTCAGGAAGGTTGCTGATTTCATTTTCCTCGATTTTGGAGAAGTCGTTCCTGATCTTTACGTGTGATGAAATTGGATTGCTGATTCCCTTCTACTGGGCATTCAAGAGCAACGCGAGCCCCTTCGTCTATAAACGCACGTCCTGCTGAAGTGCCTGCGCCGGATGTTAAAAGTATTCCTCGTCATCTCCCTCTTGGGTTGACCTGACTCTTATGGTGGCCGCTCCTTCAGTGTCTTGAGAAAATAGGTATCTCTTTCCGAGTTATGAACACGTCTGTCTGAGCATTAGGAGAACCTTTTGTCTTTCCAAATCGGCTTATTCCAGCTCTTCAAGTATCTTACCCTGATGGTGGAGTAGAAGCGTCTCTGGTGATGGTTGGAGCTGTCATACTTGAAGAAACGTTGGGGTGGCGGAAGCGGCTCTGGTGATCGTAGGTGTATCGTGCAGAGATGGCGCGGTTTTGATCACGGAGTGTTGGATCCATGGCGCTGTTTCGAAGGGTGAGGATGACGCTGCTTTGGCTGGTTGTGGAACGGAGAAGATGGCGCTGGAAGGGTGCAAGTTGTTAACGCTGGAAAGGATGCAAGCTGTTGGCGTTGAAAAGATACAAGTTGTTAGCGTTGGAAGGATGCAAGATGCTGGTGCTGGAAAGATGAAAGATGTTAGTGCTAGAAGGATGCAAGATGATAGCGCTGGAAGGATGCTAGTTGTTGGCGCTGGAAGGATGCAAGATGTTAGCGCTGGATCGGCTTGGAATGGGCGCTGGCTTGGATTTGGTATGGCGCGGACTGTTGGCTGGGCATTGTGCGGACTGTTGGCTCCGCACGTCGCTGGCTTGGCAAGGCGATGGATTGGCGTGGCGCGGATTGTTGGTTTGGCACGACGCTGGCTTGGCGTGGCGCAGACTGTTGGGTACCGTGAGGCTTGTTCTTGCGGGCCCAGTTGTCTCTTTCCATACGTAACTAAAATAGGAAATCATTTCCTTATTCAAATTCCAAAAGTGTTATGCCTATAAAAGGGGTTGGCTCTCCTTTTTTTTTTTGAAAAGCAAACAAAGCACCTGGTTTATGGTTTTATTTGAATTGATAGATAACTGTTATCTACGAGGGTTTTGGATTATTCTTTTGGAATGAAATGTTTTAGAATAATGTTGTTTTGGTTATGAATGTAAGTAACGTAAGTACCCCGGGAAAGCTATGGAATTTTAAATGTTATGCGACAGTAGAAAGAATGAAATGAAACATGGGAACAATATGGATATCGGTTTTTATCATCTTTGTGAAGATTTGAAGTAGTAGACCATGTATTTTGCCTAACAAGACTTACTCGGTTTTTGGATCTCCTAACGGAACTGCATCTCCCGGGTGAAAGTCCAAGTTTTGTGGGAAACGCCGCTGTGATCGCGAGAAGTCCCCAGTCACTCATTGTCGTGTGATAGCTGATAATTGAGCCATTGATTCCCGAGCGGTTTTTTTTTCTTCTACCATCTTGAGATCGGCGTTTGCAAGATGAAATTAGGAATTGAAAGTTGATATTATAACCGAGAGATTAATCTCCCACTGTGGTCGCTAATTGTTTGAGGGTGAAAACAGTTTCTGCTGGTTTCGGTAATTTCGTGTGTTGTGGGTGAGAAACGAGTCTAACCCCTAAACAATGTACTGCAAGGGAGTACTTTAGATTCAATAGATCAATCTATAAAAATCCGGCATAAACCAAGAAATGGCCGTTCCAGACTTTCTTCGGTCACAAAGTGAAGGAGAAGGGTTGGTTTTGGGGAGGGAAGCGAAGAGAGTGTTGAGACCAGAATAGTTGATTCTGGAAGATTAGTTGTTTTGAATTGTATCAGAAAGAGTAAGCTAACAGATGGGAAAGATAACAGGTGATTTCTGAGTGTTGTATTCCCCTGACCAAAACTTTTTGTTCGGTGGAAATAGGTAAGACCAATTTATACAAGTCGAAGTGAAACGTACTCTGGTCTCGTAAGAAATAGAAACGTATGAGTAAATGGGAGGAGATGGTAACCGGTAACGCCTGGAATTGATGTTTCATAATGAAGGAGAGCGTTTCACCATTACCCGCTGTATTTACTAACCGCCTCATTCTTATGACACTGTCTTGTAACGGGAGTAGTATACGCCGCACGCTGTAAACCGCCAAACCAATACCCTAATGAGCATCCCCCAGTTTGTGACATGCGTTGATGTCTCGAGCGTTTTCGTGGAAAACATGTAGCATGTTGCTGCTGTTTGGCAAGTTGATCTTTAGAGACTTGCCGGCTCGGTGGTGACCTTCGACGGTCGAGATTTTGCATCTTGAGAGGAAGGGTAGCCGTTGATTATTGCAACCCTTCGTTTGGTAGCCATCTTCACGAAAGCATGGACGGCATGGCTTTGACATGGTTAGGCGTGGCCAAGCTATGATTTTGGCATAGTTTAGTCGCGGCCGAGAGCTATGGTTTTGGCATAGTTTGGGCGCGACCAAAATTAGGGCTTGGCGTTGGGACAAAGTTTTCCACGCGTTAGCTGGTGTCCTTGGACGGATAATATCTGCATATTATATGGAAAGGTGACCTTTGATTGTTGAAACCCTTTTCTTTGGCAGCCAACAATCGTGAAGGAAAGGCTGGCATGGTTTTGGCACAACGGTGCGGCTGGCCTGGTTGGCATGCCTTGGCGCGGCTGGTACGACATTCCATTGGAACATGTGGCATGGTTGGTATGCCTTGGGGCGGAGATGTGGCACGACATGTCGTTGGCACATGCGACATGGTTGGCATGCCTTGGCACGGATATGTGGCTGGCACGTCATGCCATTGGCACATGCGACATGTTTGACATGCCTTGGCGCGGAGATGTGGCTGGCACGGCATGCCATGGGCACATGCGGGCATGGTTGTCATGCCTTGGCGCAGAGATGTGGCTGGCACGACATGGTTGGCATGCCTTGGCGAGGAAAGGTTGCACGGCATACCATTGGCACATGTGGTGCGGCTGGCATGGTTGGCATGCCTTGGGAGGCGAACATGGACGGTTGGGATCTGCATCTCAGATGGAAGGGTAGTCATTGATTATTGCAACCTTTCGTTTTGGCATCCTGTTTCGTGCATGGCTTTGGCATGTGTTAGGCGCGACCAACATTAGGGTTTTCATGAACCGTGATGTTTTCTTTGGGCTGTAAGTTTCCATGCGTTAGGTGGCGAACTTGTGTGGCTGAGATTTGTATCTCAGAAGGAAGGGAAGCCGTTGATTATTGCAACCCTTCGTTTTGGAAGCCAGCGTCGTGCATGGCTTTGGCATGTGTTAGGTGCGGCCAAGCTAGGATTTTGGCGTAGTTTAGGCGCAGCCAAAAACTAGTGTTTTGGCATAGCTTGGGTGCGGCCAAAATTAGGGCTTGGCGTTGGGCCAAAGGTTACCATGCGTTAGCTGGCGACCTTGGACGGCTAAGATCTGCATCTCAGGTGGAAGGGTGGCCGTTGATTGTTGCAACCCTTCGTTTTGGAAGCCAGCGACATGAAGGTATGGCCGTCATGGTTTAGGCGTGGCCAAGCTAGGATTTTGGCGTAGTTTAGGCGCGGCCAAAAACTAGGGTTTTGGCATAGTTTGGGCGCGGCCAAAATTTAGGGCTTGGCGTTGGGCCAAAGGTTACCACGCGTTAGCTGGCGACCTTGGACGACTAAGATCTGCATTTCATGTGGAAGGATGGTCGTTGATTGTTGTAACCCTTCGTTTTGGCAGCCAGCGACATGAAGGTATGGCCGTCATGGTTTAGGCGTGGTCAAGCTAGGATTTTGGCGTAGTTTAGGCGCGACCAAAAACTAGGGTTTTGGCATAGTTTGGTCGCGACCAAAATTTAGGTCTTGGCGTTGGGCCAAAGGTTACCACGCGTTAGATGGCGACCTTGAATGGCTAAGATCTGCATCTCAGACGGAAGGGTGGTCGTTGATTGTTGCAACCCTTCGTTTTGGAAGCCAGCGTCGTGCATGGCATGTTGGGACGGCTGGCATGGTTTGCATGCCTTGGCGCGAAGATGGGGATGGCACGGTATGCTATTGGCACAGTGGCGCGGCTGGCATGGTTGGCATGCCTTGGCGCGGAGACGTGGCTGGCATGGTTTTCCATTGGCACGGTGGCGCGACTGGCATGGTTGGTTTGCCTTGGCGCGGAGACGTGGATGGCATGGTTTGCCATTGGCACGGTGGCGTGAGAATTAGGGTTTGGCATATACGAAGATAATGTCGTTCAATACTAAGGGTTCTGCCGTGGAACATGACATATGTAAAAGAAAAAAGGTACCCTGGTAATTCTTACGTAGGCATGTTGATTGACTCAATAAATAAATGCGCTAGTGGTCATAGTGACGTCATGTTAGATGCACGGTTTTACGATTTTAACCCTAAGCTAAAAACCACCATCAAAAGTTCCGTATACTACAAACAAAGTGCTAGAACCAACATGGCTGCATTCTATTACCAGGCCGTGGCCATTAACTCCCTAGCTAGACAAATAGCTAGCCAGATCACGACTTCCTTATCTCTTAGCCTGTCCATGTATTTGGCAACGACATTCCTATCCCTATCTATCCAACCAGCTAAGGCCGTAACCACCAGTTCCATAACTATCCACGGCCTCCTAGTCTAGCCCAACCGGCCATAGCCACCTTATCTTAGACACAACCTCTTTACCCCTTAGCCTGGCCATTGTCCTTGGCTATCTTATCCTTCGGCCTGGCCATGTCTTTGGCCATGACATCCCTTTCTATTTGTAAGACAAGCTACCCTGTCTTCCGGCCTAGCCATGTCTCGCCTAGATATCCATATGGCTACGACCTCCTTGGCCCATAGCCTAGATTCCTATCTAGACAACTAGCTATTCAGGCCATGACCCCGCTATCTCCCAGCCTTGGTATATCTAGTGGTCATGGACACCTTATCCCTAGCATAGCTTTCCATGGCCTCCCTGCCTACCGTCTTGGATAACCATGGCTAAGAATTCCTGCCAGCCGTCTTATCCTAGCTTCTAACCAGACACGACCTCCTTCATAGCCGGCATAGCCTGGCCTAGTCACAGTAACAGCCTTCTTTGGCTCCCAGTCTGGCCTAGCCTAGCTAACTATCTATTCAGGCCATAACCACCTTGTCTTCAGGCCAGGCCTAATCATGTCTCGCCCAAGATAGCCATATGGATACGACCTCCTTTTAGCCGGCCTAGCTTCTAACCAGCCACGACCTTCTTGCTAGCCGGCCATAACATGGCATGCATAGCCCTGCTGTGGCCTCCCTGCTTCATAGTTTTTTCTAGCCTAGCCTCTAACTAGTCGTGGCCTCCTTGCTAGTCGTTCTAACTTGGCCTAGCCTAGCCATATGGCCGCGGCTACGTTTCTCCAAGCCTAGAACCTATTCACATGCCAACTCGGCCGGCTATCGACTAGGTCGCGCTTACCTAACTAGCTTGGTGTACTATGCTATCTACGTGTATTATTATGGATAGCTAATTACAATGCCATCTTATGGAAAACTCATTATTAGTCACACATAACCTTGGAGTCGAGTTGTCTCTTCAAGCTATGCCACTTCGAAAAAGTCTGGCTAGCTTAGGCTATTACTCAGTCAAGAACCGCGACAGTCTAGACAAGACTAGAAACAAGTCCATGACTCTACTAATTCCTACGAGAAATCAAACACGTTACATAAGGGAATTATTCATGGGTATTGATCTGGTGGTTTATATCAACGTGCGACAGGCAACATCCCATGATAAGGAAGTTACAAGTAGTGGCAAGCAGTTAAAGGAAGTAGCTAAGTAATGGACTGATGGTTTACGGGTTTCCAGAAATTTCTGGCGTATCCATACCATTATCTCCATTATTCCCATCTCTCAATTTCTCCACAATCTCCACTACTTACGAGGAAATAATGGGTGTTCCCTACAGCTATAAATAGACAACTTTGTCTATTCAGAAGACATAACAAGCTTATCATTCTCAATCCCTTGTTCTTCCATAGCTCAATAACCTCACACCCAATTCAATTCAATCACCACTGATTTCCTCAAATTTTTTTCGATTTCCCTCCCCTAAGTTCAACCCATTTTTCTATTTGTAACCGAAGCAAAACGTGAACGACCAACTTCTTGGTTTAGGCTTGTTTTATATGATTTTGATTTCCGAATTCTAAAGAAAGTACTACACCAGTACATTGTTTTACCTAAGAGCGATTTTTGGGTATTAACACATCTAAAAGAACATGTCCATCTCCTTCTACATGGACCAATAGTTATAAGCAAATAGACTTCCTAAGGAATGATATGGTGTTTCTCGTCTAGTGTTGGGGCGGTATGCCTTCTCATCGTTCGGACATGATCTTTTTCACCCCACTTCGAGATATATCGTGCTGCTCCTTCATCGGGTAGTATCTTTGATCTCCCTTTATCGGGTAGAATCTTTGATCTCCCTTCATCCGAATTTATGAAACGATGTACCTTCTTATACAGCTGTGTCGCATCTAATCCGTTTCCTCACTAAATGCATTGTTCTCATTTTGTACTTGACCTTCAGTGTGGTTTGACAATGATTTACATGCGTCCTTCATGAGGAGAAGCGGTAGATACCTTGGTTCCAGTGTAATCACCTTTTGGCCTTTATTTGGTGTATCTTACTCACCTCCTTATCTTGCAGTTTCTTCCTGCGATGCTTACACGTGGAGATCCAATATTTTACCCTCACATTTATAGTTGTATCATGGATAATTTATTTCATGTTAGTTTTATCATAATAAGTGTGCAAATTCCTAACCACGTTTTCTGTTTCTTTTTTGTGATCTATTCTATACTCGTCCTTGAAATTCATTTATTGTCTTGTATTAACCAACTCTTAGATACTTAAATATTTCTTTCTCCTCTCTCCCACTCCTTCTTCTTCTTCTTCAACAAAATCATCACCGAAAACCCTTTTTTGCTTAGATCTGGTCCATTAGTTAGTAGCTTAATCTTAGTTGTTATTATGATTCCTGTCGCACGCCCCTTTAATCGCCTAAAATTTTCATGGGACATGACCGGCAATACTCTGTGGTTCAGTGATTCAACATCACCCACAAGTACTCAGCCTTGCGTACTTGCATCAAAGTATGCATATACCTTCACTCTAAAGGCTTTGCACAACGAAAGTCTTCATCTTCTTTCTCTCTAACTCTTTATGCCCCCATAAGCATAAGAGGTTCTTCCATGCACTTCAACAATTCTCACAATATCAGCAACATAATGAACATCAATAACTAACACAATAAACCCATTTTATGCATTAAGGAAGAATATACAAAACAATTTATCACATGGACCAAACAGGCCATTCACCCTCTTGGTGAATGCCTAAAACACTCTCTACATTAGTGGTTCTTCTCTAAATCGAACCACACTAACATTATTGATTCCTAAGCTATTTATACATGCTAGTATAAGGACAAAACTCTGTGCAACCGCTTGCACCTGCATGGAACAGCCATGTGTCCCAAAATTGGTTTCCATAACCGCCAACTAACTGCCACCTTTTGTGTTGTCATGCCAATTGGTGCCACACCTGTTCTTGGTGGTTATGAACCTTCCACATGGTTATATAAACTCACTTTATAAACATCCTAATTCGTATCGCGTCATTGGCATGCTTGTGAGGCCCGTAACCAACTCGTAACCGTCACTTGAACCGTATTGCACCACTGTTGTGCTTTACTGAATTCTGCCTCGCTCCGAAGCTCAGGCATCTTGTCCCTGCATGCTTATCACTTTAAGCTAATGCACGGAAAATCCTTGTGCTTCAATCATCGAGGCCAACTCCTTAAGCTCACTCTAGTTACTCATGCGTCATATATGCTTCACTTCGCCAATTAGCTTGACAATAACAATGCAACTCTTGCATTACCAACTTGTTTGCATTGTTCAAGCTTTGGCCAGCCTTGAACTAATTCCATATACCAACTCTTGGCCTATTCTTCACTCTTGCATCATCCTTGAGTTTGGGCATACTCAATTCCACGGAAATTCTAACATGCCACTTGCCAACATGCCAACTCGCATGTTGCATGTTGCATCTTGCAACTTTGGCTTTGTCTTGCCTTCTACTTAATAAATCTTCATCGTGTCGGCCAATAGCTTCATTACTTAGCCAAATGTATTTACAATGTAGTGCTACCTTTGCACTTCATTTTCCCTGCGGGGTTATGCCATTCTTAGCAGTTGACAGTCTACGCCGTGTCGCGCCATCCTGGCTACACACTAACTTGGCATGCAACTCTGTAACGCGTAATCATTATGCGTCACTTGCATCCCTGTAATAGATCTCCCCCACCTGATCTGTTCAACGTCCTCGTTGAACGTAACCAAGTATACTCAATATACTTGTTCCCCGGCCTTGTACACTTCTGAGCCACTCTCAGAATTCAGCAAACTTGTTTGGCCTTCATTCTTGCCAACTCTTTCTGCCTATTACCATATTCCATCACTTAGCTTACTGCCTTGTCATTGATCCTACTGACTTGTACTGTTGTTTTCACGTTGGCCTACACTCCAACTTTAACTACAATCGCATATCAACACCCAAATGCAACTTGGAAATTCTTCTTTCCCATTCCCTGAATTGTGCTTGAACTTCGCATGAATCATTTGTGCCTAAGTGTACGCAAGCAATGATTCTTCCCAACTGATCACACTGATCATTCCCATTGTCTTATGCCTTAATTTCCCGACTTTAGTTGCACCACGAAACATAACAGGACTTATACAAGACTTGGCCTCAATTCTTTAATCATATGCGCCTACGCCAAATCATGCCATACCTTAAGGTATGCACTCTACGACTCAATACGACTCTTGGTATGCGCCACAATCTATAGCATTTGCTGCACTTTGCCAACATCAGCACTTTCACTAGATTTGGCCTCCAAATCATATTGCAAACTTCACCTTCTTGGACTTGCATCATTTGTATGCCAAAGAACCTGCACCTTGATGTTCTTTGCTTGCATTGTCGCAACATCATGATTTAAATGCATGACTTTTGTATAGTCATGACTTAGGATACCCGTGACATCACAACGCCTCTTTGGGACAGGCATCCTCTTCACCCACCTTTGAAACCAGCAATTTAAGCATTACTTGCTCTTTCAAACTTCTACGCTTTAATGTGACGGAAAAACAACATCATGTTCTTCCAAAAATGAGTTACTCTTAACTCATATAATTGATGGACTTACATCTTCATTCTTGATGCGTTACTCCATGCATTCGCTGCCAAATGCCTTCACACTTCCACATAACTCCCAACAGCAAACTCGACTATGCCACCAACTCCCATATTTTCTTCTTTTCACTTTCAACGTCTTCTATTGCATATTTTGGCTTAATATGATATGTAGCATCTTCCACGCGAACTAGATTTACTTTGAATGAAAGAGGCAAGGATTTCATCTCAAATACCCTCATTCACTACTACCTTACATAGAGAGACTTCATTCCAACACCAAGGTCCACTCGACCCAACTGAAAGTATAATCAAACTTGAGCAAATACTTGTGCCAACTGATTGCAACTTGTAATACCTAACAAGTCTTGCAATACTGACTTCATCTTCGCTTCTAAGCAACAAAAGAAGCGAGACAACACCTAATGTCCCCAATGTAACAATTCACTTTGCCACATGCACTCTTCCAACTATCAACGTTCTTATGTAACTCCCATAACGAAGCACAATGTAATTGACAATTAGTTGAATACTCCTTTTAGACTGATGCTATCGTTTTTCTTTAGCTTTCATGAAGACTTCTCCAGTAATGGCCACATGCCATCTTTATGCATCACCGCTACTTTGTCCTTCTTTTTCCATGCATCTATGATTCGCCTAACTTGCATCTCCAATTGCATCATGCATCTTGGCCGTGCCCAAATCTCATTTGGCGCATGCTCCTGTTGCATACATGCTATGCCAATTAACACACAAATCTTTACACAAACTTGTGCACCTTTGCACAACTGGAACGGACTTAAATTGGTGATTCTGAGCATCACCATAGAGGTCAACAAAGTCATATCACTCAATGACTTTCGCGGATAAACACCTTGGAAAATCTTGACAAGGCCATAATCCTTGCAAATGAGGCACCACTGGATACGTTCCATGAAGCAAGAATGCCACATTCTTCTTCAAACTTGGAACTCATTTTTACTGTCCATCCACAACTGGAAACTCTTTTCTTTCCCCTTCTCCAAAATCAGCTTTGTAGCAATACTGATTTTTAGTTGACAAGAACATCCGCTTGTGGTTATGATCAAAATGCAGGTACTTGAACACCATTGTTCAAGTATATTGATCCCACTCATAAACTAGGTGCAAGCACACTCCTTGTGCTCATCTAGCATCAACGAAGAAATCTTTGCAAACACAAGACCGTGGTGTACCGGTTTTTCCATAATTTGCGCTTCTTTCTTTAGCCTTTCCATAAGCTTTATGCTAGATAAGAATTGGCCCTCCAATTCTTCTTTTATGGCATCACAATTGCCACAAACATGCTGGTTCGCAACCAGACTTTGCACTACCACCCAGGTACATGCATTCGAGAGAGGTAACATTAATCTTCCATCAACTGGATACGATGAAAACACCTTCAATCTATCCCATAGACATGTTATTCATCTTCTTTGCCACTGCAAAGGCCAACACCATCTTTGAGTTCAATAATTTTCGCAAAATTCTCATTACCACACATGTAATGTACTCGCTACTGATAACACTACAAAGATATGCATTCCAAATGCATAATCTTTGCATACTTGTGAGAAACATGGACTTCAACAACTGACTTGCACCCTAGAAGTCAGCATATTCTTGAGTTTTGTCATGCAATCACTTGAAAACCCGGTTTCCAATGATTCTCGCATGTTCGTCGAACACTTTGGGCTGGAATTTTGACACCTTTGTCATAAAATTTCATGGTTTGTTGCTACTTCAAGCTTCAAAGTTCATTCCAATTGATCTTTCTACACAAGACCAACTTCTTCTAGCCTTCATACTAGTGAAACCCAAATAATTCACCTATGAATTTGACAAACAAAAGACATCAACTTGAGTAAAAAGAGAGAAATATCAGCAACTGTGTCCCCTAACACAGCTCTGATACCTTCTATCACACGCCCCTTTAATCGCCTAAAATTTTCATGGGACATGACCAGAAATACTCTGTGGTTCAGTGATTCAACATCACCCACAAGTACTCAACCTTGCGTACTTGCATCAAAGTATGCATATACCTTCACTCTAAAGGCTTTGCACAATGAAAGTCTTCGTCTTCTTTCTCTCTAACTCTTTATGCCCCCATAAGCATAAGAGGTTCTGCCATGCACTTCAACAATTCTCACAATATCAGCAACATAATGAACATCAATAACTAACACAATAAACCCATTTTATTGCATTAAGGAAGAATATACAAAACAATCTATCACATGGACCAAACAGGCCATTCACCCTCTTGGTGAATGCCTAAAACACTCTCTACATTAGTGGTTCTTCTCTAAATCGAACCACACTAACATTATTGATTCCTAAGCTATTTATACATGCTAGGATAAGGACAAAACTCTGTGCAACCGCTTGCACCTGCATGGAACAGCCATGTGTCCCAAAATTGGTTTCCATAACCGCCAACTAACTGCCACCTTTTGTGTTGTCACGCCAATTGGTGCCACACCTGTTCTTGGTGGTTATGAACCTTCCACATGGTTATATAAACTCACTTTATAACCATCCTAATTCTTCACGCGTCATTGGCATGCTTTTGAGGCCCGTAACCAACTCGTAACCGTCACTTGAACCGTATTGCACCACTGTTGTGCTTTACTGAATTCTTCCTCGCTCCGAAGCTCAGCCATCTTGTCCATGCATGCTTATCACTTTAAGCTAATGCAAGGAAAATCCTTGTGCTTCAATCATCGAGGCCAACTCCTTAAGCTCACTCTAGTTACTCATGCGTCATATATGCTTCACTTTGCCAATTAGCTTGACAATAAAAATGCAACTCTTGCATTACCAACTTGTTTGCATTGTTCAAGCTTTGGCCAGCCTTGAACTAATGCCATAGACCAACTCTTGGCCTATTCTTCACTCTTGCATCATCCTTGAGTTTGGGAATACTCAATTCCACGGAAATTCCAACATGCCACTTTCCAACATGCCAACTCGCATGTGGCATGTTGCATCTTGCAACTTTGGCTTTGTCTTGCCTTCTACTTCGTGAATATTCATTGTGTCGTCCAATAGCTTCATTACTTAGACAAATGCATTTACAATGTAGTGCTACGCTTGCACTTCATTGGACCTGCGGGGTTATATCATTCTTAGCACTTGACAGTCTACGCAGTGTCACGCCATCCTGGCTGCACACTGACTTGACCTGCAACTTTGTAACGCGTAATCATTATGCGTCACTTACATCACTGAAATAATTTCTATGATGGTTTTATCTACTCTTTTGAGGTTTATCTTCGCTTTAACGACATTTCTTGGTTGTTGGGTTGGGTTTTAAGATGAAAAGTGATGCTTTCCATCGACGAAATCTTCATCTTTATTTTCTCCGGCGACAAAATCTTCGCCATCAACTTATCCGGCGACGAAATCTTCATCGGTGATTTCTTTGACGATGGAAGCTTCATTACAAGTTACAAGAGATTTGAGCAAATCACCCCTATTTTGGGAGCACATCTTTCTAAAGAAGAAAAATAAACTAAATGGTTGAAATTTACTTCCGAGAAAAACCATTCTTCCTCCGATTTAATCGGATCTTATTCATACTTGTATTTATCTTACTCTGGTAACCTTCTCTTTCACTTACGAATTTCTCGGTATTGTTCTTTTACGGTATGTTCTTATTACTCTATATTCTTTTATTTTCGATCTTAAACTCAATGTAACCTCAAATTTCCATTAATGAAAATATCATTTGTTTACTAAAAAAGAAAACTTTTAGCTCTTTAAAATTCATTTTACAAATGCTAGTGATATTAATTTATTTGACGTGAGACGTGTGGGAAAACAATATATTTAGATGGTGTTTGGATATACCTTTAAAAGTTACTTTTCAACTTACACCATGTTTGTTTGCATCTGACTCGCGGTCTGGATCTGAGTCAAACCCTGGCTCGTCAAGAGTCAGATGTCAGACCGTTTGTTTTCAATTTTGAGTCAGATATGACTCAATCTCTGCCTCAAACCTAATCCCTGACTCGGAGCCGTTTGAGCCAGGTAATAAAATACCCCTGACTCATGGAACCAAACCACTGACTCACATTTTATTGAGTCAGTTGAGCCAGATCTGACTCAAAACAAACATATTTAGTCAGATCTGATTCAAGTCAGGTGATTTCAGTCAGATCCAGACGACTCAGATCCAGATGACTCAGATGAGTCCGGAGTAAACAAACAAGGTGTTAATAAACCTTTCTAGATTGGGGTATACGCAAATTAATTGGGGTATACCCAAATTTAAATGGACCTAGTGCTCTTGCTAAGGGGTGGTCAAAATTGATGATTTTACTTTAATACCCTTGAACTAATTAATTTAAAATTAAACCCTAAAATTAAAAACTAAAAAACTCTTAATTTTTGCTAATCTCTCTTCTCTAATATCTCTGTTCTTCCCTTTCATCTTTTTCCATTTCTTCCATCAACCGAAAATCTTCAACATTGATTTTCCAAAAAAATGATTGATTCTACCAGCGAAAAGAAGACTCTAAGTGATGTCTAAACTCAAACCCATCATTTTGTTGTGTGATTTGATTGTTATATTAGGTTAGAAATTGAAAATTATGATTTACGTGTCTTCAGTCGGCAAGGTCATAACATGCATATCTTGACGACTTTTCATAATAGCCATGACGACTGTAAAAATTTCTACAGCCGACAAGGTATTTTTCAACAGCCGGCGAGTTTTTTTTTGTAGACCTTGCCAACTAATATTAGTCGTTTCCTGAGTGTCAAAAAAATAAAGTCGGCATTATCTTCATTTGAATACCCTGCCGGCCAAAGTTAGTCGGCATCGTCTTCATCATCTACCTTACCATCCAAATATAGTCGGCAAGGTCCTCATTCGTCGACCTTGCCGGCTTTTCATACTTTCAGAATTGAAAGTGTTCATTTCCTCTATAATTTTGAGTATGATTTCATATAACAGCTTTGCAATCCCCTTTTCAGAAATGTTTGGTTGTGTGCTTTCATTTCCGTTGCAAAAAATATTATCAAAACAAATGTTTTTCATCAAAAATCTTCCCACATAAGTTCAATCAAAAACAAAATTTCATAACTTAAATTCATAAGTTTTAATATACTCAATTAACTAATTTAAACGGAATTAATTAACCTAATCAGATTGTTTTAGTGTTAATTAAACAAGAATATATTAGCCATTTAGAAAATACATGATTAAGGAGTATTTTCTTTTACTTCAAAATGATCCAGGTTTGTCTCATTAGGTATGCCCCAATTAATCTGGGTAATACCCAATCAAGCCAGGTTAATGAATTCGAAAAGCTAGAAATTTGTCCGGGAGAAATTTTTTATACAGCTTGAAACAAAAATGTTACTGAAGCAAAATCATTCCTGGCAGTGGTATCCAAAAATACCGACGGACCTAATTATCCCCAGATCTCTAAACCTACACACCCCTCAAAAACATAACAAGAAATGGACCAGAAGAAGAAAATTTTGGTATTAGGAGGAACTGGTTATCTAGGGCAACATCTCTTGGTTAGGTTTTCAGAAGAAATCAAACAACAACAACAAAAATATGAATTAGCATTTACTCATTACTCAACTCCTCCTCAGTCATTGCTCAATGAAATCTCTCCATCAGTTGCTTTTCGTGTTGATTTACAAACTGGACAAGGTCTTGATTCCATCGCCACTACATTTGGGCAGGTTTGCAAACTCATAGTTATTTTAATTTTTGTTGTGGGTAATCTTGAACTGATTTCAAAATCTTATAATGAGTTTAATTTTTGTATTGCCAGCCTGATGTGATTGTGAACTGTGCTGCGTTGTCTGTACCTCGTGTATGCGAAACAGATCCAACAGCAGCCATGGCTATAAATGTACCATCTTCTGTGGTGAAATGGTTATTAAACTTTGATGACAGTGTCCTTTTGATTCATTTATCAACTGATCAAGGTAAACCACTCAATTAGCTTATTTATTGTATGGAGGATAATTGATTTTTGTATTGTTATTATGGATGGAGGAACACCTAATTATAAAATTGGATTTCGGAGTGCTGCAATTTATGTAAGCTAATGTGTGAAGTTGGAATCCTTGTTCATATGGTAAATCAGTAGTAACTTAAACATAGTAGTGGATCTTTGTTTGAGTCCATGTATTACTGCCAAGGATCGTATTTGCTTGCTTTACATTTTCTTATGGGTCTAACAGAAAATAAGCTAATACTGAGAAAGCAAGTGACTTGCAGAAGTCACACTTAGTTTGAATTTTAATGTATTACTAGCACAATTGTCAAAATTGTTGCCCTTTATCAACACGAAGGTTGATAATTTTCAATGTATTAGTTTGAATAGTGTTTTTCTTGATTTCTCATTTCAGTCATTTCCATTTACAAAGCAGAATAAAAAGATTGTAGTTATTTTCTTTCTCTCACAAGCCACGGTTCATACGTTTCTCGGTGGAGTTAAGTCTTGTTGTCTTGCTTTTGTATCAGTTTATGAAGGAGCCAAATCATTCTACAAAGAAGAAGATGAAACATTCCCAGTGAATGTATATGGCAAATCAAAAGTGGCAGCGGAGCAGTTTATTTCTGCAAGCTGTTCAAATTATGCAATTTTGAGGAGCAGTATCATCTATGGGCCACAAACTATTTCACCAATTGCGAAATCTCTTCCAATTCAGGTCCTTGAAAAGTAATTTCCCCATATGTTTTTACATGGATAGAGTCGAGTGTTGTATCTTGATAAGAATCTAAGTTGCTTGGTTATGCAGTGGATTGATGGCATCCTCTTTAAGGGTGCCGAAGTGGAGTTCTTTCATGATGAGTTTCGATGCCCAGTTTTCGTCAAGGATGTTGTGGATGTAATTCTAACTTTGTCTACGAAGTGGATCTCAGGTATAAGCTTTATGTGTATTGCTCGGTTGCACCTTGAGAAAGTCCTTATTTACTAGTAAAGCTTCGCTTGGGTTTCCAAAGCTTTCTTATTCTTTTGTTGATATCTCAATGTGCATATGTGCTTAAGCTTAACTGGTTTGTCTTTCATGTATTATTTTGCATATCATCAGATAAAGAACAGATGAAATTACTATTAAACGTTGGAGGACCAGATCGGTTATCCCGTTTGCAAATGGCTGAAGCTGTTGCAACTGTTAGAGGATACAACACATCATTACTGAAACCCGTCTCTGCATCATCAGTATGTATTCAATATCTTGAAATATTTTTCAAATCGATTATCATTTTTGCGAAATCTGCATTCCATTCTTCCACTTTCAAGTTTCGAGTTCATTTTCTGTATGTGGATGGATTATATCGTTTGTCAATATTTTCTCTTAGTGATAATGTAGGCTACTTGTTTCATCCCCTACTCTCCCTCTATACCAGCTGTAGACATCAACCCATAATGACCCATGTATTGACGGTCAAACAAACATTTTTTCTTCCTTCCTTGAACTCATACATCTTACTTATAGGAAAAGATCTGAAACTCAATATCTTGTATATCTTCTTATCGTACATTACACATTCTTAACGAAGCATTACAATTGTCAAAAACAAAGATAAACTTACAGTATGTCCACAATTTTCAGGTGAATCGCGGTGTGAACTCCCCTGCCGACATTTCCATGGACATCACCAAACTAGCTCAAACGCTTGGTATTAAACCGACCCCATACCTGGATGGTGTGAGATTAACTCTTGATGCAACGCCTCATCCCTGAACAAATAAGGACTTGATGTAAATCTGTATTTTTCTCTATTTCATTTAACATTGTCTGGTCATGTCAGATTTGCATGGAATTCTCTGTGATAAATTGTAATCCATTTATTGAAAGTAAAGTAAATACATTGCAACTTACTCTCAGTTTGATCTGGATGCCTGAATCCTACAGAGTACAGCAAACATATTGCAGATGACTGAATTGGTTGCTTAAAAGTGCTTCTAAAGAAGAGAAAGCAAAAAATAATGCTTCACGAAAAGTTAATAGCCTGTTTGGATATTGTTTGATAATTGCTTTTTGACTTCTGAAAACAAAAAAAGTAAGAAGTTATTTTGGATAAAAATCAGAAGTAGCAAACAATTCAAAAAGACCGATTTCAAGAAGTAAAAAAAGTTAATTTTTTGTGAAGAATCTTCTGCCTTCTTTCGGATTCTTGAATTCATTCTTATTTTAAAATTTATGAGTCCAACCTAATTTGTGATTTTTTTGTTTTGTTTCTAGAATTTGACAAGTTCCTTGCCTCATTACCAACATGACAACATCCAGTCCACCCTTTGAATGACCGCCGGCAGCATAAGATACCGCATAATAACCCCTTCCCGTGCAGTGCGTGTAGGGCTGTCAATGGAAGAATATCCGTCGGATATCTGGATATCCGATATCCGACAGGTTAAGAACTATCGGATATTCGATATCCGAGAATATCCTATAGGATATCAAAATCAGATATCGATATCCGATAGGTTAAGCTATCGGATAACGAATATTTATCCGATAATATCCGTTAGTAACAAAAAAATCTGTAAAGGTGAAATTATTCTCATACTGTCATACATAAAACTTGGAAACAATACTCATAAGATGGCATCTGAATTGTCTTCATCTGAATGTAAGTCTCTTACTCACACACATACATGAAAAGAAGCACAAGCAAATGCTAAAGAAAGTAAAAACTTAACAGATATTCAAACAGGGTCTCTCTTGTCTTCATTCGTCTTCGGTTTCCAAAATTTCCATATCTGCATTATAACAATTAACAAGTCAACATTCAGATAGAATAAGATACACAACAATTGTCTAAGTAGTAATAATAGGAACTATGCACTGAGTTTAAGAAGAAAAAAATGTTTACCTTCATCACAAATGAAATCTGGCAACCAATCGCTTAAGCATAACAATGCTTCAATAACCTCTGGATCTAATGAAGCTCTGTGTGTTGTAAGCACTCTACCACCTGCACTGAACATTGATTCGGATGCCACACTGGTGACTGGGATAGCCAAGACATCTCTTGCCATCTTTGCAAGAGTTGGGTACTTAGGTGCATTTAGCTTCCACCAACTCAAGATTTCAAATAAATACTCATCTTTTGGTGAGCCTTTGCTAAGCATTGGTTCTTCTAAATACTTGTCCAACTCAGATTTCTGCACCTCAAAGTCAATGTTCTCCATCATAAACTCAACATATTCAGGATCACATAATTCATCTGGATTGTCTGAATCCATCACACTTGAGCTAGAGACAGAGCTGCGGCCACCAAAATAGTGTTCATCTGCATTTGAGTTTTGTGAATCATACGCATTGAAAAGAGATGTCAATTGTTCTTTGAATTTGTTATACTCAACTGCATAGCCAGTTCCATACAACTTCTTATAACGAAACTCTACCCATCTTGCCTTGTATCTAGGATCTAACACAACACCGATGCCCATAACCAAATTACTTTCGAGCCAATACGCATCGAACTTCTCTCTCATCTTCAACCCCATTTGTCTGATATACTCATAATCACTTCCTTCCCATTGTTTGATGCACTTGTGAACTTCATAGACCCCATTATAGTACAGATTCGCAGTTGGATACTTCATCCCTGCAAACCTGGTAGAAACATCATTAAACACCTATAAACACCTACAAATAACTACCCCTTGTTCCCACTCATCTTCACTTGGTATACAGTCGAATTCATGATCAAGGACAGCTAATCTTTCAAACCCTTTTCTCACCCCGATTGCATTCTTAAGCATAACAAAAACTGAGTTCCATCGAGTGTCCACGTCTAGACTAACTGCCTTTCCAGACAACCTAACCTGTGACATAGCCAATTCAAACCTCTCTTTCCTAGCTTGTGAAGCTTTAACATACTTAACACAATCTCTAATTGATTGCACAAACTTAGCAGCAACTTTCATACCATCTAGGACAACCAAATGAAGAATGTGGTTGGCACACCTCATGTGAAACAATTCCCCATCAAGAACTAGACAATTCTTACTCTTTAGCCACGAAATCAAGTTTCTCATCATAACACCATTGGCAGCAGCATTATCAGCAGTTAAAGCAAGGAATTTCCTATCTATGTTCCATTCAAGAGTACAAGTTTTGATACATTTTGTGAGAACATCTCCTGTGTGTGGTGATGGCACTACAATATAAGCTAATGTTTTCTTAACCAAATTCCATTCATCATCTATGTAGTGGCATGTCACACAACAATACCCATCTTTAGTATGCTTAGCAGTCCACATATCAGTTGTAAGACTACATCTAGAAGTCAACTTATCCAATACTAACTGTAATTCTTGTTTTTGTTCATGAAAAAACTTCATCAAATCACTTCTAGTTGTGTTTCTACTCATGATCTTAGCAGCAGGGTTCAAAGACTTGCAATACATTCTAAAGTAAAAATGTTGAGCCATGTTCAGAGGGTAATCATGCTTAGCAATCATTTTAATCATGTATTCCCTAGAAATAGCAGGATCATACTTCCAATTAGCTAGTTTTAAAGCTTTGTTACCTGCTGTTTTCAGTGAAGTAGCAATCTGTTGTTGTCCAGCCTTGTTCTGTGGTCTGTCTCGGCAAATCTTTAGATGATTAGACAACCTTGTAGTACCACTGAGACTACCAGCATCAACTATCTTCTTGCAATGATGGCATGTACCTAGTACAACAGCTTCCCTCGCATTCTTTTTACTGTTGTATCTTACTTTACAGTCCCTTTCAAATTCATCCCACACTGGTGACCTTGTTGATCTAAGCTTTTTCTTCAGAGCAGTTATCAGTGGATCCTCACCATCTTCTCTATCTTCATCACCTGAGCCACCTGTATGAGAGCTTGGCATGTTGATGTTATCATCAGTTGGGTTTTCTTCTGGTTCTGTTGAGCCAATTGCTGAAGCTTGAACACTTTGTGATTGTGAACCATCCCTGGAAATGATAGCATTTGATGTAGTTTGAGGCAAAGGGGTTGACTTTGAGGTTGCAACTGTCTTTCCCTTGGCTGGTTTTTTAAACATTTTTGCAATTTCCTGTATTGAAATGTAGATGCCCATAGGGTGAGAAGGATATTGTATCATAAGCTAGAAGGCAGTGGAAGGACACAAGAAATAAAACAGTAAGTTACAAAAGATATTTTCACTATAGCTAACTAGAAGTAAAAGCTACTAAGCTAGATTTCTGTATCCAGTTTCACTAATTTAATTTGAGCAGGAATCATACAAAGAGGGAAACTAAGACACATGAAACTCTCAAGCATCAATGCTACAGAGCACTAATAATACCAGCTTAAAGAAAAGACACTGAAAGCTTAGTCTTTGTTCCCCAGTCCCTAGTTCATCCAATACTATCATGTGTATGATACAACATTACCAAATCATTTTCAAGAACAGTGGTCACATAATCACATTCCCCTAATTATTCTAAAAATCTCTATGATGCATTTGCTGAACCCCTAATTCACTTTTCTCAAATCAAAAAAAAAAAGGGAAAATCATACAATAATCAATCTAAACTACTAAAAACCCTATATCCATCCAACATCTAAAATTCAAAAACCAAAAATTAGAAGAAAACTCACATCAAAAGATATTCATCAGTTTCCCTATTTCCATAAAACTTTCATAAACTTTCATAATCTCAGATTGTTAGGCCTCATATTCTTATTTAAGAATAAACCCATCTCAAATCTTTCTCTAATTTCATCATACCCTAAATTTTTTTGCAAGACAGAAACCACAAATCCCTAATTTCATGAAAATCGAACACAAAAATCGAATATGGAAATAGAAGTACCTGATTGAGCGGGTGAGTGATTGTCTGATTGATAAGCAAAGCAACTGAGTGAGTGATTGATCGGGAGAGACAGAGAGTGATCGATTGAGAACTGAGAAGAGAAGAGAAGGAAAAAAAGAAAACGAAAAAAATGACTCGGTTCTCAACTGAATCCACTCAATCCAGGCAGTGATAATCGATTAATATATGAAATTACAATTATACCCCTAATTCTATCGGATATCGGATGTTAACCAAACGGATATAGCCTAATCCGATATAGATAGGTTAAGGAAGAAATATCCGATAATTTTTTTTATCCGATATCCGATAAAACGGATAAAATCCTATAGGATCTCGAATAATCGGAAACGGATTCCGGATATCGGACATATATTGACAGGCCTAAGTGCGTGTACTCACCCAAATATTAACGGTAATATCACGTCGTTTAAAGGGGTATTTTAGTAATTTGGACGGTCCAATCAAAGTTTTAGGTGAAAAAGATACTTTATAGGAACAGAAAAGGTGTGAGACTGAAGAAAATCCCCAATCCAGAGAGGAGTGAGTAGAGATTTGATATTTGAGCTCCCTTCCTGCAGATAGTTTGACTAGCAAGTAGAATCATGGCGAATTTAGAGCTGTGGGAAACGTTTAAACAATCAATAACAGCATATACAGGATTAAGTCCAGCAACTTTCTTCACAGTGGTAGCATTAGCTTTAGCTTTCTATTATGTTGTTACTGGTTTGTTTGGTTCTAATCCAGCACCACCACAGAGGCATAGAGAAATTGAAGAAGAAAGGGAACCTTTACCACCACCAGTTCAATTAGGTGAGATTAGTGAAGAGGAACTCAAAGTTTATGATGGTTCTGATCCTAAAAAACCATTGCTTATGGCTATTAAAGGACAGATCTATGATGTTTCTCAGAGCAGGTATATCTCATCTCACTTCCCTCAGCTTGTTTTTACATAGTATGTTGATTTTGTTGATTCTTTGAGTTTTCTGATTTGGGGGATTTATTTAGGGTTTGTAAGGAATGTTTGTTTAGGGTTTTAATTGGTAATTGCTTTAGGATTACTTGATTGTTTGGGTCTTTATGTGAATTGGGCTCTTTTATGGACTGAATTTGGATGATATAAAATTTTCAGATGCTGTAGATTACCGATTAGTAAATTATTCTTAGATGTTTGTTTGTGATTTTACTGAAGTTTTAAATCATAGTATTATTTGATGATTGCTTTTGGTAAGTAAGAAAAGCCTTGGACAATCAAGAGAAGAACAACATACATGAGGAATGGATTATTTACTCTTCGGATTCAGTTAGTTTGTTGAACCAGGGGTTAATCTGGATAGCTCAATTTTATACATGATGGATTGTAGGTATATCAGATAGCGCAGTTTTGAAGCTAATATAAAGTTTTCAGACGGTGTAGATTACTGATTTGTGAAAAAATTTTAAATGTTTGTTTGTGATTTTACTGAAGTAGTAAAATCATAGTATTTGATGGTTTCTTTTGGAAAGTTTAAGAAAAGCCTCGGACAATCAGGAGAAGAAGACCTTGTACGAGGGATGAATTACTTACTCATTGGATTAATTAGTTTGTTGAACCATTTGTTAATTTATATACTTGATGGATTCTACATACAAGGACAGCTCAATTTTGAAACTAATTATTCCATTTGGATGTTTTTTAAATTTATCAGAGTTGGGCACAGATGAGTTTGTATGTCAATATCTGTGCGAGCTTTAAGGGTTCTCTTCGTTCACAGTTCACCTTCTTTTGGCAAATGTTGTTGTGTATGTTTAGTTGTAGACGAAGCTCCATTAGATTAGAAAATTTGTGTTCACAACTTTATGTATATTGATATTTTGAAAAGAGATCCAAATAACTATGGTATGGAAGCATGTCATGCCCTGAAGTTACTGGACTTATCGAAAATTCATTTTCTTTTTTTCCTGTTGTTCAAACTATTCGATATTTGTCTGTGTAGGCAGCTTATGTAAAACAATGTTGTTGCTATTCCTAATGTAGTCCTGAATTTCTTCTGTTGCCATGAGATTTACTCATTATCTGCTTCCTTGCAGGATGTTTTATGGACCTGGTGGCCCATACGCTTTGTTCACCGGTAAAGATGCTAGTAGAGCTCTTGCAAAGATGTCCTTTGAAGATAAGGATCTAACTGGAGATACCACCGGTCTTGGCCCCTTTGAACTCGAGGCTTTACAAGACTGGGAGTACAAATTCATGAGCAAATACGTTAAGGTTGGTACTGTCAAGAAAACTGTCCCAGTTGTTGATGGATCTTCAACCTCTGAAGCTGCAACAGAGAATGCGCCACCTGCAGAGGAAGCTGCACCAGCAGAAACCACCGAGGAGCACCATACTACAGAAGAAGTAAAAGCTGAATAGGGTGGAAACGAGTAGCTTCTTGCTCTTGGTCTTCTTGCTTGGCGTTTACAGTTAAACTTGGTACATTCAGATTGTTGTAATAAAGATATATAAAGGGAATAGAGGACATGTTAAAAACTTCAAAGCTGCAGTTTAGTCTTTCCAAGTGACACTTTTATTAAGTACGTGAATTTTCTACCATAGTTGAATTTTGGTGTTGCCTTTTAATGCATTAATAGGTTAAATTGTTGTTTCAAGGCTTTAACTAGCAGCCAATTGTGATGAGTCTAAACCTAGAAAAAACTGTAAACCATTTCGTTGTGATCTTGGGAAAAGATTAGTTTATGAAGCTGGCTTCACATTCTTGAGTGCTACCCAGACTGCACTATTACACTTAAAACCGCTTCCGAATGCAATCTGCCATACACGATCATCTTTATGCATTCTTCCCTTGGACTCGATGTAAGCCAACTCGTACCAAATTGAACTTGATGATGTATTGCCAAATCGTTGAAGAGTCATTCGAGAAGCTTCAACATGAACCGAAGACAATTGCAAACTCTTTTCTAATTCATCAATCACTCCTCTTCCCCCAGCATGTATACAAAAATGATCAAATGCAAGCTTAAAATCTGGGATGTACATCTTCATTTTTGATTTCCTGAACAACTTCTTCACCACCATGGTAATGAAAAAATGAAGTTGTTCTTTGATGGGTAGGACGAGCGGACCTAGGGTGGTGATATTGATCTTAAGGGCCTCTCCGGCTATACTTGTAAGATTTTTGGACAGTGAAACACCCACAATACCAGTTTCATCCTGCTCTTGGTAAATACATTTGAATGACTTGTCGTCCAACCCACGGTGGGTTCTAACAATATGAGCCAATTTGTACTTAGCTCGCCGTCTGTCTACATATTTGTTTGAAAGAAGAATCGCTGCACCACCAACACGAAACAGACAATTTGTTATCATCATAGATTTGTTGTCACCAGAATACGTACTCAGAGTAACATTCTCCGTGCTCATAACAATCGCGTAACTACTGCGATGAACTTGTAGCAAGTTCTTTGCCAGGTCAACTGCAATTACTCCGGAACTACAACCCATCCCTCCTAGATTGAAACTTTTAATGTTACTTCTAAGTTTATACTTATGAACTATCATGGCCGCAAGTGAAGGAGCTGGATCAAACAAACTGCAGTTCACAACAAGAATACCAATATCTTGGGGATTAATGTTTGTACCACAAAACAGATTATCCAAAGCACCAAACATGACCTGCTCGGTCTCTTCCCTAGCAGTGACCATTGAAGCTTGTGAAGGTATGCAGTGCAATGCTTTAGGGAGATGAGTCTCTTCTCCTAGCCCAGACCGCTCAAGAATCTTGCGCTGGAACTCAAACGAAGACTCATCGAGATTACCAAGAGCTTTAGCGCGTTCTAGGTAATATTGTCTTGGAGCTTGAAGGTGAGCAGGTGGTTGATAACAAGCATAATCGACGAGGTAGACAGGTTTAGCCCGAGTCATTGCGTAAAGTATCAAAGAAAGAACAATGAGAACAAAACAGGTAGTCATGCTAACCAGATTGAACTGAAAATATTGAAGCCAAAGCTGATATACATTCTTGGATTCTACTCCGCTAATAACTTCAATGAGCATTACAGCAACATAAGGAACAAGAAAGAGAGTTAAAAGCTGGGTAATCAAGTACTTGGAACCAAACTTAAGATTCATATTGATTTGTCAATAGGGTTTTTAGCTCTACTCTGAACTCTAAGAACAACAATAATATTTTCTTTCGTTTTGCTTGAATTTTCAGCTGAAACAAAACAAAGGTTCTTATAAGTGTAATGTTGTGAGTTTTGGACCACAAGAACTCAAATTGATGATTCTTGTTGAGACCATTTTGTCTAGCTAGTCAAGTAGTACATGTGACAAGATTAGGGCTGCAAAACGGGTAGGGTGGGTAGGATATGGCCTATACCCGCCACCCTACCCGTTTACCGGCGGTTAAGAAAATCTTTACCCGCCACCCTACCCGCCAAATAATGGATATGATAGGATACGGTTAAAAAACTGGCGGGTAGGGTAGGATTGTCGGGTAGGAGTAGGGTATGTGCACTTCTAGGTAGGGTGGGTAGGATATGGACTATACCCGCCACCCTACCCGTTTACTGGCGGTTAAGAAAATCTTTACCCGCCATCCTACCCGCCGAATAGTGGATAGGATAGGATACGATTAAAAAACTGGCGGGTAGGGTAGGGTTGGCGGGTATGGATTGGGTATGTGCACCCCTAGACAAGATTCATCTTCCCGTACCATATTTTACCATTACCACTACCATATTTGGGTCGTACGATTTAATGATAACAAAAAAGTTATCAAAGGCAAACAAACTGTTATGTACTATATATTTTTCTCTTATGATTGGGTGATCCAATCTTTGTACCCCTCCTTTTTATACATTGATTATAGTGAGAATGAGGCACCCAACTAGAAGAATGTGGATTTGCTGATCTTCTGCTTTAAAATTTTCCTCTCTTCTGAATAAATGCACACTGTTCTATCGGGCTCGTCAGTGTCCTCTTTGCCAATTGATACTATGCTCATGGTTAAAAACTGATAACCGAACCATCACAATATGATGGACCTTCAGCACATGTGCTCTTGAATACTTTTCTTCTTGTTGTACAAGTACAAACTACTAAGTGAGATTAATGTTTTGTTTAATATGTGCTATTCATATTTATGAGCCTGTTGGCATCAGTCTATGTTTGAAGTACTTATCTAAGCTTAATTACGTAGTAACAAAGTGTGCTCGTCAATATTAATGTGTACTATACAAAATGAGAGGTGTCGCCGTGCCATTCTTTCTGATTAAATGCAAACCCTATTATTGGGCATCAGTCATATGGTGCCTAGTTCTAGCTAGGTACACACATGCAGTTGTTCACACAGATTCCATTCCATATACATAAAAGGACGAGCAAATGCAATTATAAGCTTTTCATTACTGCCATTTCATAGCTCATAATACAAAGCAAACAATTTTTCAGAAATGGTACTACTGAAACAGTGTATGAACTATGAAGACTGTAATTAAACCAAAGAGAAGTCAATACTTACAAGTAGGGGTGCACATACCCTACCCATACCCGCCAACCCTACCCTACCCGCCAGTTTTTTAACCGTATCCTATCCTATCCACTATTCGGCGGGTAGGATGGCGGGTAAAGATTTTCTTAACCGCCAGTAAACGGGTAGGGTGGCGGGTATAGTCCATATCCTACCCACCCTATCTAGAAGTGCACATACCCTACTCCTACCCGACAACCCTACCCTACCCGCCAGTTTTTTAACCGTATCCTACCCTATCCATTATTTGGCGGGTAGGGTGGCGAGTAAAGATTTTCTTAACCGCCGGTAAACGGGTAGGGTGGCGGGTATAGGCCATATCCTACCCACCCTACCCGTTGTGCAGCCCTACTTACAAGTTACGTGTTTGCTTTACGAAAACCACCAGTTTCATCAAAAGCCATAATAATAATACCTGATTTAACAATTCTTCAATGAAGCTTTTAGCAATGAAACTCATCAATCTGGTTTTATGGAGGCAAATACATTAAGAGAAGAGCTTTCAGAAAGTTACACAACACATGGTGGGAGCATGCTCGTACCTATAAGCCTAAAAATCTGCACTAGGCATGTTTCTATCCGATTGGTTTCTACCAGATTACCATATCTCTAGTACAGCAGAGACCACTTGAGCATGTGAAGTTGTAGAAGTTGAGAAATCTGGTCACGCATGCAATTTGGCCGTTGTTTAGACAAGTTTAGAAGCATTTCCACGCAATTGTGGCATGTGAAGTTACAGAATATGAGAAATCTGGTCACGCATGCGATTTTGGCCGTTGTTTAGACAAGTTGAGAAGCATCTCCACGCAAATGTGGCATGTTCCTGCATGAGTGATGTCGTCCTGCTCTGGTGCTACGCATGATTTTTCTCCATGGTAAGTACTTATTTCATTTAAAGCCGGCACTTCAATTTCGACATTTGATCAGTTTTAACCTTTTTAGAAAAACCAGCCAAACTGTTTGTATCAAAAGCTGTATATATCATCGAGCCATTATTAGAGTTCAAAGCATTCAGACATTCAGGACAATTGTCATGTGTGCATATCTTATTTTCTTCTCCGCATAATTGCATAGTAAATCCTTAATAATTAAAAATACTGCGTCATGCTACAGTTCCTTTGATTAAATGCAAATTTATAGCAGCAGGTGTGTTTGTCAGCCAAATTTAGCATATATCTAGGTACACAGTTAAATATCTAAAAAGATAGTATACAATATAAATTTACAGTCATTGATTATATACACTGTCCTTGATTTTCTTCACTGAAAGGGGGCTAGTAAGCTTCAGTTTTACTCTCCAATTTGATACCTAAGACTGACAACTTTCTCCAAGGAATATCCAGTAATGTTATTGATGACTGAAAGAGTTACCGCAGCAGTAATATCTACTTGCAGGTACAAATAACTGTAACAGTGTAAGAAGAGTGTATTTAAACAAAAGAAAAAAAACATGACATGTTTGCTCCAGGAAATGTACCTGCTGTTCTTCATTCAAAACCACATGACACTTCCAAGTCTTTAAATTTTTTATCAGACTTGAGCTATTAAGAAAACCAAATTACCAGCAACAATAAATACTCTTGCTTGACTCGTGAAACCCACGCAATTCGCTAGATGTTTATTTTGTGTTTTTGGTATTCTTTGTGTGAACTTTAATGGGAAAAATATCGTTTGGTCCTTTTTTAGGTGGGTCCATGTCTGTTTAGTTCTTTGGTCAAACGCCTTTACTGTTTGGTCCATAATTATTTAAAAATATTAAACTGACAAAAATACCCTTCCGTGTTAATTTTTATTTATTTTCTTGTAGCAGTTCATTCCAGAAATGAAGTCCATACAAAAACCTAAAAAAAACAGACTTCATTCCAGAAATGAAGTCCATATAACAACCTAAATAAACAGACTTCATTCCAGAAATGAACTCCATATAAAAACATAAATAAACAGACTTCATTCCAGAAATGAACTCGATACAAAAACCTAAAAAAACAGAGTTCATTCCAGAAATGAAGTCCATACAAAAACCTAAAAAAATAGAGTTCATTCCAGAAATGAAGTCCATATAACAACCTAAACAAAAAGACTTCATTCCAGAAATGAACTCCATATAAAAACCTAAAAAGACAGAGTTCATTTTTGGAATGAACTCCATATAAAAGCAGAGCTCATTTCTGGAATGAACTGCAGCATCATCATCTTCGACGTCTTCAACCACAACAACAACAACTTCGTCTTCAAAAACACCACCGTCTTCATCATCAACGGCAGTAGCAGTAGCAGATCTTTATCTTCTTCATCTTCTTCATCATCATCATCAAAATCAAGATTAACACCATCGTCTTCATCGTCAACAGCAGCAACAACAACATAACTTCATCTTCTTCATCATCTTCATCGTCAACAGCAGCAGAAAAAAGAAAATCAAGATTAACACCATCGTCTTCATCTTCTTCATCATCATCATAAAAATCAAGATTAACACCATCATCTTCATCGTCAACAGCAGCAACAACAACATATCTTCATCTTCTTCATCATCTTCATCGTCAACAGCAGCAGAAAAAAGAAAAAAAACCCTAAGAAAATTGTATTCATCGTCTACAACTACCGATCTAAATATCTAAATCGATTTTCACCTTCATCACCATCGTTTACAGCAGCAGGAAGAAAAATAGAAGAAAAAAAATGGAGACGCCATTAACAGGAGGAAAAAGAAGAAGAAAGAAAAAGAGAGAGAGATTAGATCTGGAAAGATGAGAGAGAAAGTAAATCTGAAAACGATTTATTCTCTCTTACTTTTTGACTATATATATATGGTCCTTATCCAAAAGAGTATTTTTGCCACTAAAAGGTGACATTTACATCATCCATGACATCACCCTAGGACCAAACCATAATTTTTAGGACCAAATTATAATTTATATTACCAAATAGGACCAAACAGATAATTGACTAGGTCCACTGGACTAGACTGTCTTTAATATATTATTTGCAGGACCAATTAGTATTTCCTTCAGGGACGGACCTACCCCTGGGCTAAAGGGGCTAAAGCCCGGGGTGATCTTGCTAGTCCACAAGCCAAATAATTTTTTTTTTTGCTCGACCAAGTTTCTAGCCCATGCCTTAAAAGAAAATTTATACTTTCTGGATCCGTCCCTGATTTCCTTGAACTTTAATATCATCACATGTGTGGCAATGCGGAAGTACTGCGCTGGTGCCATGCATATAGCTCTCATGGTTTAGAAGTACAAGTTTGCGGGTAACCATTAAGGCACCTAAATACGATCGTCATACAGAGATAGATAGAGAAGTCTTCGACATCATGTTTGGTGTTTGGACATGAGTTGCATTGCCATGCATGTGGGCATTCATGTGTTATAATTAATATTGATTTCAAGGGCTTGATTATTGAAAGACATAGACATTGATAATTATCTAAAACCATCACTGGCAGAAGCCGATCGAACTTTAAGTTATAATCATCAACAAATTAAAACTTGAGATAAGGATCGATATAACAAAAGGCTCACATGATCCTGTAATCATTCTGTCAAAATTACAAACCTTAGTTTAACAAATCAAAGCTCTTACGCTCTTATTATTGTCTTATTCAGGAACAAACAACATAGCATGCATGCACATATGCAATCTAATGAACTACTAATTAAACACGAAGTTCCACAGGATACTTGTGAATGCAATCTTTCCAAGGGTTTCCCTTTTTACTGTCATGAAGAGACGATGGTTTCACATTTTTGAGAGCAACCCACACTGCACTATTACACTTAAACCCACTTCCTAATGCAATCTGCCACACACGGTCGTTCTTACGCATCCTTCCTTTAGCTTCCATGTAGGCCAACTCATACCAAATTGAGCTTGATGACGTGTTTCCAAATCGATGAAGAGTCATTCGTGAAGCCTCAACATGAATACGCGAAAGTTTAAGGTTCTTTTCCATTTCATCGATTATTCCTCTTCCCCCAGCATGTATACAAAAATGCTCAAATGCAAATTTGAAATCAGGAATATAAGTCTTGGTTTTCAGGTTGTTGAAAATTTTCTTGGACACCATAGTAATGAGAAATCTAAGTTGTTCGCAGAGTGGAAGCACGAGAGGACCTAAAGTGGCGATATTGGTCTTTAGTGCCAACCCTGCAACCGGCATAAGAGTTTTGGACAGGGAAACACCAAGCTTACCAGCATCGTCTTCGTGCTGGTGCACACAATTATAAGCTTCATCGTCTGAACCATGGTGAGTTCTCACAGTATGAACTAATTTGTACTTAGCTTGCCGTTTATATTGATTTCTGTTGGAGAGGAGAATTGCAGCTCCACCAACACGAAATAGACAATTAGTTACCATCATAGATTTGTTGTCTCCAAAGTACGCCCGTAAAGTCAAGTTCTCAGTGCTCAAGACAATAGCACAAGTGTTTTGGTGCACCTGAAGTAATCCCTTGGCAAGATCTACTGCAATGACTCCAGCACTGCATCCCATTCCTCCCAAATCAAAGCTCTTAATATTACTTTGCAGTTTATATTTATTGATGATAACGTCGGAAAGTGAGGGAGTAGGATTGAACAAACTACAATTCACCACAAGAATACCAATTTCTTGAGGTTTGGCATTAGTAGCGGAGAAGAGATCATCCAAAGCTCCAAACATAACTTGCTCGGTCTCTTTCCTAGCAATCTCTAAGCTTCGGTTTGGGGGTGTGGCATGCAATCCTTCAGGAAGACAAGTCTCTTCACCTAGTCCAGACCGCTCCAGAATCCTACGTTGAAATTCAGCCGAAGATTCATTCAAACTATAAACACGTTTGATATCTCTGAAGTATATTTCAGATGAGACCTGAAGATGAGAAGGTGGGCGATAACACGCGAAATCAACTAGGTAGATAGTTCGAGAGCGTTTCCTCATGTAAACCGTTAAACCAAAAACAATGACACCCACAAAACTTATAATTGCAACTAGATGGTGCTTGATGATGTGATGATGCCAAAGCTCATACGCATCCTCATGTTTTGTCTGACTAGCTTCAACCAGGAGAAGAGGGATGAGAAATATACAGACAGAGATAACATGAATCAGGTAATGGTATACTAAGGAGATTTTAAGACTCATACTCTTTATGAAGTTTTGATTTACTGTGTGAATGCTATACAGGAGAAAAGAGTTAATGTGTTCTCTACTTGGTGCGTAATTGCGATCTCAGATATATATACTGTCATAGTGGTCCAGCCTCACATATGGCTGTCTTAAATGGTTGCCAATAATTTCTAATACCATACACGCCGAATGTATAAACCATATATATATATATATAGGAATTACCAATAGGTACCATTATAGTGTTCTTAGTTAGTGGCAGGTCCATCCATTAAAGCCCACTAATCAGAGGTCCATAATTAAGAGAAAACATGAAAATGGACCAAATTTTTTAAGCCCAGGTCCTGTACACGTGCGGGACAAATTGTACGAAATTTCTAAATACCTAAACTACCCTTCCAATCCTACATATATTAAAGCAGTCTATTTCAAAGTTTCTGAAAAAAATTTCAGCCGATTATTCTTGGGAAAATTCTGCTCTCTTTCTTCTTCTGGATTTGGGACTAGGGTTTCTGAAGATTTCTTCTGCGATTTTTAACAGGTATGTTGCTTAATCTTTTCGTTTTCTTCTTTCTACTACAATTTAATGGAGATAGGTTGTGTTCTGTTTTTTTTATGATTCTTGTTCGTTTTTATTCAGTTATTTTGTTAGATTGTTAAGTTTTTAGTTTATTTTAGCTTTCGATTTGATTATCTTTCTGTTTTCTTTTCAAAATCAGTTTTGTTTTCACTTTCAGATCGTATTATCCAGCAGTACATATATGACATACTCATTGTTTCTGCTACATTTTTTGAATCATTATAAGATTTGAATTTTGGATCATGGAGATCGGTTGTGTTCTGTTTGTTTTTTATGAATCTTGTTCGTATTTATTCAGTTATTTGGTTAGATTGTTAAGTTTTTAGCTTATTTTAGTTCGATTTGATTATATTTCTGTTTTCTTTTCAAAATCAGGTTTGTTTTCATTTTCAGATCGTATTATCCAGCAGTACATATATGACATACTCATTGTTTATGCTCTTGGATTCTGTTTCTTGCATAGATCTTTCACTTTTTTTAGTTTGACCCATCAGTACGTATGTGAAATACCGTATTACGTGCTTCGATTCTGCTGTTTCTCCTAGATTCTTAATTATTCTTTGTCATGCAGTTGATTATTTAGTTCATGAATCTGCAGTACATATATGGCATACTCATAGAAACTGCTCTTAGAATCTGTTTCTTGCATAGATCATGGAGATCGATTGTGTTCTGTTTGTTTTTTATGAATCTTGTTCGTATTTATTCAGTTATTTGGTTAGACTGTTAAGATTTTAGCTTATTTTAGTTCGATTTGATTATATTTCTGTTTTCTTTTCAAAATCAGGTTTGTTTTCACTTTCAGATCGTATTATCCAGCAGTACATATATGACATACTCATTGTTTATGCTCTTGGATTCTGTTTCTTGCATAGATCTTTCACTTTTTTTAGTTTGACCCATCAGTACGTATGTGAAATACCGTATTACGTGCTTCGATTCTGTTGTTTCTCCTAGATTCTTAATTATTCTTTGTCATGCAGTTGATTTTGTAGTTCATGAATCTGCAGTACATATATGGCATACTCATATAAACTGCTCTTAGAATCTGTTTCTTGCATAGATCTCTCACTTGTTTTAGTTTGACCCATCAGTACGTATGTGAAATACTGTATTTTAATACTGTTGCATCTTTGTGACATTTGCAGGTTCAAAACATGTATGATGCAGAGTGTTCCAATCCAAATACCTACTGCTATGCATACATTTATTATAATCATCATCATTTTGCTGTCAAAGTGCCTGTGATTGCTGACTTTGCTGTGTTTTTGCTCCTTTTTTAGTCTTACCCTTCAGTACTTATGTGAAATACTGTAATATGTCTTTCGATTCTCTTATTTTTCATAGATCTGTCACATGTTGTTGTCATACTGTTGATTTGTAGTTCATGAATCTTCAGTACATATATCGCATACTGATAGGAAGTGCTCCTTGTTATGTTTAAGGAGAAGTGAAGTAGATGCAGGCATACAGTGGAGCTGCAATAATGGGTGCTGCTGTACAACAACCCAATCTTTTTACTAAAGGTTCTTCAACTTTTTTTCCCAAGTTGGGTACTACTACTGCGGATAGATTACCTTCTCAAGTTAGGCAGACCCTGAAGTACGTTCAATAATTGATAGTGAGAAGAATCGTCAGTTTAACAGCTTGGAGCTCATTGCTTCAGAGAATTTTACATCTCGCGCAGTGATGGAAGCTGTGGGTTCTTGTCTCACAAACAAGTATTCAGAAGGGCTTTCTGGTAAAAGGTAAAGATGGTGCTTAATGTTGTATTTTTTCCCTGTATTTGTATTGAAATGCATTTGATCATTTCATTCTGCAATGTAGGTATTATGGTGGCAATGAGTACATTGATGAGCTAGAGACACTTTGTCAACAAAGGGCTTTGTTCATGTAACTGGCACAGGGTATGGATCTTCCTCATGGAGGTCACTTGTCACATGGATTTATGACTCCTAAAAGACGGGTATCTGGGACTTCGATTTATTTTGAATCGATGCCCTACCGTCTTGATGAATCAACAGGTGCTGCTCTGCATTCTTATATTGTGTAATGACTATGTGGTCTATTGTTGTTCATTTATAATTCGTTGATAATTTGCATTCATTACCAAATTCACTTGCAGGCCTTATTGATTATGATATGCTTGAGAAAACTGCCACCCTCTTTCGACCAAAACTCATCATTGTTGGTGCTAGTGCTTATCCTCGTGATTTCGATTATCCTCGAATGAGAAAGGTATACACATATATTTTGATTGTCAACAGTTGTTATTCTTAGTGATCAGAGAATCAGACTAGTTAACCCATTACGCACACCTAATTCCCTTTCCTGCTATGTTTCTTGAATATTGCAGATTCTGTTGGGGCTTTTCTCATGATGGATATGGCTCACATAAGTGGTCTCGTTACTGCATCTGTACTTGCCGACCCATTTGAATACTGTGATGTTGTAACAACCACCACTCACAAGGTACACCTAGTCACATTCATGAAGTCTGCAAGACTGCAACTACTGACACCAACACAAGCAGCATTTGTTTTTATTGGTTTAGGTTCAAGGGTCTTGTTGTTTACTATGTCTTCTGTTTCAATTTGCAGTCATTACGAGGTCCCAGAGGTGGCATGATTTTCTTCAAGAAAGATCCTGTTCTTTGGGTTGATATGGAATCTGCGATTAACAATGCTGTTTTCCCAGGGTTACAGGTAACTAAAACTGTAGCGGTTATTTGTGATTTATCATTGGTTCAACATTATAACATTTTTTAGGTTTGTTACAGTTGTTTTTCGTGTATGAATTGACAGTACATATATGGCGTACTGATACAAAACTCTTCTAATTTTGTTTTATTTGAAGTTTTTCCAATTTTTTTGGTTCGATCCATGAGTATGTATGTATAATACTGATAGGAAGTGCTATTTGCTGTGTTTTTGCTCCTTTTTTAGTCTTACCCTTCAGTACTTATGTGAAATACTGTAATATGTCTTTCGATCTTATTTTTCATAGATCTGTCACCTGTTGTTGTCATACTGTTGATTTGTAGTTCATGAATCTTCAGTACATATATCGCATACTGATAGGAAGTGCTCCTTGTTATGTTTGATTCAGTACGTATATGAAATACTGAAATAGATGCTCTTTGTTACGTTTGATTCAGTACTGGAATTGGATATGGAGATGATCTGGAGCTGCAATTCAGAACTTATTGCAAGAAATGACAGATTTTTAATGATAGGAACAAGAGTTGTTGTTGGTTCAGATTTGCAAGCTTGTGAAATTGGTGGTGGTCTTGATGAAGTTACAAATTGGTTGTGACGTGTGTTTCAAAGAAGGTGTGCTGCAAATGGATTTGGAGGAACATAGAAGGTTGGGTTGCTACATTGTATGATCCTACAATGTATGTGATGTAATACGTTTTCTAATTTATTTATCGTTGATTCTTACAGATTTGTACTCTACCTGGAAGCAGTGCAGCAAATATGTACTCGAATTTGTAAGCATTCAGATATATAATCGGATTTGTAAGCAGTACGACAGATATGTACCCAGACAGATATGTACTCAAATTTGTAAGCAGTGTAGCAAATATGTACTCGAATTTTTAAGCAGTGTACCAGATATGTACTCAAATTTGTAAGCAGTGTAGACACACACGTTTGGTAGTAATGGGCATTATGGACATTTTCATGTTTTAATTAATTTTGGACCTCTGGATAAAAAAAAAATCCGGTTGGACCCTACTATAAATAACTATATGGGCCTAGGACCAAACAAGAAATTTTCCTATATATATACTAGGTGGAGCACGGGCCCAAATATTTTGCAGAGAGTAATTATGTTATGTTGCGGGTGTCATTTTTGGGATTAAAAAATGCCAATAAAAATAAAAGTAATTAAAATAGCAAAACCGTGTAAATATTGAACCCAAAAGGAGGTACATATGCAAAATGAAATTAAGTCAATACCTGGGTATATCGCTGGGTAGTTTTCAAAGGTATGTCCATGATAGTTTCGTATGTTCAAAGATTAATTAGGTGCAAAGCTTCTACTATAGGTAGATAAAGGTAAAAAATTCCTCTTAGCCCATACTCCTCGTAGCTATGGTTTGTACAATTCAAAACAGTAAATTGAAACAATTACAAAATCTAAAGTCCCATGTTGCCATGGTATGAAATACTGCAAGAGACATGGCCAAAAGTAATATCATCTGAAACTTTCTTAAAGTAAACGTTAATGATGTACTTGATCCCTTAATCGTAAAGTATATCTTGGTATAGCCCAAATTTACATTTTGAGATCATCAAACAAATGCCTACCCAGAGTAAGTTGACTACAAACCCATTTTAACAACCAAAACATCCACATACAACATTTTAGGGCATACAGACTGGATGCCAAAGAAGCGATGGCTGGACGAAGATGATAGATCGGTATGCAATAGCCAATATGCCTTATTAAATTTTATTCTGTGGAAAGATTGGTTACAGACGGTGGTCCTGCAACAAAAAATATTCAAGCAAAATAGTGAATAAGTCACCCATCCCAGACAATTAGGATCCAAATAAAAAGGGAGATGCATTTGAATTGCATCTAAAATAGAATATATAGAACATAACTACATCACAAATCTGACATATTAAGCTACCTAGACAGTAATTTATGATTAAGTTGTGTTGCAAAGGATTAAATGAACAGTTTCATCTCTTCCTATAAATGGTACATGAATTTTTCACTAAGGGTTATTACCAACATTTTACAACACAATCAGCTTTTCACTAAGGGTTATTTCCATGAAAAGGACCGACAAAGATATTATGTAAAAATGAAGAAAAGCACCTCTCTTTGGATGGTCATGGTACTCATTAAAATATTCAAAAAGATCAAATAAGATCCAAGAACATTTGTTTACAGATAAAGAAACAAATTAAATTAAAATAATTGAACACCTTAAGTTTCAATTATCCTTAAAGCTTGCCTCCATGGACAACAATATTTTGAGCAGTAATGAGGTAAATAACTTTATATAACCATTTAAATATATCTCCATTTGCCACTCTGCTTGATTGTCCGGTAATGTTGCTTAGATACTAAACCTTTGGTGAAGACAGTTGTAATACATAGGCTTTATCAGTAATTGATAAAATCACATGCGACTAAGTGGTTCCATGTAATCAAGAAGAAAGTTCACACAAATTAAAGTGTAAGACTTATGATGGCAAATGAAAACTCAGCAGAAATTATTGTAAGAATGCGGACTTTGATATGCAGTAGAAACGTAGAATCAAAGATATAGTCCTAATTCTTGCTCATTAGATGTTAGGATAGGCAGGAAGTTGCTGGATGCTGAGCTCCAATTTTAGTGCTAGAAAAAATTACCTGATTCAATATGTTGTCGGCTTTATATTCACTTCTTGTTCTTCTTTGTTCTATATTCTAGTCCTATCACTTGATGATTGATAATCAAATCCTGCAATAAGTAAAAGAATTAAAATTTTAAGCAATTAAGGTATCCGACAGAACAATGGATGATATTACAAACAACGAAGAAACGAAAAAACAAATTATCATACCTGTAGAGTAAAAACGTATTAAAGAAGACAACCCAAAACAATGTCTTCTTGAGTTATTGACTTATAAGATTTTATCAATGGGTCAAATGGCTTTCACTTTTAATATTTTATCAATGGCTTATAAGATTTCCTTAGACCCAAAATAAAAAACTAATTAATCACCATACGCCATAGGTTCTCGGTTTTTATTTGAGATAAACCCTCACCTGCAAAAACAGGAGAAAAGAGAATAACCTCTGAGGAAGATATATTTATGCTGAAACCTTTATCTTTGATTCTATTTTCACGTATTAGCTCATATGCAATATCAACAAACAGGAGGATGGAGAGGAAAAGAAGTATCCCGAGGAAAGGATGCTGTAAAAATTGGGAAAACAGAATTAGGGTGACGAATAAAATCAACCATAAAAAAAGAGACAAAACAGAAAGAGAAGAGGAGTCGGCAGGGAAAAAGAGAATGATTTTTTAAGCCGGTGATACGCATAAAGACGCGATTTATAAAAGGGATACCAGTCCTACTAAGTGCTGATATCATTTCATCGATCCAACGGTCAGGATCGGTGGGATCTTTTTGTCCTATATGAAACGGTATCAATACTTAGTAGAACTGGTATCCCCTTTATAAATCATACATAAAGAGGTCTAATTTTCTCAAATGGGGTCGAAAACACGTGGTGTGAAAGTCCAAAGATTTTTATTGGCCTAAATACTTTAAGATGAGCCAAAAACTCTAAGAAAAGAGTTTGATTCAGCTTTTAACCACAGCGACCAAATTCACCTCAAATCATATTATTAATACTTCAATTATCCTTTACTATCTTATGTTGGTGAAAATCATTTCTATGACAGTGATTCTGGGACTTATCAATTGCAAACTTAGCCAAGTTTGTTAAAACTCCTCAAAACTAAGGCTTATTTGCTCCAATTCCTTGACAACACGACTCTAGTGGTGTGTGGGTGGACCATGTTCTCATGGCATGTGATCAGGACTTGCAACAACTTAGACCTCACGCTCATCCGCCAAGAAAATGACAATCATGGTTACTCATTACCAAGAAAATCATGAGCGGTTAGTTGCAGCATTTGGTGGTATGGCGATTGGCATTCTAATACCGTGGGCACAACGGTTAAAAAAGACTCTTGACTTGGATAGACAAATTCTCAGTCTCTCTTTTTAATTACGAATTCAAAATGAAAACTACCCCATCCATTGGGAGTAGTGTACTACTGCTGCGACATGTGATGGAGTTTGAGGGTGCTTGCTGTTTGGTTTGTAGGTCCTCATACTACTGTACATTCTTTAAACAGAGTAATGCAGTGAATCAAAACACATTTACAATTAGTTTAGGCAGGTTTGACCCTTTTCTATTTAATATTCTTTCTTTTTTTGATCGACTATTTCGTATTCGAGTTTCTTCTAATTGACAAATAACTAACTTATTTCCCGCCATATCATCAGGCTTAGTCACTTTCGCAGTTTGTTTTTAATAGAGAAACTTAGGCCAAACGGGACCCAAGGCCGGTATAAATTGTTGGCATTGTTTCTGCTGCTAGTCCTGCCAATATTGTTCTTACAATACAACGCAATATTAAGAGTATCTAGATTTTGAAGTCTATGAATAATTTTAAGACTAATTAGAACAAAGGTAACTGAATTAAATCTGGTGACATTGTCTTCTTCTTCAGTGTCTAAAGTTTCATGATAGCCCAGATTGAATCTCCCATTGACATCTTTGTGATAAAGTAGCTTAAAACGGACGAGGATTTCCATGGATTCAGCTTGTATCTCCATATTGATGTGCTTCTTATCCTTGGCCCATTGAAAAGCTAGATCTGCTCCTCCTATTTCTCCCCAAGCTCCAGAGTGTCCTGGGTGTCCTCCTGTATCAATAAGATTTCCTGCAAAATCCATAACAGTTAGGGCAGAAAAATATATCAAGCTTTCAGAGTCTTGTAGCGTGCAAATCTTTATGATTAATCCATAGTCCACTCTAGGGTATTGGTCCAAATAGTAAGGAGCAATGTTATTCTTCCATGTTGTTACCAATTCTCCAGTGTTCAGAGAGATGGTATTCATAACATGAGTTGGTAAATGATGAATTCAGTTATGATCACATAAGTGCTGCCCGATGCAGTTGGAGGTTTGTCTGGCATTTGGCTGAATGTGACTGAAGACCAGATCACATCTAGCCTTCCAGATGAACCTGTAAGTAGTAGCATAGATGTTGATGTTTGTGCTGGTAACTTCAGACAGAAACCATGAATTTAGCCAGTCCATGAAGTTTTTTGTGTTATCAAACTGACCATGAGAGGTGCCAATGATTTTCCTGTCAGACATTAGTGGCAGCAAGACAATTTAGAAACATGTGTGTCATGGTTTCCTCCCCATTCTTGCATATTTACCATACATGATCTATATAATGTAGTATGCTAGCTGTTTTAGCATTTGTGGGGAGGATTTCATGAGCACATTTCCAGATAAAAATCTTAATAACTGGAGCCATATCCATATTCCATATTGCTCCCCAATTTCTTGTTATAGTATCATTCCTGTATAAGTTATCTATCTTGGCTTTGTAGAGAGACTTGACTGAGAATTTTTCAGAATCATTCAGGTTCCACTGGATCTTGTCTTCTTCTCCAGGATGGGTATCTAGAGTTAGAATGGCCTGAGCAGTGTTGGGGTTGAAGTAGTGTTGAACCAGAGTATGGTCCCAGTACAAGAAGAAGAAAAAATACAAGCAAAATGAAAACTTCATACAAATAAACGAGCAACCAGGAAAAATAAGACCTTTTCAACAAGTAAGACCTCACATTATGAGGCTGATAAGACCCGCGAAATAAAACAGTTTCTAGGGAAACTTAAAACCTTCGTCTAGGAAGGTTGAGAATCCACGGCGTGCACCCTAGTTAGCACGAAAGTGTAAGATGCAATGATAAGTCCTAACGCACGTTGTGAAAAACTCTCAGAGATATAACCTAGAGGAAATTATAAGACCTATCCGCTGAGGGTCCCTTTTATGATGGCCTTCGGTAAGGGGTGCAGAAATATGACCAGGGCGCCGACGTATTCGGTTGAGCTGTGTGTGCCTGGGACGTCTAGAGCGTTACTGACCATGACCGTATGGCAAGTCCTGGCTACGATGCACTCGGTCCCAAAGAAACCCCACCTAGGGTTTGACTTCGTAACCATGAGCCATATTGGCGAAGGGATAAGAAGTCACGAAAACAACCGACTGTCGTACGGATGGGAGAAGACCAACATGCATGTTAGGGTTAACCTCCTTGAAGGGGCAATCAGGGGGAGTATAAAGGGACGACAACCTCTAGATTAGGGTGTTGTTTGACCAAAGAGAAGGAAATATCGCGGGGCTATTATTCATGGGAATAACTAGGCCTGTTATATTGTCACAAAGTAAGACCTCTCAAAATAATGATAAGGAGAAGTTGATGGATCGTTATTCTCCTGAGACTTCGTTGAATTAAGACCCTTAAGAACAGGATGGGGCGCAATAAGACCTCGTATAGCCATATACAAGTAGAAGACAGTGGCACGTTAAGTCCTACTCAACAGGCTGGTAAGACCAAAATCTAAATACAAGTAGAAGACAACAAAACCTTACCCGTAACAATTAATTACAACCCAAAAATATATAGAAGAGGCAAAAGATGAAAACAAGAGGCATAATACGACACAAGCATATTATTTTAGAAATGTATTTTTACCACAAAAATGATAAGTTAATGTCACAGGAGCATTAAAGTAGTAAATCGTGGAGGAAAAATTTCAAAGATAAGGGGAAAAAGGCACTATTGTGCATAAATACGTCATTGCTTTAAAGTAGCAAATATTATTGCAGGAAAGGAAACAAATATGCTTTGAAGCTGCAGCAAAGTATAACAAGGAAAGGAACAATCTTGGAGGCAATGAAGTGATGAAATATATGAAGTAATCAAAAATGGTTACTTCGTATGTTTTGGAATTCTTATCATTCATACTTCTTGAAGATTACATTCACTTTGAATTTAAAACGAGAAGATTATTAACGAGATATACTTCTTAAGATCCATATGGATACTTCATACACCTTGAAAATTGTTAACTAAATATGCTTATTATACTTCGGATTATATACTCCTAAGGATGCTTCGCGTTTATATGGATCAAGGGAGGACATTTCATCAATACTTCTCTATCAAGTAGTAAGATATCAATCAAAACAAGGGAAAGGGCAAGAAAGGGGAAGCATACTACTTTTGCTTCGGATAGCTTTAGTTCCTACATCAATCAAAGTAAAAGGAGGCACACATATACGGGAAAATGCATATTATACACTTCGCACAAATTTTTTCATGGATTTGATATGAATCAAAGGTTGTTAAGCTACAATAAGGCAAGACAAGAACAATAAGTGATGCCATCAATTCATCATCGAAGGCAACATCAACACAAGGTTATCATTGATAAAGCTCGAACTAGCACTTACAATGAACTTCGCACAAGAATGAAGAAAAGGAAACCTAGAATAAAATCATTAAAACCAACTTTCATGATCAAAGCTTGCAAAGAATAAACTCAGTATATTCACTAATGAAGATATCTCGCTCACTCCATACTTCGTCAACAACAAGAATCCCCAACAACAACAGAGTATATGAATCAAATGTCATCTCGTCAATTTTATCTCATTACATGTAACACGACACCTCGCTACCACTCACCAACATGAAGAATCAACAACCAAACATACAAGGGAAAAATTCAAAGTAATGAACCGTTCCAACAACAACTTATGATCAACAACAACAAAATCGAGGATTAGTATTTCTTATACTTCTTAAAAGGATGCTTCATATTTCGCGTACTTTGTATACTTCAAGTAATAATATATACTTCACATAACAAGGCTTCGGAACTTCGCAAAAGAATAAGAGGCAAGTATATACTTTTCAAGTTATTATTCTTCGCTCGTTCCTTCGTCAATAAAGATCAAAGGTATCCATTCAAGCACCACACGTCTCGTCCCAAGAACTACACCAAAACAAATTGTTTCTTAAGGATCACTCTTCAAGCTACCTCAAGAAAGAAAGGGCAAAATGTAGATACCAAAAACCACACTCGACAGATGGCGCCAAATGAAAGGTGGAGTAACTTACCATCGCTAGAATAGTCCACATAGTGTCTTAACTTAGATAGCTTAGTTAAGAAAAGGATACTAAGTGTAAATTCATTTCTACTCTCTAGTACATAAAGAAAATACCTAATAGAAAGAAAGGGATCTGATTTTTATTTCCTCTAACATCTTTTTCTTCCCCAAAACTAGAGCTAGAGCTCCAAAAACTCATTAATGGAGTCTCAATTTGTAAATCAATTAATCATAATAAAATACATGAATGTAGATCAATTCATGATCGAACCATGTAAAAATATAGTGTCTCATTTATATTTTAGCACTTCTAATTATCATTTTAGTGTTCAAAGAAATTTAGATCTAGAATTTGGTGTTTGAATGGAGGCAATATCAAAATGGGTGTGCCGTGGGATTATCTGCAGTTACAGTATGTTTACCCTACCGGAGATGTTGTGCAAGCCATGTTTCGTTCGCTTGCTCTTTCACGGCACCAACTCTGAGCAACAGTGATGACAAGAATTCTTCACCATCCTACTGGTCTTATTCTCGGTCTAGCATTATGTCGATTCTACCAACTGCTGAGAGTAAATTCCATTAAGAAGCTGATGACCCTTAACCATGGATAACAATCGGTTGTTGGAGGTATTTTCTCATTTTGGCTCGCTCGTTGAAGCTAAAGTGATTAAGAACTGAAACACAGGTTTGTAATAGAGGTTTCAGGGTTTTGTTAGGTATGACAGTCCTGTAGCACAACCATGCATGAATGGCCCCCCATAATGGGGGTACCTTATTTAATTTATGTAAAAATATTAACAGTGAAGCTAGTTGGAGACGTGCATGGAGCAGGATCATCCCCTAGCATTTGCCTACTCCCCAGGAACGTAACATTGGTCCCCGAAAGACAGACCGAATAGACAACTTAACCATGCGCACCAAGATTGATGCTGTCCATGCCTCGAACTCCCGTTTCTAAGCGTTATGCCCTATGTTTACCGTAATAAAACATGGAAGTTGATTGAGTTATGGAAACCTCCTTTTATGTGAACTAGGTGTCACACCCGTGCTCTGCACGGGTCTAGATATATTGTAGAGAAAAAAAGCTGGTTTTCTTGTTAGTGAAGTTTTTGGGATTCAAAATATGAAGCATGACCTGAAAAAATAGGTAGTGAAGTTGGCAAAATGCCAAGGTAATGATATCGAAAGTAGTATACTAGAATGAACTAAATATAATCTAATCTAATATCAAAATAATTCATCTGTAATCTTAAAAGAGGTTTCGTTTATTTTTTTTTTCTCTTCTAAACTCGTTGTCAAACAAGACAACTACCATTTTGTTCTCTCTTTTTCCCAGGGGTTTTGAAATAAAAAATAAACTCCATTCTAATATGCAGTAATAATTGCAAGGTTCTGAAAACGACCTCATAATGAAGTACGCAATTGATTTTGCATAATTGTAAAATGTGTTCATAAAGCCAAAAATTCAAAATAAATGTACCAATCCCCAAATTCAGCATGAGCATTGAGCCGTAACAAAACTAACTCTGGATTCAAATATACAACCAAAGCCCCAATTTACTTGTACAAATTTTTCCTCATGCTAACGGAAACACGCGAACACCCATTGTTTGTTTATTGATTAATATGTGTTACTGGTAGAATTATTGATACCCAAAAATATATAATCGTCAAGTAGAACTAATAAACTCCATTATGCAAATAATATTCTTGAACATAATCACAACGAAGCTAACTAGTCCACCCAAAAGAAAAGAGAGAATATCTCGAAATATGGGATGAAGTGACTCCTTTGCTTAGAGCAGTCTTACTGCATTAAATGGATGACAATCCATGTTAAGAACTTCGAACCGCAGTAGGAAATCCATGTGATTTATAAGAAATCATAAGGATTCATTAAAACCACAAAATTTATAAGAAATGTGAACATTACATCTAATTTATATATTAATAATGCGTGGGAAGAAACTGTAGAAGGAAACAATACCACTATGACAACTTGGGCTCAATTTAATCAATCTAATGGTAATTGCAACCGAGAATACTTTTCTTTCAAATCTTAGATCAACTTTCATCCAAACTAACACTTATTTGGAATATCCAGACCTGGTTTTCGTAAACAGTTCGGGGTTTAACTTGATTTTGATCAAAGTTCAACAAAAGTCAGACTGGATCAAAACCAGCTTCAGACAGATTTAGCCTTAGTATATTGATATTCACATGTACACTACGTCTCCTACCACCGTTAGGGTTTAGTAGCAGAGGAAAACTTAACTCTGTTAATTGAGAAGCAAGTTTCTTTCAGTTTTAGGCGTGATATTAGCCGGTTAAAATTTTTTGGTGGTGTTCCGGGAAAAAAAATTGGAGGTGTGAAAAATCCAAATATTCTTATTAGTCAAAATATGTTTCGGTGGGGCTAGAAGCTCTCAGAAGAGAGCTTGATTCATCTTTTAATTACAACAGAGAAAATTCACCTGAAATCGCCTTTGGTGTGAACGAGTTTTGGAAGCTTTAAATCTTAGGTTTGGGTTATGATATTTTAATATAAATATAGGGATTGAGTAGATTGAATAGAGCAGTAGCTTAGTTGAGAATTTTGATTTAACATATATCATGGCTGGGGAGGAATTCAAACACGATACAAGTTGTGATCAATATGAAGCAATAAAATATATGAAACGCCAGAAACACAGTGCGGGTCGTAATAGTAAGAGAAGATGTGTTAGCAGAAGAAGAGAAACATAACTTGTTTTGTTATTAATTCATAGACTTATCAATTTGTTTGTACAAGACACGTATATATATACAAAGTCTTCCTTAAACTACAAGGTAAGATGATTTCCAAATTTAAACCAATTTCCTAAAATACAAAAGACTTAGAATTTCCTAAATTATAAAAGACTTATTTAACAAGAAATACGTGTGTTAACACACGTATGGTATGCCTTAACACCCTTCCGCAAGCGTAACGGGTGATCTTGAACCGTGAGCTTGGTCCTTAAGAGAGAAAACCAGTCTTTAGACAGAAATTTTGTGAAGATATCTGCGATTTGAGGTTGAGATTTTGCAATATCTCGTCATCAAAACTAAACATGGTAATTCTAAGAGGAAACGTGCAGCTGACGGAATGGTGGACAGGAGAAGAAGAGACAAGCTAGCTAACGTGAAGGTGGATAGAAAATAGATGGGGTTAGATGTTGGGCTTAGAGAGTTTGGTGGGTTTGGAATTAAAAAGTGGGATAAAATTAAGAAAGAAGTATACGTGGACCAGACAAAATGAAAGAAAATAAATAAAGATCGCAAAGAAATGATCAAGAATTAGGAAGAGTAATGGGGGACGAAAAGAAAAAAGATAGAGAAGTTGGGTATTGTATGTAGGGAGACAGAAAAAGAGAAAGTGGAAAAGGACAATGTGATCACGTTGCTTAATGGGTAGCGTTTCTTTTAGCTGGTGGTGGATTGGACGGAAAGGAAGGTAAGAATGAAAAAGAAGAGAAAAAAGTTTGTGCTTGAAGGAATTAATTAATAAATTAAAGGATAAGGGAACAATAGAGGAAGAGTTATTGCCGTGGTGGACGGGAGAAAGAAAAAATGGTGAAGGATTTTGTAGCACCGTGGACGACGTATTTTTTTTTAATAAACGTAAATAAAAAGATGGTTGATAGGGTTTAGAAGAAAAGATAAGGAGATCTTAATAGGAAGAGAAGAAACGAAAGGGTAAAGAAAATTAGATGAAAAGAATTACCAAGATATATTGTTTGACGGTGATGATATGGTGAGGTTGTGAAAAACAGAGGAAACCATCATTGATTGAGACGAGTTGATTACAGTTGAGAGAACAGATGTTGTAGAGACAACGAAAGACATGAGGATCAACCAGTCTAATACCAAGATAGAACAAGTAGGGTTTTGGTTTAACTTAGAACTTAACAGAAGAAGAGAAACATAACTTGTTTTGTTATTAATTCATAGACTTATCAATTTATTTGTACAAGACACATATATATATACAAAGTCTTACTTGAACTACAAGGTAAGATATTTCCAAACTTAAACCAATTTCCTAAAATACAAAAGACTTAGAATTTCCTAAATTATAAAAGACTTATTTAACAAGGAACACGTGTGTTAAGTAACACACGTATGGTATGCCTTACCAAGAGTCGTAGAACATGAGAGTGGGATGGAGAAAGGCATGTCAGCCAAGTGGCATGTGAGAGGGACAGAACCAGGAAGAGAGGGAGAGAGTGGGGTGGAGAATCAGAATGCCGCAACGAGAAAACACTATCAAAAGGTTCCGAGGTCAGTGAAAAGAATACACAAACAATGGAGCCAACTGATTACGGAGAATTGTTGAATTGATATTTCCAGAACAAGAAGAGGAAGATATATATAGAATTAAGGAGGAAAGCAGAAATAGAAGGCAAGCAATTTTAGAAAAATATAAGAAACTACAAGAGGTTCAACCCCAATCTGATGCTGATGCCCCACAGATAGAAGAAGAAAAGGCTTGTCTCCCTATCAAAAAGCTACCGGGACGTCACTCTTCTCTAACCAGCAATGCTGTTCCTCAACATCATGCTAGTGGGATTGATGGTCCTTACGATCCAATATTCTCACTAGGGGAATCTCCTGCACGAAATAGCAACCAGAAGGAGAAAGGAAATAGTGTACAAGTGAAAATAACTGAGCCAAATGATAATTGCGTTGAGGAAGAAGGACATTATAAGCATCTGACTGGAGAAATACTTGGCAACAGATATAAGGTCATTGGTGGTCATGGGAAAGGTGTTTATTCCACTGTCGTTCGTGCAAAGGATCTAGAGGCCGGGAAGGATGATCCCTGTTGAGATTATTAGTCTCACATTGTCTGGGTTTTTAAGATCCTGCGGTTTATAATCCTTTGGGCCTCTCCACTCATTGCCAATTGGTTTTGAGTTGGATGCCCACAGACTTTAATATGGTATCAGAGCAGGCTATTTGTGTCGAGTCAAATGACCGCACCTTTACTCCGCGTTACCCGATTTATTGTTCCACGTGTTAGACCCAACGAGGCTACACATGAGGGGACGTGTTGAGATTATTAGTCCCACATTGTCTGGGTTTCTAAGATCCTGCGGTTTATAATCCTTTGGACCTCTCCACTCGTTGCCAATTGGTTTTGAGTTGGATGCCCGTATTCTAACAATCCGGAAGAAGTTGCTATAAAGATCATGGGCAATAATTACGTATTTTACAAAGCTGGTCAAGAAGAGGCGATTATACTAAAGAGACTAGCTGCCGCAGATCATGTTTAGTTTTGGAATCACTCCATATGAATTTCCGTGAGGTTTTAGACAATTTCGGTCGTGATATTGGCCTTAATATAACTGCAGTGAGGGCTTACGCGAAACAATTGTTTATCTCATTAAAGCATCTAAAAGAGTGTGGGGTTCTCCATTGTGATATAAAGCCAGGCAATGTGCTGGTAAACAAGGCGAAAAATTATCTCAAATTTCGTGATTTTGGTATTTCTATGTTTGCTAGGAAAAATGAGATCACACCTTACCTTGTCAGCCGCTTCTACCGTGCCCCTGAAGTTATTATTGGCTTGCCTTATGATCATCCCATGGATATTTGGTCAGTTGGTTGCTCGCTGTACGAGCTTTACTCAGGGAAGGTTCCTTTTCCCGGCCGATCAAACAATGACATGCTTCGTCTCCACATGGAATTAAAGGGTCCTTTTCCGAAGAAGATGCTCCGAAAGGGAGCCTTTGCTGATCAGCATTTTGATCAGGTTCAGCATTTTCATGCCACCGAAGAGGATCTTGTTACAAAAAGGTCAGTAAAGAGGTTACTTCTCAACATCAAGCAAAAATCTATTAGCACCATAGTTCCAGGCTCATACAGTGAAGACCGGAAGATGTTAGCCGATTTTAAAGATCTGCTGGAGAGAACATTAGTATTGGACCCTGACAAGAGGATAACAGTTTCTCAAGCATTGACTCATCCCTTTATCTTGGGACAAAACAAAAGGCACTAAATTTCTCAACTTAATTTTCTTGTTTTCCTATTATTTTGTTATTATTACTGTCTACTACATTATTATTTTCTCTTAACTTTTTTTCTTTTTTGGTATAAGCAAAACGGGTAAAACAACTACACCTCCCTGAAGGGCAGGGAGGAGCCAGATTGGTGGGACAACCCAAATCATATGAGTCTCGTTGTTTTTACCCCACTGAACTAATTCATGGGCAGCCCAATTACAGGTGCACTTAACAAATCTAAAAGATACTAATCGGAAATTGAGGATTAGGGATTGATACAGATAATGAGTTCTTAAATCTCCTAAAAAGTTCTACTTGTTAATCTTCTCAATCACTTCTGCAGCGTCGGCTTTAATAATGATCTGATCAATCTTCATTCCTTTTGCAGCGATCAACACTTCTATGATTCCCCATACTTCAACATCTTCCACTGAGAGACACTTCAAAATCTTTGATTCTTCGTACACAAAACTGTCAGATGAATCTCTTATTAAGAAACGTAATCCCCCAATTTTAGAGTTAGGGTTCCAAGCACCATCGATATCTATTTTAAATCAATTCTAGGGGACCAATCCAAGGAGTTGAGATTGATTGATTTTGTATTATTGTAGAAATACCACTAATGATTGGAGTTTTCGACATGTTCAACATCATAGATTTGGCTCTTGACATTGGAAATTAAAGTTATAGCATGAAATTAAAGTTATAACACTTTTCATTATATAAATGCTAAGCCACTGGTTCTTCATACTTATAATTGTTCACTACATAATGATAAAGTTGAGTAAATCTAGTCCCACTGAAAAGCATGGGATGAGGAGGTTGGATAAATTCATAAAGCATGAAGGCCGAAACCAACTACTGATGGAAAAACAGGAGCCCTTGAGGATAAGTCTTGATAGGGATACAATTGCAGCCAATATCTGGTTGCATTAAGGTAAAATCCTGGAACTGATTGCTTTAAATGTTTATGAGTTACCATAGTCTAGATAACTTTTTCCAAGTAACTAGAGCAATTCGGACTTCATTTTGCATTAGGGAAAGTATAGTCAGATTGTATATGAATTATATTATGGAGTATTTCTCTCACAGGAAAAGCACATCAAAGTGCTTTCCAAACAAAAAGTTGAATCATTGCAGAAACTTTTAATTTCCAAATTGCACTCCATAAACCAGGATTAGATTCGTCCCCTCTCACACTTACGGCATAATAAGCAGACTTTGTAAAGAAAACACCATCTTTAGATGGAGTCCAAATTCTTCTATCGATATAAGGTACAAGGATAAGGTTGTTTTTTTTTCTCCTTTTTTTTTCCCTTTGAGTCTTGATCAAAAACATCATTAGATTTGTTGCATCCCATGTTCTTGTTAACAAGATCATGAACTTTTAGATTTTTATCAGGGACAAAGTTTACTCTTGGTGTAGCAACCCCTTTCCTTAGAATCTAGTTGTTACACCATGGGTCTATGAAATTTTCTTCCCCCACCACCCATATGTAATGAAGGGTTTTATCTTGTTCCTTGCATTATGGAGGCATTTCCATGTCCAAGATGCATTGTCAGGACATTTGGGATTCAATATGTCACAGTTTGCAAAATATTGGCTTTTAGAACTTGTGTTAGGAGGGACGATGGATTCTCAACCTGTAATACCCCGATATTCTGCAGTGGTTGGCCGAATGAAATATAAGTAATGGTTTGTTCATTCCTAACGCCGAGACCTTTTCAGCACACTTAGCTACAAAGTTGGCAGAAAACTCTACAGTTAAGCGTGCTCAGGCGCGAGTAATCCAGGAATGGGTGACCTCCTGGGAAGTTGTTGCTGGATGACCGCAACGATGCCCGTTGAAAATACCACATTGTCGGATAACCGCAGTGGCTAAGTGGGACAGTATCGGTGGAGGGTCGGGTCCTTACAAATAGTATCAGATCTGACGACGGTTCACCTGCCGAGGGTGAGAAGGTACGCTGGACGGGGTTGGTCCAGGTGCTTCTCATGAGGGGATGGAAACGTCGGAGATATGGGCTTAAGTATATATTCTGGAGCCGAGGACGACTCCAGTTTTCGGGGTGGTATTGTAATGCCCCGATATTCGGCGGTGGTTGGCCAAATGGAATATAAGTAATGGTTTTTCCTTTCCTAACACCGACGCCTAATGGGTTCACTTAACTGAGTTGTGGGAAAAACTTCTCGGTTAAGCGTGCTCGGCCGAGAGTAGTTACAGGATGGGTGACCTCTCGGGAAGAAGCTGCTGGATAACCGCAGTAGTGCCAAATCACATCATCAGCTCCCACTGGTAGTTGGATAATTGTTTCCCCATGTTTTCCATCGTTTTTATTTACAACATTGCTAATCTTTTGTGTTTCATCATCTTAACTAGATTTCAGAAATCATACAACTCTCCCAGAACTCCGGTCAGTAGCTTTTTCTTCTGAATCAAATTCCAGTTCAACTCTTCGCATTTGTCCCTGGGTTTTCTAAAAATACGTCTAATTATTTTTCTGTGCTAAAAATTAACTTGGGTTAAAGCTTGGGTTAGAGTGACAGCACAAACTGCCACATGGTCTGATATGGGGCTGCTATATCATATTTGCTCTAGCAGTGCTAGAGAAAAATCTTTTCCCTAGACAGCCTAGACTTTGGTTAAACCCAATTAAGATAATTTTTTAAAAGAATTTTGGACGCTATGTTTTTTTATTTTTTTTGTCGGATCATTAAGTTATTGGGCCAGCTGTTGTCAGGAGAGAAGGGATGTACTATTAAGAGTAAATGGCTAAGTTATCCCTTTATTTAATTTAATTGAATTTTTATTTTTATTTTTACTTTTACAGTAAAATTTCGATAAATTAATAGTCACGGGACCGGAAAAAATTATTATTTTAATGAATTTATTAATTTATCGAGTTAAAATTTAGCATGTACAAGCTTAATTGGGACCGGAGAATTTTATTATTTTAGTGAAGTAATTAATTTACTCTTAATGGAACTTTTCTCTGAAAATCTATATACACAGTCGATCTTGTGTCAATGTCAAATATTTTGTAACAACTGTAAACGAAAAATGTCAATAATTTTATTTAATTCGTAACATTGTCGATGGGTGCACAAAAAATAATTAAATAGCGGGGTTAACGCGAATTTTATATAAAGAAAATGAAAGTGTTAAATAAGAATTCTATGTGTTAATGTCGATAAGAATATGCAAGAAGAACTCAAATGATATAACCATGGGTTATGCTGGTATTTACTTTTGGGAAGTAATAATATTCGGTAATTAAATATGTTCTAATCAGTGGATGGAATGGTAGGTATCTTGAATGGATTATGTGTTCGAGTAAAGATAAAGATATTTTAGATTTTTTTTTGGGTTAAAGGATGTATAGTAGCATTGGGATGGAAGAAAAAGGCTCCGGACGGAGCTGGGCTCTGTGGGGCCGCACGGCCTGTATCTTCTCAGACGCGGCTCTGCTTATATGTTGATTTTGGTTATGTCGCAACATTTTTTCCTAACCGAATTTTTCTAAAAGGATATATATATACATACATATGTATGTATATATATATATTGATTTCAAATATATCACAATATTTTTCTTCTAACATAATTCTTCTTTTTAAAATCTATATATTGAGTTCACTAACGTCACAATTTTTTCTCCTAACTGAATTCATGTTTTTCCACTAATTTTAAATTGAAAGCTCGGGTACGAATTAAATTGGTAGACTCGACTAAATCGAACATTACTCTGTATACCCTACATTGCAAACACCTACATTTAACTCATTCTGTAGCATCAACACATAACCAATTCTATGCAGCTTCTTCTAGTCTTCAAACAAATTCAGATCAACAGACATCACACCAAAATCCATCCAAACTCGCCTGCAACTCTTGAATCCATCTAAACTTCTTAGCAGCAACCCAAACCCAACTTCTATTTCCGTCTACAACCCATGAAAATCATCAGTACCCAATCATCAGTTCCATGACCTAATTCTTTTCCTCAATTTCTCGATTCAGTTTCAGTCATCTCTGTATTGTTCAACAACAACAATATTCGCCTGATTCGACCGCGGTACAAGCATCGCCATCTTCTCCATTGAATCTTTAAGGAACACCTTCAACAACATCTACATCTACTCCAAATCCATTTTACCATTAAACCCATTTTACCGAAATTCAATAGCAGATTCTGTTTACAAACCCTAATTATCAACATCTCTTCCATCCACTGAGTTCGAAGGCAACAACTCCAATTTTTCACTATAAACTCTAAATCGAGGAAAACCCAACTCAATTTAAGCTTCAATTACTTCTTCAGTTCAATCAAATTTCCATCTACAATATCTTCTCAAACCCTAAATCACCTTCAACAGCACCTCCAACACATGAAACTCACCAGCTCTAACAACTTCGAACCCTAATTCTTCTGTTATTGAACTCCTTTCATAATTCCGCTCAATCTCTCAATAATGGTTGTGCCTCCATTTTCGTCTCTCTTTTTACTTCATTGATTTCAGGCGATGGAATGATTAGGGATGTAAGAGAATTCTTGTTTTAGGGTTGTACATGAATTTGGATTTAGACACCCCAACTGATAAGAACCACCCAGCTAGTATTCCCCTTAGCCTCAGCTGGTCTGTGTTTAACACTCCTTCAAACAGGGTTGCCCCTTAACCTTGACTAGGCTCCCAATAATGACATCCTTTGAAATTTCCTTTTTGCCCTTTCGGCTCAATTTGGGTGATTTCTTATTCTTTTTCTCCGTACGACTCCAGAGTACCTAATAACTCAAAAACATGCGTAAAATACATAATTTACAAGAAAAATAGCAGAGAAAGCATAAACAATAGATAATAAATAGGATGTATTCTACACCCTATCATTCAGCAACAGCAGTAGCAGAAACAAAGTTTGGTAAAGCTCTGATTTCTTCTTCTCTGGCTCTCCTTAGGTTCCCAAACTCTCGACACCTCTTCTATATTGACCCAAGACATCTATTTATATCAAAAATACCGATTAAATCTCTCCCAAATCTTCCAAAATCTCTTTCCTTCTCTTCACGGCCAAGTTGCGGCAATTTCTTGTTTTAGGATTTCTATGCGTTTCTGAGCTTTCATTTTTATTCTAAACTCTTTCTTAGATAGATACAAATCTTTGGGAAGGTTTACAGAGTTTTAATCTCTCTAAAATTCCCTAAAACAGGTCATACACGTGACTTTTCATGTTTTATGTTGTGAGAAAAATCCATCGATTGAGCCCAGTCTAATCGATTTAAACACCCATATCAGATTCCTAGACCTAAAAGGAGTCTATCCTATGAAAATCAGAGGTTTAATCGACCTCAAACTCCTCCAAATCACGATTGCCAAAACTGTTCTTTAACTGCACTTTTTTCCCGCCAAAATCCTATTTTTTGAATGTTGAAGATGGTTGCCCCTTATCCATAGTAGGGGTGCGATTAGCAACTGCCTGGAAATGGGATTCCCCTTAGTAATTAGGTTACCCCTTATCCAAAGTGAGAGTCCGAATAGAAAATTTCCTCCGGGTGCTTTCCAACACCTTTTCGAGCAAATTTTTTCCAAAAATTTTTATTAGCCAAAAATACCTACAAATAAATAAAACACCATAATAAGTACAAAAATGAGCCCTAACAATATATAGAATCGAGACAAATCGGACACAAAAATGTGTCTATCAAATACCCCCAAACCTATTATTTGCTAGTCCTCGAGAAAAAATAAAATAGAAATAAAATCCTAACTCACTGTCGCAGGCATCGTCGATTGCATTTAGCGTATGCAATAAGCCTTTAAACCCCTAGGTGTCCCTAGTGGCGGAGTGTTGTCTCCGGAGGGCTTACCAGAGGTATACCCATAAAACCTTTATACTCCAGACCCTAGTTATCTACACAGAACCTTGGAAGGCACTAAAGAATCTCCTTGGTTGGCATACTTATTGACTACAGGAGGAAGTACCCTGATGCGAAATTCCAATTGTTGTACACGAGTTTGCACTCAAGCATACTAAAATTCATATGAAATGACAGAGCTCTACTCAGATAGTCGCACTATGGACATCAATATCCGGAGTCAAAACTAATCACATGGATAGATCAAGAAGATGGATATATAAAAACATAGATGGTTTTGATGTTTACTAGGTGAACGGTGTTTCTCATATCTGTCTGAAGGCCTCCGCCAAAATGAACCTATCCTAATGGACTGAGATACTAGTCTGACTAATATCAACACACTGGCATATACAAGGGAACCAGTGATTGATAATCCTAACTCTAGGTCAACACAACTGGCATATACAAGGGTTCCAGTGGTCGACTTTATTGAATTTATTCCAGTTGGTCTGATGGTCTGGTCTGGTCTCTGTTTTTTTTTGTTTTTTTTTTCTTCTTTTTTTTTTTTTTTTTATCTCAATCACTCTAATTCACCCTAACATTGGTAACAACTTGAATCGTGAGCCCCACCTAATCACTTAGAGAAACATAGTTTAAAAACAAAACAAAATAAAAATAGAATTGAAAAGGACTCAACGAGATATGGTGAAACTATCATGTTATTTCTAACACCTGAGCTCTGTGCTTTTATGATAGACTCTTTAGATGTTTCCATCTAGTCAGATTGGTTCCTCAACTCCTACAACCAAAATTCTTCCATACACTTAGATTGGTTAGTGCCATCCTTAATAGGGATAAATTTCTAGGCTCTGGAGTTTATTTATTGCAACGAAAAGGTAACAAAAAGTTCTACCCCACCCCCAAACTTAAATCTAACATTGTCCTCAATGTTTCTAATCAAAGAACAATACCAAAAATATAAGTAACATGATAAAATAGTAAAGATAGAATTCGGAAAGATAGTACCTGGTGAAGTGTAACCAAAAACTTACAAAAATATTATACAACATACAAAATCGCCTCGATGGTCAATCAAGGTAAACAGGGTCCTCCAGAGGGACCTCCTCAACATCACCTGTAGGAAAAGGCTTCAAAAAGGGTTTCAATCGCTAACCGTTAACCTTCGAAGAACTACTACCATCTGTTGTCTCAATCTCAACAGCGCCATGAGGAAAAACAGTACGGACCACAAAAGGACCGCTCCACCGAGAGCACAACTTCCCGGGGAATAAATGCAAACGAATGTCATACAGAAGAACTTTTTGACCTGGAGAAAATGACTTTCGTAAAATATTCCTATCATGCACAAGTTCCATTTTGTTCTTATACTCCTTAGCACTATCATATGCATCTCTACGAATCTCGTCCAACTCATTGAGATGGAGATTTCTTTGAGCTCCTGCCTTGTCAAGTGAAAAGTTTAAGTTCTTAATATCCCAATAGGCTCGATGCTCTAACTCAACAGGCATGTAACATGCCTTTCCAAACACTAAACGATAAGGTGACATTCCAATGGGAGTCTTAAACGTAGTACGGTAAGCCCATAAAGCATCAGTAAGCCTCGATGAACAGTCTTTCCTATTTGGATTAACTGTTTTCTCTAGAATACGTTTAATTTCCCTATTGGAAACCTCTACCTGACCACTAGTCTGAGGGTGATATGGGGTTGCTACTTTATGGGTAATACCGTATTGTTTCATTAAAAGAGAAAACGGTCTATTCCAAAAGTGTGAACCTCCATCACTAATTATAGCTCGCGGAGTACCAAAACGTGTAAGTATATTCTCTTTCAAAAACTCGACTACGACCCTGTGGTCATTCGTTCTACACGGAACCGCCTCAACCCACTTAGACACATAGTCTACAACGACAAGTATGTAAAGATAACCAAACGAAATAGGAAATGGACCCATAAAATCAATGCCCTACACATCAAAGACCTCAATCACTAAAATAGGGTTCAAAGGCATCATATTTCTACGGGAAATGGTTCCTAACTTCTGGCAACGCTCACAAGAAACACAATGACTATGAGAATCTTTAAACAACGAAGGCCAGTAAAATCCACACTGCAAAATCTTAGCAACAGTCTTCGTAGCACTAAAATGACCCCCACATGCATGTTCATGACAAAAGGAGATAATACTAGACTGGTCACTCTCAGATACACATCTCCTAATAATGTGGTCCGGACAATACTTAAACAGATAAGGATCGTCCCAAAAGAAATGCTTAACCTCGGCTAAAACCTAGAACGATCTTGCTTACCCCAATGTTGAGGGGTTCGACCAGTAACAAGATAATTCACTATATTTGCATACCAAGGTGATTGGGAAACAGAGAACAATTGTTCATCAGGAAAGCTATCCCTTATAGGAAGGGAATCACTAGGGGAACTAACAACTAGCCTAGACAAGTGATCTGCTACTACATTTTCTGCACCCTTTTTGTCTCTAATGTCTGGGGAAAATTCCTGTAACATAGGATCCATCTAATCAATCTAGGTTTGGTATCCTTCTTAGATAAAAGGTATTTCAAAGCAGCATGATCTGTATAGATTATGATCTTAGAACCTAATAGGTAGGACCTAAACTTATCCAAGGCAAACACGATGGCTAAAAGTTCCTTCTCGGTAGTTGTGTAGTTCATTTGGGCATCATTCAGAGTTTTGCTAGCATAATAAATCACATGAAGTAATTTGTTTTCTCGTTGTCCTAAAACGACGCCTATAGCATAATCTGAAGAATCACACATAATCTCAAAGGGTAGGTTCCAGTTAGGTGCCTGGACTATCGGGGAGTAGTGAGTAAAGTTTTAAGCTTCTCAAAAGCCTCTAAACAAGCATCATCAAAGACAAACTTAACATCTTTTGCAAGCAAATTGCAAAGAGGTCTAGAAATCAAGCTAAAATCCTTAATGAATCGACGGTAAAAACCTGCATGCCCTAGGAATGACCTAATATCTTTTACGGTTTTTGGGACCTGTAAAGTCTTAATAAGGTCAACTTTGGCTTTGTCTACCTCTATACCCTTTGAAGAGACGATGTGCCCTAATACAATTCCTGATTTAACCATGAAATGGCATTTTTCCCAATTAAGCACTAAATTTTTTTCCTTACTCACCTAGTCAACACTAATGTCAAATGATGCAAGCACTCATCGAAAGATGAACCAAACACTGAAAAATCATCCATAAAGACCTCTAAGAACCGTTCTACCATATCAGAAAATATGCTCATCATACAACGCTGAAAAGTTGCAGGGGCATTACATAGCCCGAAAGGCATGCGTCTATACGCAAAGGTACCAAAGGGACAGGTAAAGTGGTTTTCTCTTGGTCTTCTGGGCAATAACGATCTGATTATAACCGGAGTAGCCATCTAAGAAGCAATAGTGACTATGTCCAGCTAATCGCTCTAGCATTTGGTCGATAAAAGGAAGGGGAAAGTGATCATTCCTTGTGACCTTGTTCAATTTCCTATAGTCAATACACAACGCCATCCCGTGGTCACTCGGGTTGGGATTAATTCATTATTATCATTCTGGACTACAGTGATACCTGATTTCTTGGGGACAACCTGAACAGGGCTGACCCACTTACTGTCTGAAATTGGGTAAATAATACCCGCATCTAACAACTTAAGCACCTCTTTTCGAACTACCTCTTTCATGTTAGGGTTCAGTCGACGTTGCATCTCCCTAGAAGTTTGGAGTCTTCCTTTAAATGATCTGATGCATACACACAGTAGACTTATACCCTTAATGTCTGCATCCACCCTAAAGCTTCCTTATTGTCTTGATTGAAGTACATTTACTAGCCTACTTTCCTGATCACTATCCAAATTGGAAGCTACAATCACAGGTAAAGTCTCAGATGGGCCTAAAAACACATACTTTAGAGTATCGGGTAGTGGTTTAAGGTCCAACTTTGGGGGCTCTTCTAAAGAAGGAATTAGGGTAGTCTCAGAAACTGGTAACGGTTCGAACCTAGCTTTCCATCTATCAGTGTCTAACACAGGGGTAGAATCTAATAGAGCATTCACCTGTTCAATAGTGCTATCGTCGTCAAAATCTAAACCAAAATGGGATAGACAACTTTCTAATGGGTCTTCAGACAAGATGTTTGGTAATGACTCCTGAACTAAGGCTTCTATCATGTTCACCTCCTCAACACATGTGTCATCTAGCTCATGAGGTTGCTTACTGACATTAAAAATGTTCATCTCCATAGTCATATTACCAAAAGATAAACTCATCACACCATTTCGACAGTTAATGATCGCATTAGACGTAGCTAAAAATGGGCGACCTAAAATCACAGGTATCTGGTTCTCTGGGTCAGGGACAGGTTGGGTATCTAGGACCACGAAATCCACTGGATAAATAAACTTGTCGACCTCAATAAGAACATCCTCGATAACACCTCGAGGGATTTTAACAGACCTATCAGCTAACTGCAGTGTCATCTGAGTAGGTTTCATTTCACCAAGTCCTAGCTGTAAGTATACATGGAATGGCAGTAAGTTCACACTGGCTCCTAAGTCAAGTAAAGCTTTTTCTACCCGGAAGTTACCTATTGTGCAAGCAATGGTAGGAGAACCTGGGTCTTTGTACTTTGGAGTTGTGGTGTTCTGAATGATTGAACTTACGTGACTAGCTAAAAAGGCTTTCTTATGGACGCTAAGTTTTCGCTTTCGCGTACACATATCCTTAAGGAACTTGGCATAAGCAGGAATTTGCCTAATTGCATCTAATAAGGGAAGGTTTATGGTAACTTGCTTAAAAACCTCCACTATGTCATTAAAGTTCGATTCCTTCTTTGTTGGTACTAATAGCTGAGGAAATGGGGCTCTAGGCCTAAAATCAGACCTTTCAGGAACCGAATTCACATCATCAGAAACTTTATCAGTCTCTTCAGCTACTGGTCCTGAGAGGTGAGATCCTGAGGGGTGAACTACAGTATGTTCACTATCGGGCATGGTTACCTTATTGTCTACAACTCTACCACTTCTAAGGGTTCTAACAGCATTCAATTGATTCGATGGTTTTGCACCTAATTCATGAACTCCTCTAGGGTTGGGTTGTGTTTGACTAGGAAACTTACCTTTTTCTCTCAAAGAATCACTTATCAGACCAACCTGGGTTTTTAACTCGGAAATAGCCTGACTATTTTCTTGTCCTATCCTGTTACTAGCTTGTAGACTCTGTTCTACGGATAACTGGAATTTTGCAGTTTGCTGAGTTAACAAGGCGAGAGATTCCTCTAAACTTAGGATTTTCTTATCTGACTGATTCTGAAACTGAGCTAGTCCTGAAGGATTCTTAGTATAGCCAAAACCTGGGGGAGCATTAGAATTACTAAACTGACCTTGACTTTGGCCCTTAGACCACGAAAGGTTCGGATGGTTTCTCCAACCAGGATTATAGGTTTCTGAATATGGGTCAATTTTGACGGTTATCAAATCTAGTGTTATTATAAAGAGCATTGGCCTGCTCTTCAATATTCTGGCCTTCCCAAAAAGGCTCCACTCTACCACTAGTCTGGCCCACTTCTAAGGCTTCTAACCTTTTTGCTATAGCAGCAATTTTGGCATCTGATTCATAGCCTCCTTCTACCCTATTAACGTTTCCTCTACTTAAAAGAATTGTTTTCTGGGGTGCCCTACTATTTTCCCATTGCTGGGTTTTTTCGGCGATTTCATTAAAAAATTCCATCGCCGCATCAACAGTTTGGTTTTCAAATCCACCAGTGCATAGAGACTCAACCATGGTCGTTGTGGAATAATCTAAACCCTCATAAAGGATCTGAACTAGCCTAACCTTTTCTAAACCATGATGAGGACACTGGGATAATAAATCATTGAACCTTTCCAAATACCTATATAAAGATTCTCCCTCTTGTTGTGAAAATGTGCATATTTGCGTCCTAATAGACGATGTTTTGTGCCTAGGGAAAAACTTATTGAAAAAGGCAGATGTAAGTTGTTCATATGTCTCAATTGACTCGGAGTCCAAACTATACAGCCACGACTTGGCCTTATCTTTCAGGGAAAATGGGAATAACCTAAGTTTCAAAGCATCATCATCTAAGCCTCTAATTCTTAGAGTACTACAAATTTCCTCAAAATCCCTAACATGGTAATAAGGGTTTTCATTTTCTTTCCCTAAAAAGATTGGGAGCATCTGTAAGGTCCCAGGTTTCAGTTCATAGGGTGCCTCCGTTTCAGCTAACTTAATACACGAAGGACGGGTAGTCCTAGTTGGATTCAACAAAGCTTTCAAAGTTGCCATTTCTGGCGCTATCGAGGAGCAACAGGATTCTCTCCTCAGTCAAAGAACGTTCAAAAACAGACTCTTCAAAAGCCGGACTTTCTAGATTAAGGTAATCGAGACGCTTCGAACTACTAGGTTTCTCTTTAACAAATCTACCTAGTGCGTCTCTTTTACGTTCAGGCATACAATAGAATTTTCTAAATTGGAAGGGTAAGCAAACACAGATCAAGGCCGACTCAACCAAATCAAACCTATTGATTTCTAGCAAACAAAAAGCATGATGGCTCCACTTAGATTGTTTCTAGACCAGCTTCTAATCCTTCGAACGGGAATTCGTTACAATTTAAGCAAACCCCTCTGGAATCAATCCGAGTTAACGTAAGTTGAATAGAGGCGAGGGAAGCTCGGTGGAGCTTTGATACCCAAGGCCTCACCGGTATTACAAGGCGGCGCAGTCACGCATTCAACTTACAGAAACCGTCAAGAACTTCGAAGTATGCTTAAAAGAGTAACCAATATTTTTCGAATGACTTTCCTGTTAAGCTCGTTACCCTATCGGTCTCGTTCTAGTCAAAATTTTAGGCTTAGGTTCGCGTAGGTTACGTGTTCCTAAAGCGGGCAAGAAGAGAACGGTGATGAAATCCGAACCCTTATCTTGTATGGCCAGGCCTTGCCCTTTACTAGAAAAATAAATGTCCGTATTCAGTCCTCAACATATATGCATACGAAGGAGTCCAGTAACTCGCTGACAGGGGATTCGCGAGTGTTTAGAATCTTACCTCCCGTTCCAGACGGGGGATGAATCGGTTGTAGTCGACTCGGGCCACTGACTCCGATGTCTAGTGTACGAACCCAAGGTGCAGAGACAATATCGTAATTGTCCTCCTTCTCTGCAAACAGTTTATATTTAAAGTACCCTTCCGTAGGGTAATAAAAAAAATGTCCCAAAGTCCAAAAGTCCAAAAAAAAAATAAAGAAAAATTACAAAAATAATAAACCCTAATACAGTTTTTTTTTTAAATAAAATAAACAAACCCTAAACTAAAATTGTCTAAAATAAAATTGTCTTCTTTTCTGTTCTTTTTGCTTTAATCTTTAGCTCCAAGTCTTTATGAAATCACCAAACTCCTTGGCTCAATTTTCTTTATGATCCAGAACCTGTAGACACAAGATAAATACCCAAAAACATAAAAAAGGACAAAAATAATAAAATAAAATAAAATAAAATAAATCTAAAACCCTAAAAACAAGTCCGCGTCGGCGGCGCCAAAAATTGATGTGATTTGTAGATAGTGGTAAAAGTGGTTCGATTCTCAGACTTGTGAAGGATATTAATTAGACTTAAATTCTAATATTAAAATAGAAAACTCACTAAAAATTATAGCAAACTCAATCAAAGATGATATCAATACTAAAAGAAACACTGAGGCTAAGATTCCACTATTTTCCAAGTTCAAAGTGATTAAACCAATACTTATATTTATGCAATTTTCTTGTTTAATTTGATTCTAAAATATTGCAACAAGTAGATTTTCAAAAGTAATAATTGTAAATACCAAGTATGAAGCATCAAAAGTCTTAAAACTAAGCATACTCCATCAAAATAGATCACAATCACTCAAATAAAAATCATATTCAATAATAGTTCAAGGCAAATAATCATATAATTATTGCAAATAAAAAGATAAAATAGAATATACCACTTTTTGTTGGAAAAATAGCTTCCTCTATCGCCTCGGCAATGGGGTTTAGCTCCTCATATTAATCATGATCTCAAAATATGTGTTTGTTGCTCAAAAGATGATTAAAAGAGTGAAAAGTAATAACACAGACTGTTTGCAACAGTGTATTGGTGTTGCAAAACAGCTGTTACAATGGAACTGTTACAGAAAAACTGTTGCTTTGTCGCTGATTTTAAGACCCTAAAATAAGACTGCCCTGAACAGCTTAATGTTCTTCAGCTGTTAAACAACGACACTGTTCTGCGACTGTCTACCGAGCGTCAATGTTCTTCGCGTTCTTCTTCTTCAGCAGCAGCAGCAACAGAAACAGAGTTTGGTAAAGCTCTGATTTCTTCTTCTCTGGCTCTCCTTAGGTTCCCAAACTCTCGACACCTCTTCTATATGACCCAAGACATCTATTTATATCAAAAATACCGATTAAATCTCTCCCAAATCTTCCAAAATCTCTTTCCTTCTCTTCACGGCCAAGTTGCGGCAATTTTTGTTTTAGGATTTCTACGCGTTTCTGAGCTTTTTTTTATTCTAAACTCTTCCTTAGATAGATACAAATCTTTGGGAAGGTTTACAGCGTTTAATCTCTCTAAAATTCCCTAAAACAGGTCACACACGTGACTTTCCATATTTTCTGTTGTGAGAAAAAATCCGTCGATTGAGCCCAGTCTAATCGATTTAAACACCCATATCAGATTCCTAGACCCATAAGGAGTCTATCCTATGAAAATCAGAGGTTTAATCGACCTCAAACTCCTCCAAATCACGATTGCCAAAACTTTCTTAACTGCACTTTTTCCCGCCAAAACCTGGTTTTTGAATGTTGAAGATGGTTGCCCCTTATCCAGAGTAGGGGTGCGATTAGCAACTGCCTGGAAATGGGATGCCCCTTAGTAATTAGGTTACCCCTTATCCAAACTGAGAGTCCGAATATCAAATGTCCTCCGGGTGCTTTCCGACAACTTTTCGAGCCAATTTTTTCCAAAAATGTTTATTAGCCAAATATACCTACAAATAAATAAAACACCATAATAAGTACAAAAATGAGCCCTAACAATATATAGAATGGAGACAAATCGGACACAAAAATGTGTCTATCAGCTGACATAACACTCCGAGCTCCTCCAAGAAGATAACAAATAAGTAAGAAGACTGGACAAATCATGTCGTCAGTACAGAAAGGCAAAAAAATGAAATGTCAGAGCAAATAAACATCAAAGAAGAAAAATGCAACGAAAAAAATAACCAATATCATACTAGCAGCCAAGAAACCCACCAATAAAAAAATGGAAACAGGGAAACGAAAGAGAAATGCCGAACATGAGCCGGCGACAGAGAAACAAAGAGAAAAAAGAAATCCAAGGAAGACTGAGAAGAAAATTCAAGCAAAACCAACGACTGCAAGTGCGGGCATTCGTATTTCAGAAGCTTAGGAGTTTTTTTTTTTTTTAAATGTTGACAAGGCCCGCTGAGTTAAGGAAAACCAAACCAACAAAAGAAAATAAAACAAAGACAAAAACAAAAACAGAAAACCAAACTATCTTCTTCTGCGCCTATGATAGATTTGTTGAGCCTTGTCAGAAACCAAAATTTCTCTAAAGTCAGAAGAGAAATCATCATGTCGAAGCTCCACCCAATTATCACCAAGATACAAACCTGCAAGATGATCAACTGCTCTATTCGTTTCTCTGTAACAGTTAGTTACCTTCCAAGAAATAAAATTCTTCCTCAGATGTTTTATTCTTTTCCAGATTTGTAAAACATTCCAAGGTGGTTCAGGTTCAGGGTTGGTAAGAAAATTATGCACAGCTATGGAATCAGAAGCAATGTGAACCTTAAGTTTATCAAACTTTAGAGCCATCTTTAATCCCAGCTCAACACCCTGTAATTCATGATCCAAAACTGAAACATGAGGACTTCTACCACTAGAATCACTAACAACCTCTGCAGTATAGTCTCTAAAAATAACACTAAAACTCCCATCATCATCAGACTTAGAACCATCAGTATTGATCATAACTTCATCAGTGGAGGGAGCAAGCCAAGTGCAATCAATAAAATCTGGTTGGACAAAAAGGAAATCCACTCTCCATCTTCTCATAAACCATCTAAAATTTAAGTTATCCTCTTCCTTACATTTGGAGGCAGACATTTTAAACCTCACATATTGAATAATGAGGAAACTAACTTGATCCTGAGAGTTAAAAGAAGATCTGAAAACTCTATTATTTCTTTCTCTCCAGATTTAACAGATAAATGCATTAAGCACTAGCCTCTTAATAACAACAACACAGTCGTGTCCTGTAAAGTTGTGAATACACCATCTAATTTCCTCCTCCCAAGAGTTATCAACCACTATGATGAAACCTAATTTTAGTAAAGGCCATTCCAAATACCAGATGAAAAAATACAATCAGGAAACAGATGGTTCTCAGTCTTCATTTCATCTCCACAGAAAATACAAGAAGCATCTGAGGTAGTTCCCCACTTTAACAATTTACTTCTAGTTTTTAATCTTCTATGAAAAGCAAGCCAGGAAATGAAAGAGCGTCTAGGAATATGCTTTTTAAACCAAACAAGAGAATTCCATGGAGGAGAAGGCAGGTGATCAGAAATATCAAGGTAGGTATGTTTCATTGAGAACTGACCTGTAATACTAGCTTTCCAGAAGCATTGATCCTTTTCCTGCACATTGAAATCTGCAGTAGTGATTTTCTTCACCATATCTTGAACATTTTCTTCCATATAAAAAGGGAAATTCCAATTCCCATTTGAAATAAACTCAGCAACTTTATTAGTATCAGTAGCACCAATAGTCTCCAGAGTATTTGAGTCCACCCAATCCACTAGTATGCCTTTTGAGTGTCAGTTATCATGTAAAAAGCTGGTAAAAGATCCATCACCTAACAAAATACCAATATGTTTCTTTGCTAAGTATCTATGCTTCAGTATTCTTCTCCAAAAATCTTGAGGGACAGTCATTGTCCAGAAATCTTGATGTTTAATAAGATTACATTTGACCCAATTAGTCCATATAGTCTCTTTCCCATAAATTAGGTCCCATATGTGCCTTAGATTTGCAGCCACATTTGTATACTCCAAACTTTTAACTCCAAGGCCACCTTCCTCATAAGCATGAAACAAATATGTCCAACTGATAGGATTATATATCTTTTTCATTTCAGCACCAGACCATAGAAACCTTTTAAATTTTGAGTTAAGCTCCTTAATAACTCTTTTAAGTAAAATAAAACAAGAGAACTAGAAAAAAAGCATACCACTCAAGAAACATTTAATAAGAAGGGCTCTTCCTGGGTATGCTAAAAAATTTGGCTTCCAAGAAATCAGTCTGGCATCCACTCTCTCTAATAAAGGCAAACAATCTCTATAAGACAACCTAGTGGAAAGAAGAGGAATACCCAAGTATCTGATAGGAAGTTCCCCCACTGAGCAATCTAGAATATTAATAATTTGATGAAGGATGTCATCTTCAATTGCAGAATAGAATAAGGAAGTTTTTTGATTGTTTCATTCAAGACCAGTACATAAACTAAACTCATTCAAAGCATTCTTAACACTAGAAGAAGCTGAACAAGTACCTTTGAAAAACAACATAACATCATCAGCATAACATAAGTGTGTGAGGATTGTAAGTTTGGATCTTTGGTGGAATCCAAAATTTTGCATCTGCACCTGTTTGAGAAGAGTAGCACTTAACATCTCCATAGCTAGCACAAACAAGTAAGGAGAAATTGGACAGCCTTGTCTGAGTCCCTCTTAGCACCAAAGAAACCATAGGGAGAACCATTAACTATCACTGAAAACTTAGAAGAAGTAATATATAAAGAAATCCAGTTAATAAAAAGATCTGGGAAACCCAATTGCTTTAAGACATAAAAGATAGCAGAACATTTTACAGTGTCATAAGCCTTTCTCAAGTCAATTTTTAGAGCACACCTAGGAGAGCCTTTAGATCTGTGATAATTCCTCACCAATTCATGAGCCAACATAATATCATCTTGAATACTTCTACCAGAAATAAAGGCTGATTGGTTTTGTCTAATTAGACCCCCTAAGATCTTCTTCATTTAAGAGAAATAATTTTAGTAATGCACTTGTAGATTATATTACAACAAGGGATTGGCCTGTAATATGATACAACTGAAGGATTCTTATTTTTTGCAATTAAAGTGATAAAAGTGCTATTTACTTCCTTTAAGAGCTTAGATTTATTGAAAAAATTTGAACAGCTGCAACCAAACATCACCAACAATGGACCAGCTAGTCTTGAAAAAGTGAGTTGAGAAACCATCTAGCCCAGGGGCCTTACTAGAACCAATAAAGTTAAGAGTCGTAACCACTTCCTCTCTAGTAACTGGCTTAATAAGATCATCCACTTCATCTTGTTTAACACATGCCTCAAACCTTTAATTTAAGAAATCATAATTTCCTCTATCCTCAAGCTCACTACCAAACAGCCGAGTATAAAAAGAAACACATTCATTTGCAATATCCTTATCCTCAGTGACTTTAGCATTTTCACTATTATAGAGAAGTAAAATGTTATTTCTAGATCTTCTTTATTTGAGAGAATTATGGAAAAAGAAGTACTGGAATCTCCTAAATTTAACCATTTAACTCTGGATTGTTGTTTAAGAAAAGATTCCTCATATACTTTGCTAGTTTTACATACTCAGAAACATAATCTATTTCTCTCCTAGCAAGATCTTGATCAAGAGGGTGAGACTGAAGAAGCATTTGAGCATAGTCCATATCTTCTTTGGCTAGCCTAACTTGTTCAGATATAGCTTTAAATCTAATTTTCCTCCACTTGATAAGTTCATGTTTAACTTTCTTCATTTTATTAACCAAAATAATCATTGGGTTACCTCTCACAGGTAAATTCCAACCAGTTCTAACCACTTCTAGAAAGTCTTCTTCCTCAGACATATAATTATAGAACCTAAAGGGAAGGGGGCCATGCTTTCTATTTTCACAAATAGATACTATAACAGGGGAATGGTCAGAGATACCTGGTAAAAGAAACTCAGCTTTAGACAATTAAAACTGCTGAATCCATTCCATATTAACCACAGCTCTATCCAACTTTGATCTGATAATAGCACCATCTTGTTAGGAATTTGTCTAAGTGTAGAAGCAACCAGTAAAAGAAAGATCCAAGAGGTGAGACAGTTGACTGCATCTAGAAAAATCCTCATACTAATATGGCATAATTTGAGAACCTCCCACTTTACTAGAAGGAAAAAAAATTGAGTTAAAGTCTCCAAGGAGAACCCATGGATTATTATTTGAAGAAACAAAAGAAGTATCCCAAAGATTATTCCTAGTAACATAATATTAGTAGTTATATCCATAAATAAAAGTCACAATAAAATTAAGTCTGAAAGAAATAACTTCTAAGAAAATAGCTTGAGAAGACATCAGAAGAACATTCACTTGAATTTTATTTGGATCCCATCTCACCCAGATTCTACCAAAATAAACATTTGTATCATTATCCAAAAAACACCAAGAAGGGTTGATATTATTTCTTATTCTAACTTTATTCATAACTTGAACATGAGTTTCTACAAGACCAATTAAAGGGAGATTATTATTTATAATAAGGTGTTTTACTTCCAACTGTTTCAAAGGGTCATCAAGCCCCCTGATGTTCCAACGTCCAATGTTGAACATCATTTAAGATTTAAAGGGAGCGAAATTGAACCTCTAACAGATTTATTCAAATCTGCAATCTTAGGGAAGAGGTTCGTAGCTGGTGGAGCAAGATTGCATCTCTTATGAAAATGGGCTCTTGAGCCAGTGTTAGAAGATTCAGGTACACCAGACTTCTGCTGAGTTTCTTGTAGAACATCTTGAAAATTCTCCTTATTTTGCTCAGATAGGTGCTCTTGTAAATTATCCAAACCCTTATCCAAAATGAAAAAAAAGATTAGATGAAATAAGCTCATTAACATTACTATATTTCCTTAAATTTACCTCCTACAAACCATTATTATGTCCTTTATTATGTCCTTGATCAGAGTCCATTGGTTCAACTTCAATTACTATTTGAGAATCCACATTAATTTGACAACTAGATTGTTGCTGAGTTGTCTTAGCTCAATTTCCTGACTTTAAAATCCATCCATCTTCAGCTGTGGTGTTTACAATTTGCTTTTTGACCCACTTTTGAACAACTTTCTGAACTGACTTAACATGCTTAGGCCAATTTGAAGTAACATGACCAAATACTGCACACTCACTGCATTTTGGAGGTTTCCAGGAATAATCCATCTTAATTTCAATAGTATCCTTACCACCTAGAGTAAAAGTGAAGGAATCTGGGAAATCATAATTGATATCTACTTCCACACATATTCTAGCATAACTCATTCTAGTTTTATTTAGAGTCTGAGTATCCATTATAAGAGGCTTTCCAAGGTAACTAGCAATCATACTCAAGCCCTTATTATTCCACATGAATAAACGAAAATTTCTAAAATTCATCCATACAGGAATGGATTTCAATTCTGCAATTTCCTTCTCAACCATTCTTGACCAGGGTTTGACAATAAACAATCTATTATAAATAAACATTGAACCCATTTCTAAAGCTGTAACTCTATCCTCTGCAGATTTGAAATCAAAAATAAACATACTCTCACCATGGATAGTCATTTGAATCACACCTTTTGGATTCCAGGCTGGATTCACAACACTTCGAACCCAATTGAAAGGCAATCTTCTACCCACAAATGCTCCAATTACTTTGTCTTCACATTGACGAATATCTTCATCAAAAACTTCATAAGGAATATCCATAGATTTCTTCCCATCCACAACCGGATAAGAATAGAATTCCATATCTGAAGAAATAACAACTGCTTTTTCCTTATCAAACAAAAATGACCACGCTGCAGGAGTAACCATTGATGCAGAAGGTGGAAGATTCTCAAAACCAGGAGGAATTACATGATTTAAACCCAAAACACATGTGAACACGTAAATTACGAAGGCATCTATATGTTCACAAACAATGTTCGCACTCTAGGTACCGTCTCACACTGATAATACGATTGCATTGATTCCTTGGCTCAAAACCCTCGGGTTTATCATAGCCTCATCTAATAACATTGCGAGGGGAGTTTACGCAGGGGAAGATAAAGAAAACGAAGTATAAAAGTAAAACTCAAGGAGCGTTAGGAGAATATAAAGTGCTGAAATGTAAATAAGACTGGGATTTACGTGGTTCAGCACTAAGGCCTACATCCACGGGATTGTTGTTTCACTATATACTTGATGGTTACAGGGATAGTCGAGCGACTTTGGAGTTTACATAGGTCTGTATATTGTAAAGGACTAACTTACACTCACAATCTTTCTCTCTCCTTCTCTCCCTGATTTTTCCGATCCCCTCACTCTTGGTGGAGAGGGGGTATTTATATGGTTAGAGTGTGGGACCCATCTCTGAGGGCCGTTGGAACCTTATCTTCTTGTGTTTTGTGTCCATCATGCGGAGGTCTTCGTTCATTACTTGATCACGCAGATCCATCCTCGTTCGTTCCACGGGTTGATCGACACGTATACTGCTCAGAGTGTTTAATGCGGGTAGTTGAGGCGCTTGCTCGTGTCAGACAAGTGTCTTCTGCCCCTGTCACGTCCATGTCAGTTAACTTTCTCTTCACCATTGATCTTAGCTTCTTTTGGGGATGAGATAAAGTAACTCTTCGGGAGTTATTTGGTGCTCCGCAGTACATCGTGTTTTCGGTGCATCTTTTAACTTCTGCCCTTAGATTTGTTCGGGCAAAGATCCTACGTCGCCGGGATAGGCTTCTTGGCTATGGGCGTGTGTCATCGTGTTTTGATGACTTTGCCTGCATGCTCTCCACGTATCTTCCTATATACACGTGTTCGATGATGAAATATGTACACACAATTTGCCCCTTTTCTTCGGGCTTGAATGTTTAGTGGGAGCATTGAAGAAAACAGACGTTACATATTATTCCTCTCTCCTAATAACTTCTCCTAGATACTTGGGCATGTTTCTTATTCGTGCATTAACTGCTCATTTAATGGGCACATTTCCCATTCCTCAATTAATTTCCTTCTCTTTCTTTCGAGTATATTAAGGAGAGAAGAAGAATTAATTTCATTCTCCTTGAAAATTAATTTCATTGTCCCTAAAAATTAATTTCATTCTCCCTGTCAGTCTTCATTCTTTGTTCTTCAACCATTAAATTCTCTTTGCCTTAGCATTAATCACGCTCACTTCTTCTTTGTTTCTGATTTGTTGTCCTCTTTCTGCTGCTGTTTGTGGTGGTAAGGTTTCTTTTCTTTGTTCCTGTTGTTTTAAGTTGTGTTGATTGTAAATTTTCTGCTGTTGATCGTATCGTAGCCTCCTATTTCTGTTGCTGTCGTCCCTTGTTTGTGATGAAGAACCTATTTTAATATTTGTATGCTAGTTTGCTCCTGTTCTTCGTCTCAAATCGAGGAGGCCATTGTTTTACTTGTATTGATTGGACTTTTGAGTTTAGGGTTTTAGGGTTTTGGGGAATTTCAAGCATGTATGCTAGTTTTAGGGTTTCTGTGCTATGTTGAGATGGACTGCTATTTATGTGGTTTTTTGATCTTTGGTTATGTCCTTGTGTTTGTTTCTAACTTGTTTATGTTGTACCTCTTCGCAGCCATGTCTGACCATCCGCGGCTTCCTTATCAAACTCCGGGTTCTAGTCTACCGAGATCCCCTCCGCGCAGAGAGTCTCAAATGGATCCCCGTGGTATTAGAGTTTCTTCTTCTGGGGCGAAGTCATCTCCTCTTAGGAAAGAGGGTCCCTCAAAAAATCCTTCCGGGTCTCGAAACGCTGCCGATCGTGCGGTTTCTCGTCCTCGTGATGACGTTAGGTGTACGCAGACACCTCCTCGTGCTGTCGCCTTTGATGTTCCTCCTCTGCGTTCTGTAATGCCCGTGCAACACCCTATGCCGCCACCTCCAATACTTTCTTTCAAAGGGAAGAACACCAAAGGTGGTGCCCCGAGAGCTGAATCTTCTAAGAAGAAAGTTACGTTCAAGCATATTGACCTTGAAGTTTTCAAGGAAAAGTATGAGCATCAAGCCTTCGAGGTTCGTTTCTATGCCCCTGAGGATGATATTACTTATGAGCTCATCTCGAAGTATCAGTTTGATGAGTTTCACTTGTTGACTACGGTTGGAGCCTTCGAGGCGGGTCTTATGATGCCGTTGTACAAGTCTGGTGACTCCTTTTATTACGATGTGCTTGCTGGTCGTGAAGGCTCTTCCACCAATACTCACAGTCGTTCTGTGTCGCAATTATCGGGGAATTATCTTCGTGCACTGAGGGAGTGTTATCTGCGGAGTAAGGGGGAGACGACGATGACGTGTTACGTTCCAAATCCCGCGGAGAGGGAATGGTATACTCCTGAAAACTTCAACAACTCCTTCGGTGATTACATCAACAGTAGGAATCGTAAACCATGGAGTGTTAGCCTTCGGAATATCGCTGCTCCTCGGGGCGAAATTCGTCTGTTAAGTGAGGTGAGCGATGCCAAACTGAAGTATGTTCCAGGCACCGAAGGTTCTAGTCAGCGGAAACTTTTTCCGGCACGTGAGAGGATCAAGCATGACCATGATTATGAGTGGCACGCTACTTCCGCCGAAGAGTGCCACTACTGCCAAGGTATGCAGATTCTGGCCGCGCCTCTCCTCCTTTTAAAAATCAAACTGTTCGAGGAAAAAAATAACTCTTTTTGTGGAACGTGTTGGTTTGCAGGTGTCGAAGAAGAAAAAGATTGGGCCGAAGAAGTCTTTTACCATTGTGACGGGTGAGGCTGAGGTTCATGAAGAAGTTACCAGTCCGGTAAACGAAGAGTTTGCCGAGGATGAGGAGATTTCTGATGGGGAAGAACGCACTGATACTTCCCCTCTCAATGTCGAGGAGGAGATTTGTGCGGGTTGTGATGGTGATGAGGGGATAAATAATTCCGCGGTAGCTGACGGCAGTGTTATCGCTGATATGTCTATTCCTGCTGGTGATGCTGCGGAAACTCTCCCCACCATTTCTCAAGAGTTCTCTTTTGACAGGATTTATTCCGCAGGGGATCTCTTTGACGATGCTCTCGATTTTCCTGAAGACTTCTCTCTTCTTTCCCCCAATGATGATTGGGATGTGCTCGGGGGTTATGGTAAGGAAGACGCTGCTGTTCAGGATGGGGGCGTGGATGATCATGATGCGCATGTTGATGCCGAAACTTGTGCTGATGGGGAAATATCAGCAAAGGGGAAGTCCGTGGTTGACTCGCCTTCCGAGGATTTCCCTCATTCGCTGACGTTTGAGGGTGAGGACGCCATAATGGATTGGCTCAAGAAAAAGGGTCTGCTGTTTGTCCCTCATCCTGCCCCGGTGGTTGCTGGTGAAAAGGATTCCGATGCGTATACCCGTCGGATGATGGAACTATCTTCCAAGGCGCGGGTATCTGAGATGTGGGGGAAAAGCTTGAGTGTTCCCAAAGCCACCCTCGTATCGGAGCCTCCTACTTCTGTCGCGGATATGATGGCCATAGCTGATGGGTACCAATAAGGTTTTCCTCAGCAGCGTGTCTTGGAGGTAAGTCTTCGTACATATCTCTTCGTGACGATTGAATCCTTCGGTGTAATAATGTTTGCCGTTTTGATGTGTAGATGATGAGGAGTGAGCATTATAAACATGTGTTGTATCAGTTCTTTAAAGCGAAATCTTTGAAGCTGGAGGCTAAGCTTCGTCACAGAGAAAAGGAATTATCTGCGGCTGAGGTGGAAATAGAAGAACTGAAGAAAAGCCTTAAAGAGAAAGAAAGGCTGCGTGAAGCGGAGGCTGGTCTTCGTTCAGAGCTTGCTTCCGTTCGCGCTGAGTTAGAGCAAACTCGTGGCCAAGTTTCAGCTGTCACAGGTTTGGTTCTTTTTCCTCTTTTACCCTCGCAGTGCGTCGTAATTCCTCTATATTACTTAGTTGTTATGTCTGAGTCTCCCCACCCTATCTCCAGTGGGTGGCGTCCCCGAGCTAATATGGCTTCGAAACGAAAGGGCACGGCAAAAATCTCGTATCAAAGAGCTGGTCGATAAAATTAAGAGCGAAGCCAAAAAGTGGGACGCTCGGGCTGAGGGATGGCGCGCAAGGCATGTTCAAATGGTTGATATGCAGAATCTGTATAACCATGACCGTACTTTGTTCAATGGTACACTGTTGTGGACACGTGAGAATCTGCGGGAATCCCGTGAGCGCACTTCATTGTTGGAATCTAGGATACATCTTCTGGAAGAGGAATTACGAAAGGCTCGCTCCCTTCCTTTTCCGGGAGTTAAGGAGAGCATGTTGTGTCTTACCAGAGAAAGGGACGATGCCCGAGCCGAAGTTGGGGCTCTAAGCAAGGACCTTGATGCGTCTCGCGCTGAAATAGCTCGCCAGGATGAGTTTGAGAGAAATCTTGAAGTATGTATGTACAGACTTAGCAAAGGGGTATCAGAGATAAACAAATAAGTCAACCACCTTCGTCACATGGATTCGATGAAGCAGGTAGAATTAGATGCCAGTCAATTTACTCTCACCAACCTTCAACTATATTATAAGAAATTATCCGCGGAATATGACCATCTTGATGAAGCGCGAGATGCGGTTGTTAATGAGTATGAAGAGGCTTCGGCTTGTGTCGAAGGTATAACCCTATTTCATCGAGTGTGATTGTGTCTTTTCTGTGCTAACTCCCTGTGTTGTCTTTTTCAGAGCTCGAGGGACAACTCCGCGTTGCAAATGAAAAATTTGAAAAGGCTCAATCTTCCTTAGCGCAGCAGGAAGAACAGACTAATCATTTTAAGAGTTTGGCGGCATCCCGCGAGGAGGCCGTTGGTGCTGCTTCTAAAGAAGTGAATCGTCTATCTTCGTTGTTATCCCAAGCCCAGCGGACGACAGTTATTATGCATAAGGCTCGGTGTCAATTGGCTGAGGAGACAAACAAGATGCTGGAGAAGATTGAGCTTGGCCTTAAGACCGAGCATGGCCTCGTGAAGAGCTATCCGCGTCGTCCAGTACCTGCTCCTTGCCTGGCTCCTCGGGACCCTCATCTGGTGGGAGCGTCCCTTCAACTCTTCGGAACAACCCTGCTGATGGGGCGGCATCATCTAAGTAGAGACCGCGGCATCATTATCCTTCCGTTAGATTTTGCTAGTATTTTGTAAAAAGAATATTTTTGATGTGTATTCCTTGTATTGGCCTTGCCGCTTTTTGTAACCAACCTTTATGAAATGGATCATTTTTTTGATATACCTGCAATATCAGTTTGTTTTTATTTTAAGCATTGTGAGAAGGACGCTAAAAACAAAAGAAGAGTTTTTTAAGTGTTTGGGTGCGATACCGAAGGGAGGTACCTTCGTGATCGTCTTGAGACCTGTCACCCCGCTGGCGAACCCTTGGCCAGAGGATTCCCAGACGGTGGGGGCCGAGGCAACGTTCTAGGATATGGGGTTAAAATATTTACATACACCCATTCCGTCGACCCGTTGCCTTAAGATTGGTTGGGTATCTCTTTCTGCTGGGTGCCTTCCCCCTGGTCTTACACTTATGGACACTGATGGGGGAGCCCTGAGAGATTGTAGATTAACTACTTTCCCCAATATTGTTGATAGGTTTTGTTTACTTGAATTTTAGAAAGCTTGTTTGATTGATAGGTTGAGGCCTGCAATTCCTCGTCCAGAGATAGAAACATGTAGAGCGGTCACGCTGCCTTCTTCTTCTGGTCTTCTTCACGCAGATGCAAAGCTGCGTTGCTCCTATGGGTAATATGGTTTAAGCCACTTAGCATTCCAAGGATGCCGGAGGACCTCGCCTTTCAGATTGCGAAGGTAGTAGGAACCGTTTCCCGCAATGTCGTGTATTATAAAAGGTCCTCCCCACGTAGGTGCTAACTTTCCCCATCTCTTTTCTCGTTGATACTGTGGGATTGTTCTCAACACATACTGCCCCTCTACAAAATTTCGAAGCTTTACCTTTTTTTGTACTCCCTTGCTAGTCTTCGTTGATAATTTTCCATCTTCTGCAATGCTGCTTCCCTTCTTCCTTCTAGATCGTCCAATCTCTCTAACATCATGTCTGTTGTGAGATTTTTCTCCCATGCTTCGGTCTTTGTGGTTGGCATGAGGATCTCTGTTGGGATGACTGCTTCAGCTCCATAAGTGAGGAGAAACGGGGATTCCCCAGTGGCAGATCTTCTTGTTGTTCTGTATGCCCATAACACATTATGCAACTGTTCACACCATCGCCCCTTATGTTCGTCTAATTGTTTTTTGAGGATAAGGGCGAGGGTCTTGTTAGTGGCTTCCGCCTGTCCATTGCTTTGAGGGTATATGGGGGTGGATTTGTTCTTCCTTATTGAAAGTATCGAAGAGCATGTCTATGTTTTTCCCCTGTAATTGCTTACCATTATCGGACACGATTTCTGCTGGTATGCCGAACCTGCAAATGATGTTCTGGAATATGAAAGTAAACACATCCACGTCTCTGATCCTGGCTAAGGCTTTAGCTTCTACCCATTTACTGAAGTAGTCCGTGGCTACTATCAAAAATCGTCTTTTCCCTGACCCTTCGACGAAAGGCCCGACGATATCTATGCCCCATTTTGCAAATGGCCACGGGCTATCTACAGAATTTAACATTGTTGCGGCGCGTGTATCTTTTTGGCGAAGCGCTGACATTCTTCACACGTCGGGACATCTTGCGGCATCCTGTATCATTGTGGGCCAGTAATATCCTTGCGTTTTTGCTTTGTCGGCTAGTGATCTCATGCCGCTATGATTCCCTGCGTCACCATAATGGATGTCGTTTAGAATTCGATGCCCCTCTTTCCGGGATAAGCAACGTAGTAACGGTCCGAGGAAGGATTTCTTGTACAGGACCCCATCCCGAGATCATATCTTCCTACTTTGGAGAGTATTTTCCTAGCTTGTTTATGATCCGCGGGTAAGCTTCCCTTTTCGAGAAACGCATGGATCACCATTCTCCAATCATCTTCGTTGCTGAAGTCTTCGTCTTGATTTGCTCTTGACAGGATATCTTCTTCGTCAAAATCGTTATGGATGTCTTCTCCTACCTGGTCTTCGATATTTTTCCACTGTATCTTGATTGGTAGCGAAGGAGAATTGAGATGCAATCGAAGGCTCGTATACCCTTGTTATTTTAATAGCTTCGACGCTTTTATCCTTCAGCATGGATGATATATATGCTAGGGCATCCGCGTGCCTGAGATCCCTTCTGCATAAGTGCCGGAACTTGATGTTCGGAATTTGTGATGCCAATGTTTGGACCAAGGCCATGTAAGCTGAGAGGGTGTCATCGTACACATTGTACTCGAGCCCTATTTGCCGTATGACAAGCTGCGAATCACTTGTCAGTCTTACATCGGTTACCCCCATTTATTATTACACGGAGGGCATGTACGACTGCCTCGTATTCGACGATGTTGTTGGTATGCTCTTTGAATTCTAACCTGAGTGCCTGTACAATCCTTTCTCCGGTTGGGGTGGTGATGACAATGCCTATTCCTGCTCCTTCCTTATTTTTGGAACCGTCGACGAAGACTTCCCATTGTCTTTGACTCGCGGGTTCGAGGATATCCATTGGATCCTTGCTTTCTTCCTCGGCTTCTGGTATTCCCTTAATCTCTTCGTCGTTGTCCAGGGGGAGGTCTGCTAAGAAATCCGCCAAAACTTGGGATTTTCGAGAATGTTGAATTTCATGAATGATGTTGAATTGGTCCAGGTGGGTGTTCCACTTGGCTATTCTGCCCACTTTTCCCGCGCTTTTGAGGACTGCTTCCAGTGGTGCTTTGCATGGGACCCGGACGAAGTGAGTTAGGAAGTAGGTTCTCAGCTTTTGAGTAGCCCATACCAATGCTAGGATAAGTGTTCGATCTTTGTGTAGTTCCTTTCCGCAGAATTGAGGGTCTTACTGACGTAATAGATAGGCTGTTCTATCTTCGTATTGGTTTTGACCAACACTGCGCTGACTGCGTCTTCTGTTGCTGCTATGTACAATGCCAAAACCTCATCAGGATCCGGCTTCTGCAGGATCGGAATTGAAGCTAGGTGTTCTTTGATTTTTTGGAAGGCTTCTTCGCATTCTGCGGTCCATTCAAACTTGCTCCCTTTTTTGAGAATATTGAAGAAATGTTTGCATTTGTCCGAGGATCGGGCAATAAATCTGCCCAAGGCTGCTATGGACCCATTGAGTTTCTGCACTTCTTTTAAATTCTTCGGGGATGGCATTTCTACTATGGCCTGAATCTTACTGGGTCTACCTCAATGCCCCTTTTTGTTACCAGATACCCGAGGAATTTCCCCGAGGTGACGCCGAAAGTACATTTCTCTGGATTCACTTTCATGTGATGTTTTCTCATTGCTTCGAAGATATCTCTCAGATCCTGGTGGTGATCTTTGCGCAGCTTACTTTTGACGAGCATATCGTCAACGTAGACTTCTAAGGTACTACCAATCCATGGCCTGAAGATAGCATCGACCATTCTTTGGTATGTTGCCCCTGCGTTTCGAAGTCCGAAGGGCATTCTAGTGTAGCAATAAAGGCCATGTGGGGTGTAGAACGCTGTGTGTGGCTGATCTTCTTCTGCCAGGGCTACTTGGTTGTAGCCAGAATGTCCATCCATGAATGACAGTTCTTCATATCCTTCTACTGCTTCTACCAGCTGATCTATGCTTGGCAGGGGATAGCTGTCCTTTGGACATGCCTTGTTGAGGTTAGTAAAATCGATGCATATCCTAACCCCTCCATTTTTCTTAGGAACGACGACCATGTTGAGATCCATGTAGGGTACTTGACTTCCTTGATGAAACCTGCGTCTAGTAGTTTCCGAAGTTCTTTTTCCACTGCCTTATGATACTCTGGTGCAACTTTTCTAATTTTCTGCCTGAACGGGGTGTGCCTGGTTGATGCGTAGCTCGTGTTGGATTACTTTCGGGTCAATCCCCGGCATATCTCCTAGCTTCCAGGCGAATACATCCGCGTATTCTTTAAGTAATTTGGTTGAGAATCTTCTCTTCTTTCGTCCATTATGGTCCCTACTTTGATCATCTTCGGGTTTTCTTCCGTTCCTATGTTGATTTCTTTTACGGGCTCTACTGGCGTGAACACCGGCTTCGGGTCCCCGAGGACTGGGACGTTCTTTGATTGCTATTTGGTATGTTTTGTCCTTCGTTGGCTGCTGAAGTACTTGTCTCTGTGCTTAGTACATTATCATCTTTGTCAAACCCTTCCTGTAGTTTCCTTGAGGAACAGGTCTATGGCCTTCTCTTTCGCGGCTTCTTTTTTTTTAATTCTTCGGGTTTTTCGCTGCTCTTCTTGTTCGTTGTTGATACGATCCTGAGTGGCTTGGCACTCTCTTGCAGAGACCCGATCTCCCTTGATTTCCATTACTCCCTCAGGTGTAGGGAATCTGAGATATTGGTAGTACGTTGCCGCCACTCCCTTGAGTTTATGTAACCATTTTCGTCCAATAATGGCGTTGTAGGGGGATGGGGCGTCCCACGCTGAATCGTGTTTCTACTTTCATGGGTCCGTCAACTGCAACACGATGTCTCCCAATGGCTTTGGGTGCTCCATTGAATCCGTAGATGGTGTAATAAGAGGTCATTAGATGTTCTTCATGGAGCTTCATTCGTTTGAATGCGTCGTAGAATAGAACGTTCACTGAGCTTCCCCCGTCTATGAGGATTTTTTAAGGTTACATCCAGCCACTGGTAGTGTGAGGACCAGGGGGTCGTTATGGTCTTCCATATCTTCTTCGATATCTTCAGCATCGAAATAATAGGTGAGTCCATCCACTCTTCGTGCTCGTCCACCTCTATCCCATCGATCTTATACAATTCGCAGCGGTCTTCGAACTGCTTCCGTAACCTCTTTCCTATCTGTGCTGTAAGTGAGGGCCCTGCGGCTTCAGAACACGAGATGGTGTTGATTGTGCGGTTCCCTTCTGGAAGTTGGACTGGCTTGGTTCGTTTGGATCTATCCTCGGCGACATCCTTTCGTACGTAATGTTTGAGCTCGCCAGCATCATTAATTTTTGGATCATTATTTTGAGGTTTTTACATTTTTCGGTCTGGTGTCCGTTGAAGCAGTGATATTCACAGTAATCTTTAGACTTCTCGGTTCTCGGGGGCTGTTTTCCCTTAGACCATGGCCACTCCAGGTTTTCCCTTCCTTTGATCTCTCGCAGGATCCGAGCATAGCTAGCGTTGAGCTTCGTGTAAACTTGATCTTCGAATTTTCGGTCGCCTGTTCGTCGTTCATCCCTTCGTTCCTTCCTGTCTTCGTGAGGCCGCTCCACTGAGCAATTCCTTTTGGCCCCATTGGTTTGTTCTGCTGAATTGGTACGGTGAGACCTCTGCGTGTACGCCCTCGGGTTTTCACGCTGGATTTCTTCAAGACGAGCGTGCTTTTCAATAATTATTCGAAGATCTCCCTCTGTCTTAGGCACGCTTCCATGAATCTCAACAAATAGTGGACTCATTCGGTCTAATCCCCACTTGTAGCAGTTGATACTTACCACTGGGTCCACACTTCCTATGGCTTGGCAGATCTTGTGCCATCTGTTAGTGTATTCCCTCGTGGTTTCCTTGTAGCCAATTGCCAGTGAAAAGAGCTTATCCATTCCGGTGTTAACAGTCTTGTTGTACATGTAAGTTCTTAAGAACTTTTCTGCGAGTTGGTCGTAGGAGTGGATGGAGTCTGGCGGCAGATTATCAAACCAAGACAATGCCGATCCCTTCAGGCTTGACGGGAAGTATCTACAGAGTACGGCGTCGTTCTGACTCCATCTAGCTAAGACACGGTTATAATACCGAATATGTGCAGCGGGATCACTGGATCCGTCATAGCATTCGAACGTCGGGACAGGGCATTTCAGCGGAATAGGGGTGTTGGCCAGGCGATGAGTTAGGGGCGTGGAGTTAGCCTCTCTCATGACCTCTTCTAACCTTCCCCCGCCTTGTCTACTTTTTAATTGCCTGATCTCGGCCATCATTTCATCACGTAGCTCTTCCATCGCGCGGTGATGCCCTACGCTCTTCTGCTCGTGATAGTCTGACTCTCCGTCATTGTAATCTGGGTCAGATGCGCTACTTCCCCTAGCCGTGTCTCCATTGGCTGCTACGATGACTCTTCGGTCTCGATTTGGTTCTGGTGCCTTTGAATTTGCCTCATCAAGTTGCTGGCTGGTCTTCGTGCTTAGGGCAATCCGGTCTTTTAAATCTTGGTTTTCTCTGGCCAGCAGAACTACAACATCTGCGTAAACCTGCTGGCTTTCTTCAATTCTTCAAGCTCAGCCATCAGTCGATGTGATTGGTTTGACCCCTGATTGGGAGTCCCCGCTCGTGCTACTACGGCCATGGTGCCGCCTTCTTCTATGGTTTGTACTAAAGGTGGTGGAGGTTCAGCTTCGATTGTTGGCATTCCAAATCGGGCGGAGTGCCCACCGGCACAGTTTGATTCTGTTCGTTTGTTGATGGCATTCCGAAGGTTGGCGGGTGCGCGGGTTGATGTGTTCTGGATTCATCCACCCTTTCTTTTGGTTGGTGAGATTGATTCGTAACAAGAGTTTTGCTGGCTTCCGCAGCCTTTGGGGCTGCGCTGCCGTACTGTACTTCGCTGCCGCGCTGCTCTGAGGGCCGCGGCTGCAACGGAGTTAGCGTTCATAGGCGAAGTGATTTCCGCAGTGTCCTGTCTCTGACTAGTTATTTTGGCTTTGTCTCCTTTCTGCTTGCTCCGGGTGATGACCGGGGTTGTCCTTGGTGCTTCCTTTGACGAGGCTTTGGATTTTCCTGCTTCCTGCATCTTTTCAATCGTGCTGTCGTTTTCTTTCTGCACAAGGGAATTTCAAACAGCGAGAAACAGAAATGTTGTGCGGATCGGGTTAGTTTACGAAATTCATTACTCCAAGAAAAAAAAACTGCCCGAGGGCCACAGAGAACTTTTAAAAATGCGGGTTCATTGAAGGTATGTGGATACGTGAAAGGATCCCTTTGAAAATGCACGTAGATCTTTTTGGAAATTTTCAAAAACCCATCGGAAAGACAAGTCCAGACGAGATCTAAAAAATGTAAATCCATGGATCTAAGCAATAAATCTTTTAACCAGTTTGAATGGCTTCGACAGATACTGCCAGAGCTAATGAAGTAGAGCAATCATATGCTAATTTAATATGAAATCACAGGATAAGATAAATCTTTTACCGGGACGAAGTCCCTCTTTCTAGCGCCAAATTGTGAACACGTAAATCACGAAGGCATCTATATGTTCACAAACAATGTTCGCACTCTAGGTACCGTCTCACACTGATAATACGATTGCATTGATTCCTTGGCTCAAAACCCTCGGGTTTATCATAGCCTCATCTAATAACATTGCGAGGGGCGTTTACGCAAGGGAAGATAAAGAAAACGAAGTATAAAAGTAAAACTCAAGGAGCGTTAGGCGAATATAAAGTGCTGAAATGTAAATAAGACTGGGATTTACGTGGTTCAGCACTAAGGCCTACATCCATGGGGTTGTTGTTTCACTATATACTTGATGGTTACAGGGATAGTCGAGCGACTTTGGAGTTTACATAGGTCTGTATATTGTAAAGGACTAACTTACACTCACAATCTTTCTCTCTCCTTCTCTCCCTGATTTTTCCGATCCCCTCACTCTTGGTGGAGAGGGGGTATTTATAGGGTTAGAGTGTGGGACCCATGTCTGAGGGCCGTTGGAACCTTATCTTCTTGTGTTTTGTGTCTATCAGGCGGAGATCTTCGTTCATTACTTGATCACGCAGAGCCATCCTCGTTCGTTCCACGGGTTGATCGACACGTATACTGCTCAGAGTGTTTAATGCGGGTAGTTGAGGCGCCTGCTCGTGTCAGACAAGTGTCTTCTGTCCCTGTCACGTCCATGTCAGTTAACTTTCTCTTCACCGTTGATCTTAACTTCTTTTGGGGATGAGATAAAGTAACTCTTCGGGAGTTATTTGGTGCTCCGCAGTACATCGTGTTTTCGGTGCATCTTTTAACTTCAGCCCTTAGATTTGTTCGGGCAAAGATCCTACGTCGCCGGGATAGGTTTCTTGGCTATGGGCGTGTGTCATCGTGTTTTGATGACTTTGTCTGCATGCTCTCCACGTATCTTCCTATATACACGTGTTCGATGATGAAATATGTACACACAACACCACTAGGATTTCTATCCTCCATAAGAGAATCCCGTGATGGCATGGAGGAAAATCACCGGAGGAATTGAAGAAGAAGAAGCTTGCATCTTACCAGAGGAGATACAGAAAAAGAAAGAGAAAACCTAACCCTAAAAGTCGCCTCAAAATCGCCTTTGGATTTGGCCGTCCGGTCTGATATTGACTTTACTTTTGCTGTCGTGGGTTGGTAACCACTTCCAATATCGAAAGCTTAGGAGTTGTTCTAGACTGCACTAGTCACTCCTTACAAATTTCTCCACCGACTCCCACTCTAGCTTCTGACACTCTGCTCCAGGATGATTATTTTTTTATATGAATTGACAACAAATCGCCACGAGCAGGAGCAAATATTGAAATTCTACAAAGATTTGGTTAGTGTGTGTATTTTTTATTTTTTTAATTAAATCTGGTTAGCGTGTATACATACCTATTCACTGCTAGTAAGGACCAGATTGGATTTTTTCAAGGAGATGCAACAGATTATAATAAATATAGAAAGCTTTGTCATGATAATGATTCTGCATGCATAAGCTGAGACACAGAAAGAATGCTCACAAATTATAACAAATTCCTGATGAATGGGATGTTAGTCGAGTGTTTTAGGTCCAAGATCGAGTGGACCAAGAGAACAAGTAAGCTACACCTTTTATTGGATTGTTTATACACAGTAAAGCGCGCCAGTGTCCATAACAAGTTGACAATAAGAATCTTATTATTGGTTCAAGCACAGTGAAGTTTTGGAAGGAATTAACTCATGACCATTGGAGCGATATCGTTTTTTTTTTTAATTGCTGGTTTGGATGTAAGTTCCTTTGAATTTTTTCTTTCGATTTCGGGATTTCAGAGATTATTTATTGAATATGTTCCTTTGAATTCTGGATGTAAGTTCCTTTGAATATGTTCTGAACAGTGACCTCTATGACCAATTTGAAGATCGTGAGTTACTTCAGCCTTTAGAAAGAGTTCACAGTATATATCGGTAGTTTAAGTTTTCCTCAAATATTATTTTAAAATACGGCACAATCTTTTTATCAGCTAAAAGTTCGGTAAGGAATACTAAGGATATAACTTGGGTTAAAGTTTGGGTTGGGTGACATCACAAACTGCCACATGGTCTAATATGGTGCTGCTAGATCATATTTGCTCTAGCAGCGTTTGAACAAATTTTTTTCCACTGTCTAGCGTGGTTTATTTTTTTCTTTTTTATCCCCATCCCTCCTAGTTTCCTCACTAGCAAGAAACCGGTTGTAGAAATTATTTCATTTGGATGTAGTCTTATTTGATTCTTCCTTCATACAATATGGGGTGTTTTTTATTATTCTTTTTTCCTCGTTTTCTTTTTAAATATTAGTCGTCCCGAAATCCGGAGAGCTGGCTTAACTCTGTTTCCACATCTAGAATGGGAGACTTGTCCCATGGGGAAACCTTTGTAGCACGATCTGATAGTAAGAAGAGAGCTATTTTAATATATTATTGAAAATTTAAAGTTATGCAACAATAATGAACGTGGTACTACAATAATAATTGCGAAACCTAAAGTTGTAAAGTCTTTGGTAGTACAGGAGGGAATTCGGAAAAGAATGAGAAGGGCTTAAAGTTAGAAGTACTACAGAAACCATAGGTGTAGTACAAACCAGCCAAGTCAATACTCCAATTGCGTTCCAAACCTTACTGAAGGCAACTAAATATTGAAGGCTGTAATTTTGGTTATGTAGTACTATTACTAGCAGGAAATATGATAACATCTTGCAGTACAATAAATGAGATTGTACTAGTTTTAGTGAACTTGGCCTTGGCCAATATATACATAGATCCAACAGGAGATGAAAGTATAGGAAATGAAACCAAAATCAAAGAGAAAACACCAAAAAGGAGAAGGAAAAGATTGTCAAAAAAACATCATTGAGTGCAGCGTTGATGAAATTCCAGATCTTGGAGTTCTTTCCTAGTGATTTGGTGTGATTTCACCAGCGCTTCATTCAATTATGTCTTTTGAATAATCCTTGGATCAGCTTGTACAGCTGAAGAACTTCATCAACTCAGATCCATCTAACAGGTTTTTTCTTAACAATTAATTAACTTATAAATGCAAATGCAGAGACGACAAGCAAAATGTATTTCAGATGGGTAAAAAATTGAATCGCTTTATTTGATTTCCTTTTGCTGCTTTCCTTCCTTCTATTTATTTCTTTTGCAGTTGAATGGCTTCAAATATGCTTGGAAGAAGAATATAAATTAAACCAAGGAATAATATAGAGGATTTTAATTATGTGCCACGAATATGAGGGCTACAAGAATCAATTGGGGCACGAATAGAATAAAATTGGGTCATTTAGCTGTAACTTCTACAACGTCTTATCCATATAATTTTTATAATGACCAATCCATCCTTATCTAATTAGAGTTAATCTTACTTAATTAGGATTAATATTATTTAATTAAGGTCAATATTTTTTATTTTTTTATTCTTTTAATCGTATTGTATATTAAATTCATTTTTTTTTTTTGCAAATGGTAGACTAACAAAAATGTGCAATTTGATACAAGGATTGAAAATGGTGACTTCTTAGAAAACCGAAAATAACCCAACCGAAATCCCTTTTAGTCCAATTACTATAACTCTTTCTATACCCTATTTTTTCAGGGGTATATCATATTTGAAAATCCATGTTTTGGGATTTTACAAAATTTATATCGTAGAAAAGATTTTATAGAGATTCTTTGTTATCTTTTAGTTTTAGGTTTATTGTTTATCCTATCATTTTTATAAGTAGGAACAATAATGTAAATGTAAATCATGTCAGTATTATACTGATGACCATTAATGTAGTTTCACCCTAAGAGGTTTGTGTGAATGTAAGCCGTTTGACCCAACTACGTTAAAATCTCTTGTTATGATTTTGTTCTATCTCTGATCAATGATCCCTCGATACTAATATTTAATACTAGTGAGTACAAACAACAATATCCAATTTAGAGTTTTTATGAAAAATTCGGAGATGTTTATCCTTTTAAGCACAATTTTCGAAAATTGAATGCATAGTCATTTTGGGGTAAAAACTGATTCTGCTGATTTTGGTAAATTTGGGTGTGTTGATGAGAAGCGAATTCAAACCCTAAACAAATGTACTGCACATGAATACTTTTAGATTCGAGAGATCAATCTGTAAGACTCTAGCCTAAACCAAGAGATAGCTGTTCCAGATTCAATTCGGTCATAAAATGAAGGAGAAGGGTTGATCTTAGGGAGGGAAGCGAAGAAGGTGTTGAGATCAGAATGTTGAATTATGAAGGTGTGGTTGTTTTATGACTTGTATCAGAATATGGAACTGGCTTGCAGAATGTAAGCTGTCAGTTCTTGGTATTTTCTGGATACTTGTGTTAATAACATAGTTTTGTCGAAATAGGTTGAAAACCTATTTATACAAGTCACAATTGAGCGCACCTTGATCTCATAGGAAGTGGAGGAAGTTAAGTAGTGGGGATTGTGTAATTTTGGTGACGATCACGTTTCCATCATGAGGGAAGACCGGTCATCCTTAGACCCACAACTCCTTTACTGCTATCACTCGTCCGCCTTTCCTTTCACTTTCTCGTAATGGGCGTGTTGCACGCCGCATGCTGTAAACCGCCAGACGAATACCCTGTTTGTGACATGTTTGATGTCTCGAGTGTTTTTGTAGAAAATATGAAGCAAGTTGCTGAGTGGTCTTGCTTGTAAGACCTAATTATTCTGACCAATCACGCGCACACTAGGCGGCGGCTGATCATATGTGACAAGTCATGAGACTTGCCGCAAGAAATAGCGTGTACTATTTCTTAGGTTAAATTATTTGTAAAATCGATATTTATAAAACATCGTTTGTAATCGATATATATATATATAAAGCATCTCTTTTAAGAAAGTAGCTCAAAATAATCGACGTACATGAAGCATCGTTATGTAAAGCTCGCTTAAGTTAGTCGCGAAGCTTAATGTATTAAAAAGATCACGACCAGCCATTTTTAGGGAGATACTAGGAGCTATGCATGCATGCCAAAGGTAGGACGGTCGGTCCTTATAGGAGAGTGGGGGCTGGTAGCCATCCTAGCATCTTATCGGTCGGCCCAAGTTAGATCTAAGCCAGTTATATTGGCTAGCCAAGTTGAGTGGCTGAGATGATTTTCGGCAGTTAATGGCTGCCGTTGAATTATTAAAATTACTTGTAGGTAGCGCAACCCCCCACTTTTGGGCGATCGTTTGGGAGCCATATGGGCAAGTCGCAGCTTGGCCGATCGTTCCTCACGAAAGGATGGTGTCCGGTGATCACGTCAACGTCATATTGGTCACCTGAAATTGAATCTAGGCCGGTCGATTCGGATCGCGAAGTTGAACGTCCGAGATTGCTTTGCGGTAGTTATATATTGTCGTTGGTCGACCTCGAGGTTTCGAAGACGTGTGTCCAACCTACTTTGTGCTAGCGATTGGAGGGTTAGTTTCCGTCTTGAAAAATTCAATCGGACAGGGATGAAGGCGGGCCGCCGATGAGCATGTTGGTATTTCATGGCTGACTAAAATTGGATCTGGACCGGTCAATTTAGCTAGCCAAGTTGGACGGACGAGATCGTTTTGCGATGATAATATGCTTCCACTAACACAAATTAAGGTTTTGAACACTGCGCGGCCAACCTTATTTGAGTGATTGTTCAGTGGCTCCGCTTGCAAGTTGTAACGGTTTCGATTGGATGAGTCATAAGTGGGCCCACCGGTGTGTATCATAGAGCTTTTACCACCGTGTTGAGAGGCGGCTAGGCTTGATAATCAGTCGGCCAAAACGTATAGCCGTGATTGTTTTAAGACTGACATGGGAAGCCTATATATGATTCCTTAAGGAATTAGGTGTGTCGACCATCCAACTTCCACTTTTAGTCAAAAGTGTATGCGGCGCTCATCGAGCGATTTGATTGGTCGATGGAAAAGAGGGGATAGCAAGCAGTAATGTGGGGCACTGCCAGTTGTCCACGGGCAACGCTTGTTAGGGAAAACCGGCCGGCCAAGTGGCGTAGCCGCGCCTCCTTTTGCTGCTGCTTTTATTTGCCGCAGTTCCTTTTTATTTCTTGTTTTCCAATTCTTAATAGGATCTTGGTCCTACTAGATCCATGATGGATTATTTTCCTAGTTTACATGGGTTTGGTCTCAACCAATAGGGTTCGAGATATTGCGCAGGCCGTGATGTGATTTTCAATTGAGTTGTTATAGAAATAGGTTCGTTGAGACTTGTGAAAGCAATAGATTTTAGACTTATAAAACTTAAAAAATAAAGAAAAATTTTTGCAAAATTGATTTCAAGATATTTAAAAATAACCATGACACTGATTCCACTATTACACATGAATGAATGTGGTAAATAACCACAAACTCTAATTATGTTTTAAGTCCCTCATTTCTTAACTCACAAATAATCAGGCAAATTCTCAAATATTAATTGTATTCCCTAAGCATAAATTATCAATTGACTAAACAAAGTATCACATATCAGATTCAATCACAACTAATTAAGAAAATTACGCAAATAATTTAAAACTCTCCGAAATCAGTGATTGAGTGAATTATAAATTATAAATTAGAGAAGATAAAATAGTTACCAATTATTCATGCGTAAATAGCTTCCTCATTGCCTTGGTTGTGGGAGAATTATCTCATCATCATATTGGAAACACGCTCAAAAATCATTTCTATTGCTCAAAGGATTTGCAAATGATGAAAATAGGTGAAAATGATTAAAACCGGGTTTGTAACAATTATATTTGTTACAAACCGAACTGTTACAGAGAATGATAAAACCTATCTGTCATTGTTATTGTAGCAAAACGACTGTCTCTGTGGGTCATTTGTTCTTCGTGTTCTTGGACAACAGCAGAAATGGTGGCTCTATGAAACTCCAATTTCTCGCCTCTGTGGTGTTCCAAACTCTCCCAAACTCTCCGTCACCCTTCTTTATGCTCCCACAATCCTTTTTATACTCGGCAGGCACAAGAATAACTTCTCATTCACTCCTCAAATCTTCACCATACTCGCAGTAAAGAAAAATATTCTCGGGTTGTTTTCTTTCCATTCTTGCCTTCTCACGCTGTCAATCAGCGTTTACACGTTCCAAACTTGCTGCAAGTACATGGAAAATTGAGTCGAATCCTCTCCAAATACTCACCAACCTCAGTTATACTCGGGATATGCTCGTGCTTTGTTGTGTCCGACAGACTCCTCTTTTTTCGATTCTGAGTCATCTATCAATCCTGTTTTATCGAATCTGGAGTGATTACCAACCCTGTTTAGTCGAAACAGGGTATATCCAATCCAAAGAAGTCATTGAATCCGGCCAAAGCTCCAGCAAAATCTTGCCTGAAATACCCGTGAAAAGTTCACACCTCTGTTTCCTTCTAACTCGAGTTCTAGCCAAATTCAATCGACAAAATCACTCCTACTATCCATGTTATGCTCTAACAGATGCTTGCCATCAGTTTCAGCCATTGAGTCTCCTCGGAAGAGCACCAAAACTCGAACCCTAATTCTGCCATTAAAACACCAAGTTTTCCGGCCAATTTCCAAATTCAAAGGTGAAGAAGGTGACCTCCCCCAAACCAAACCGGGGGTGCAAATAGCAGGTGTCCAACTGAGGTGCCCCTTATCCAAAGTGAGGGTGCCTTTAGTAATTTTTCCCTGGGTGTCCGAAAAGCACTTTTCGAGCAACTTTTTCCACACAAGTGTACTTCTCCAAAAACACCTAAACAAACATAAAAACACCATAATAAGTATAAAATTAAGCACTAACAATACAGACACTGAGGACAATTCAGACATAAAATTGTGTCAATCAGGCCGCAAAAAACCTAAATTTTTTAAATAAATAAAATTAGGTTGGAAAGATTGAATTTTGTGAGCTGACACAAAATCAATCAATTTCTGGTGAATTTTGTGCGTTCATACAAAATCACTAATTTTGTTTCAGAGGGAAGCATAACTTTGCGTGCCTCTAATTGAGTATCTCCATGCATATCTTAATCCTGACACTTCGAGAAATTCATGATACTCAGTTGCGAGCGAACATTAATTGTCATGTCATGTCAACATCAAGATTTCGGTTGGGGAACATAGCATAGAATGAATACTCGGAAGGCTCCGACATTAGTGAGTAATGCAACTAGGATCTTAAATACTCATTAGGCTCTATACTAGTGAAAAATTCATCTAGGATCTTGAGTTTCAATATAATATGAAGAGAGATATAGGCACTCATCAGATATATATTCTTCAATTTCCTTGCGGAATATACTACTTTTGATGCTGAGTCAGGTAGACAAAATTTTACAGTTTGCGCCCTATACTAAAACCACCATCAACATTAAGTCCCCTGCTTAGCACGTAACAGTGACATTGTTGCGGGGTAAGCACTAAATGGTGACATACGAAATTAAAATCGAGAAGACGAAACATGCAGATTTTACCAGGGAAATTCTAATTGGCCTTCAACAACGGGACCGCCTATCTCCTCGCGGAAAATGGTCTTCGTAGTAGCGTATTGCTAGCTCGGCTATGGGGTATGAGTGTTGTGGTCTCATTCATCTATTCCCATTCATGGATCAAGAATCCTTCTTCTGTTCGAACTCTGGAAACTTTGTTAGTATAAAAAAGGGTATCGACCCTCTTCTGTTTTTGTTGCTCGTCCGGCTCCGCGCTTTCGTTTGCAGCATCCGTCTCCTCTTCGTCGCTGTCAGCGGTTCCATTACGAGCGTGCCAATTGTCAAGGTAATTACATCTTGTTTTTTCTTCTTCTTTTTGCAAGTATGAACTTTAGTTGTACGTATAACTTCCACGATTTTGAAATTTCATCAAATCCTGAGTGAGCTCCATCGATCCTCTCCGGAATGTATAATAATTTCTCGTCTCAATAAAAATGAGTATCTAGCCTCTCCAGTGGATTCCAAAATTTTCCAAACTCCATTGGGGTCAATTGCAAGAGGCGTTGACTTTAAGTTGTTTGGCATATGGACTGGTTGAGTCGCAAAAAAAATGTTCTTTAAACTTCTGAGCATTTACTGGAGAGAGATTGTATTTATTTTGACTCTTTAACTCATAGGCCTATTCTTTCCCTTCTGATTGCGATGATGATATGCTTGGAATGCTTGTATGGGAAAAATCTTCCGGAGCTGTTGAATGAATTGGACGAGATGAGAGGCGTTCCGTTGTCGACGTGTTTCTATCAAGTCTTCAAGGACTTCATTCCAAGAAACATCCTTTGAACCATCTTCTGAATCTTAGATTGTTGTATGCAATGTGATGCGATTGAGCAGTCCCCAGTTACACTTCCGTTTGATTACTAGAGTTGTATTTTTGAGTCGACTTGGGAATACAATGCAATCTTGTAAGGAGTTATAGATGTGTACTAGATTCGATGGCTTGGAAGGATATGTGAAAATATATCTGCGGCGTACTTTTGGAGTCTTTGATGCACGTGTACGGCTTCGTGTTGAGAAATTTTTCCGCCTCGTAAAGCTTTGACAGTGATGATGCTGAGATCAGAAATAACCTGGTTGAGGGACATGAAGGCATCTTGTGCTGGCAGTCCCCAAGTGTAATTATCCTGAGTTTATTTTCTGTTGAAATACGTAGTTCTATTGGATTTTCTTGTAAGGTGGTTGACGAATTGATGAAGGCGACAATCTTTTGAATTCTTCATTTGTTGATCAATAGGAGGGAGTCGAACTTGATAGATATGTATTATATCCAACTTCTGGAAGCCCATGTACCCCTTCCGCGGGAAATTGAAAATACAGAAACACCCAATCTGACTTTGTCGACGATGTGGCTGTTGATGCGCAGCTTCGTGCAGGCCTTGGGTAGGCGGTGCTGAGTTCTGAGTAGGTGATGTGGCAGACATGAGGCGGTTGGTATGTGTGGCTTGTTGAGGCGCGACTTTCCTCTTTGATTCTTCACTGACAACAACGCTTATGAATGGCTGAGCCAAATACTTATTGTTGTTCAGGCGCCTTCCAGACATGGAGGTGATGATATCCCTACGCTATATCTTTGAAGAGTGGTGACCTTGTCACGGTTTCTTGGCTAACCGTCTCTTCTGAGTTTAAGAGGTCCTTGATAGTGAAGGGATTCCGTGTTGAGCCTCAGTCTCCAAGTATGGTTTACATGGTTCTATCTTGTATGGTCGGTGGGTTTGCCATGATAAATATATCACCATATTTCCTCCGTACTGGTGACTCTATTACTTCCTCCATGGGAAATAAAATATGCAGCATTTCTGATTACCTTTGTCCGTAGTTGTTGTTGATATGGTGAAGCTCTGGATGGTATCAACAAACGAGCAGCAACGATTCTTAGCAGTAGCTGCGATCAGAAGAGATTACGTATCCATGGAAACAAAAGAGGTTGGATGGAGCTTGGATGTCTACGGTCTCGATCCTTGACAGAGAGGAGTGGTGGCTGCTTGACACGGCAGGGAGAGGCGTGGTGATGGTGGTCATGTGATTTGGTAACCACGACCATGAATCTTGGATGAGCGAAGAAGTATAAGTAGTGGTAGCTACGTCCACGAGCTTTAAGTAAGAATAGGAGGTGATGCTAGCCACGACCACGAACATTAAAAGTCTTTGATCGGCCGTTATATCCCAAAGGATGAGTTTCTTACTTTCATATAACTTACATTCATGAGTTTTATTTCTTCTTTTATTATTTCCCCTCTTTTATTTTTGGTGAAGCAGATCCTCTATGAATCCCTGGCGGAAGCTCCGCTATTGTTACTTGCCTGATACGACACAGTTGAAGGCTGCAAATATGTTTTGATGTTGCTCCTTGGAGAAATAAAAAATCTCATATAAATGCTCCAGTTTTGTGGACAGAGTCAAAAGAAATCATGCAGCTCCTGACGAGAAGAGGATCTCTGTGAACTCCCTCAGTTCTTAGTTGAAGTTCACCTGCATCCACCTTCTCTTTGAAGATGCACTTCAATTTGTTGCAATCGCTAGTGGGGTGATTGACGAACTTATGGTAACAACAATATTTGGGATTTGCCATTTGTTCTTCGGTTGGAGGACGTATGGTAGGAGGTAGATGCCATCTTGTATCCAGACCTCCAAGAGTTCAATCACCTCTTCCACTGAAAAAGCAAAATCCAGGAATGATGGGGTCTCATTTGACCTGTGTGAAACGGGAGTTGGACGCTTAGATTGTTGATAGTTGTTCCCCAGATGCATTCTCTTTTCACCCTCACTAGCGATTGACTGGAGGTTGGATATTTTATTAGAAGGACGCCTGAACATATTTACGATCTCCTTCATTCTGGGACGGTTCAGATCGACTGAGTAAAGCAGCAACGGATCTTTTAGCATCTTCTGATGCAATATGGGAATTGATATTTTTCAGGAAGGACGCACATAATGAAATCACCTTTTCATTGTGAGGACTCTGATGAGAACGTGATAAATCCCACAAGTCTTCTTTATGATCTTGAGGATACATCTATTGATCTTCATGAGCAGACAAGTTAGGTTCGTGGATACCTTTCCATTCAACGTGACCATATGCTTCATCTACCTCACCAGGAATAGGAATATGAATCTTGGAAGAAGGACTACTACCACCAGTATTGATCCAAAATTGATTGTTGATGGCGTTTCTTACAGAATGAATATGTGTTGGTTCCTTTGATAGTTGATCCGTGAGGACTTTCAAAAGTGTAAATACTACGTCATGTGTCTTGACAATAATAGCTTGATCCTTGACAATATCATTTAGTATTTTCATCAAATCGTGGATAGTTGTTAAATATTGAGACTCCGTAGCCTCGACAAGGGTTTTTAATGAAAGAAAGGATTCAGGAATAACATGTAAAGTATTGTCAGTGCTAGGAGAAGTAAAATTGGGATTGAGTGTTTCTGAACCATTCCTAAGATCGACCATCTTGAGAAATTTAGGAAATTGAAAATGAAATTGGGAAAATGATTTTTTGCAACCGAGAGATTAGTCTCCCACTGTGGTCGCCAGTTGTTTTGGGGTAAAAAATGATTCTGATGGTTTTGGTAAATTTAGGCGTGTTGATGAGAAACGAATTCAAACCCTAAACAAATGTCCTGCACATAAGTACTTTTAGATTCGAGAGATCAATCTGTAAGACTCTGGCCTAAACCAAGAAATGACCGTTCCAGATTCAATTCGGTCACAAAATGAAGGAGAAGGGTTGATCTTAGGGAGGGAAGCGAAAAATATGTTGAGATCAGAATGTTGAATTATGAAGATGTGGATGTTTTATGACTTGTATCAGAATATGAAACTGGCTTGCATACTGTAAGCTATCAGTTCTTGGTATTTTCTAGATACTTTTGTTAATAACACCGTTTTATCGAAATAGGTTGAAAACCTATTTATACAAGTCACAATTGAGCGCACCTTGATCTCATAGGAAATGGAGGAAGTTAAGTAGTGTAGAAGTGAGGATTGTGTAAAAGTGGTGATACAAACGTTACTATTTCTTTTTTGCAACGTCAAAAAAACATTGGAAATGTGGCGTTATTATTAGTGTTACAATAATTTATCACCAGTTAAGACCGTTACAGAAATAATTAATTAAGCAACTGTGAATACTTTCCCGTAGCCTACGTAATATGATCAGCTTAGAGGATCATATACTAAGTAGTATGGATACCTCAGTTGAACTGATATTGCTGAGTAAATAAAAGGTATGTTAGAAATGAGATCTTCTCGGAAGATCATATACTAAGTAAGTAAAGATACTTCGTAAGAGCAGATGCTAAGAAATCAAAGGTATGTCTGTAAAACAAAGACGCGTAAGCAAATAAGCTAAATAAAGAGATATCTCTGATGAACAGATAACTCAGAAAACAGAGATAGCTCGGAATATAGATATTACTCAGTAAACAGATACAACTCAGTAAGTAAATCTCTAAGAGAGAAGATAATGTAAGTGCAACTAAGTTAATAAATCACACAAGAGATTACGTGGTTCGGTTAATCTTAACCTACGTCCATGGGTAAAGATGATAAGTTTTATTGATCTTGTTACTTTTGATTGGAAGAACTCCATTGAAGAAAGTATGGATCTCTAGAAGTAAAGAGTAGAGAGAGAGAGCCTTTTTCCTAATTCCTAACCAACCCAATTGTCCCATTCTCTTGAGATGAGGACGGGTATTTATATCTCCACATGCATCATGGATATCTTTGGTGTCTTATGTTCCATCGAGATCTGATGGTCCTTGGTCAATCTAGTACCTTCGTCGGCCGCCCACCATCTCCAATCAGACGATGCCACCTTAGCCTGCCCACGTGCCATCATGAACTGTGAAACCTACGTACAAGTTGTACCTTAGTTGGTCGCGTACCTTCGCCAGTCAGAGGATGCCATGTACTCTGAGCCCACGTGGTTGACAACTGCGCCTTCGTACTAAACGCTGTGCAAAATACCCAGCTACCTCTGACAGACAGACACACCCATGTGCCTATACTACAACCTATTGCTTAATAATTAAGCAATCTTGGTAGTGATTTGGTGTACTCCGTTGTAGCGTACTTTGATACGCCCATCTTTGATATTATGCCAGACGTTGATGGAGATAACTTCATAACTTAGCATCCTAAGAAGATATGTGGTGTATGTTATTGTAACATAATAAGTTGCTCCACCTTTAATATTGTGCCACGGCATAGTATATTTTTGGTATCTATAGTTTGCCCCTTTTATTGAGGATTGTTCGAAGAACGATCCTTAAGAAAAAATCCTTATCCTCCTTCATTCATTTCGCTGAGATATCATAGAAGTATTGACTTGGTTTGCTGAGATGCCTTCGAAGTATTGACTTTGTTTGCTGAGATACCTTCGGGGTAACTTTTTGAGGTACCCTTGAAGTATCAAAATAATTCGCTTAGGTACCATTGAGGTAAACTCGTTGTGGTACCATTGAAGTATTGAAGTAGTTTGCAGATGTAGGGAAGTATCAAAGTATTTTACTGAGGTACCTTCGAAGTATAGAAGTATCGAAGTATATTACTGAGGTACCTTCGAAGTATAGAAGTATCGAAGTATATTACTGAGGTACGCTCGAAGTATTGAAGTAGTTTGTCGATGTAGAGAAATATCGAAGTAGTTTACTGAGGTACCTTCGAAATATAGAAGTATCGAGTAATTTACTGAGATACCCTCGAAGTAATTTGCTGAGGTACCCTTGAAGTATCAAAGTACAATATTCTGGTGCTAATATTATCACACAAATATGCGTATGCTTATATATATGTATGCACGTGTGTATATGTATATGCATGTATGTATATGTGTAAGTATGCATGTACGTATGTATGCATGTATGTATTTTATATATTTGTTTACATGGGCCATGCCTTCGCAAAACACAGCTTAGACTGGGATGGTGGTTTTCACCCCTTTTTTTTAAAGCGGAGCCTTCGCTCGCTACTTAGGTATTTTTGCTACCTTGACCAGCCGTCGCCTGAACAAGATATAATGAGGCTAGAAGGTACTCCCTCATAGCATGCAGCTAAGTTTTAGCTGAGTTTGAGCCTATTGATTAGGTTTATATTATTTACCTTTTAGTTTTTCTTTCGTCTAAGGTGACTCTAAGATGTCTCCTTACCTTCCTGGTATGGAGTTGTCTCCTGGTGTACCTTCATTGTTGTAACTTCGCTCCTTTGCAATGGAAGTATACCTTTTGGAACCTTTATCTTTGGTTAAGTTTTTTGTTGTATTGTTTGTAAGTGCGTAAATATAATACGTATACATATACCATTCCGTATATTTTTACCTTTTGGTAATGTGTGTTATAGCATTTTTATTTCTTTGTTGCACAGTATTTACGTGCACGACATAGTATGTCAGGTTTGTTGCACAATCAAGACATCACTCGGTGCTAAGGTATGATTAACCTTGGTAGAAACATTCAACGTCCTACCAGAGTATCCTTTGTCCATAAGGTACCGTGGTGGAGAGGGTCCCTACGTGGGCAATAATTTTCCTGTAACCCAACGCGTTCAGCGCGAAGGCTTCTTTACTTCGACAAGGTATCTCTATAGGGGATATCTTACTTTTTCTTACTTCCTCATGAAGGGAGATATTGCCCCGAGGATCCGAGTATTGGCATATGCACAGTTATGTTTTGCCTTGTATCATCGTCAATTCTGACAGTGGGTTTCATTTCTAACCCTTCGTTTTTGTCGTCAATTCTGACGGTGGGTGTCCGTTCTAGCCCTTTGTTTTTGTATGTTTGTTTCATTTCACACGCATTAAAATCTATATTCCAAATCCAAGATTTATATTGATTGTTATGTATATAAGCATACCTTACAATTGTATTACCTTAACCATGTATTTGTTGTTTTTAGTCGATGTTGTAGAGGCGCAGTGATTGATGTATGTTTTCCCCCTTTTTATTTTGATAGATGGTTCTTGCATCTTTTTAAAGGAAAAGTATTTTTATTTATGGATCCTTCTTCCATATAATTGTAGGTTTCCTCCTCTCATTTGTCAGCTACATGTTCGTCTTAGGTACCACAGGGTACTTTGCTTGTACTGAGATGCCCCTTGTAGGATTCGTTATGATTGTAGTGTGTTATGCATAAAATAGAAATAAAAATTCCTTTGGCACCCTGCGTATTCGAAGGGTACCCTCTATGATTGAGTTGTTGCTTCTTAGCCTTGAAGGATTTCTTCTTTCGACGAACTTCCCCTTGCATTAGTCTTTGGTACTTCGTACGTTCCTCAGGTTGGATATTTGGGGTATACATATGTATACAGACTTCGTTCTTTGTTGCATTTAAGTTGTGCACTTGCGGGTATACAAATGTATACATGCTTTGTGCATTGCTAGGCTAGGAGCATCGCGCTAGTGATGGTTGAAAGGTTGCATCTTCTTCTATGTTGTCGTGTGACTCCTGGTAGTTGAGTATGAGTTGTAGCCCCATTGAGTATGCATACACCTACACACACGGGATTTATTGAATTTTACCTTCGTATCTTTGTATTGAATGACCCATTCTTTGCAATGGTGAGTCTTCTGTTAACAGGCTTCGCTCACATGTATGTCTGACGGTGGTGAGTCTGCCTTTAAGGGGATTCGCTCCCATGCATACCTTAGGATTCAAACTTAAGTTGTAAAGTACAACCATTGTTGATGTCTTTGGCTCCAATTATTAATACCTCCACTTTCGTTTGTAGGTCCGGTTTGGGGAGATTGACCTTCGTTGATAATGTTGATGCTACATACCTTTCTTTGCCCCCAGAAATTCGCAAAGCGATAAGCTAAAGAATTTTAGACAAACGAAGATTTGTGCTTCCATGCGAGTTGTATTTTGAACCTTCGTCCTTATGATTCCTCTTCGTCCTTAATTGCTCACACTTAGATAGTACGATTCAAGGACAGTCTTTGGAGCTATCACCCTCTGGAGCGTTGTTAGTGCTTTATCCTTATGCGAGGGGGATTCGGGAACCTTGAAGTCTTCGTTCTTCGCTTCGTTGGTGTTATCCCTTCTTCTTTTCCTTTCATGTTGTTGTTCGGCTGCTCTTTCTTTGTTCAGCCTTACCTCCACTAGGTTGCATAGCCTTGCATCCTGCTGATCTTCCTTGATTTCCACATGAAAATACTCGATCCAAGGATATGCTCCACTTTTGCCCCTGGATGCTCGTTCTTAGATATGTATGATCCAAGGGAAACCTTCGTAATAGTCTTTGACTACTGAGAACGTGTATGGACACGTTCGAGCCAAAGATAACCTTCGTATTTTCCCTTGGATTCGCGTACTTAAATACGTACGAGCCAAGGAAACTCTTCGTAATTGTCTTTGGTTGTTGAGAATGTGTATAAATACATTCGAGCCAAAGACAAATACGAAGGCTGTCCTTGGATCTACGTACCTAAGTACGAGCATCCAGGGGCAAATATGGAGCTTATCTTTGGCTGTTGAGAATGTATACGAATACATTCGAACCAAAGATAAGCTCCATATTTTCCCTTGGCTGCTCGTACTTAGATATGTACGAGCCAAAGGCATCCTTCATAATTGTCTTTGGCTGTTGAGAATGTGTATAAATATATTCGCGCCAAAGATAAGATTTGTATTTGCCATTGGTTGTTCGTATTTAGATATGTACGAACCAAGGACAACCTTCATTTTTGTCTTTGGATGTTGAGAATGTGTATAAATACATTCGCGCCAAAGTTAAGATTTCTATTTTCCCTTGGTTGTTCGTACTTAGATACGTACGATCCAATGGTAGTCTTCGTAATTATCTTTGGCTATTGATAATGTGTATAAATACATTGGAGACAAAGATAATCTCCATCTTTTCCCCTGTATACTCGTACTTAGATATGTACGAGCCACGGGAACCCATCGTTACTATCTTTGGCTATTGATAATGTATATGTACACATTCGAGCCAAAGATAAGCTTCGTCTTTTCCCCTGGATGCACGTACTTAGGTACGTATGATCCAAGGACAGCCTTCGTTATTGTTTTTGGCTGTTGAGAATGTATATGTATACATTCGAGCCAAAGATAAGCTTCGTATTTTCCCCTGGATGCACGTACTTAGGTACGTATGATCCAAGGACAACCTTCGTAATTGTCTTTGGCTGTTGAGAATGTATATAAATACATTCGAGCCAAAGATAAGATCCATTTTTGTCCTTGTATACTCGTACTTAGATATGTACGAGCCAAGGTAAACCTTCGTTACTGTCTTTGTCTGTTGAGAATGTGTATGTATACATTCGAGCCAAAGATAAGCTCCATTTTTCCTCCTGGCTTTGTTTACTTAGATCAGTACGAGCCACGGAGCAGTCTTCGTTTTTTTCTTTGGCTGTTGAGAATGTATATGAATACACTCGAGCCAAAGATAAGCTTCATGTTTGCCCCTGACTTCGTTTACTTAGATAGGTACGAACAAAGGACAACCTTCGTTTCTGTCTTTTGCTGTTGAGAATGTATATGAATACACTCGAGCCAAAGATAAGCTTCACTTTTTCCCATGGATGCTCGTACTTAGGTACGCATGATCCAAGGACAGCCTTCGTAATTGTCTTTGGTTGTTGAGAATGTATATGAGTACATTCGAAACAAAGATAAACTTCATATTTACGTCTCCTGAGGGTAAAAAGAAAAAGGGGTAGGGTACGTTCCTAGTAGCCCCTATTACGGAAAAAAAAAATGAAACAAAATAAAAGTTTAGTGTAGAACTTAACAAAGATTAGTTTGCTGATTTCGTATTTAATAGAACTGTCCAATGGTTGGGACTTAGTTCCTAAATGAACCTCGGATTCAAAAATGACAAAGAGTACTGCAAGCTGAGTAAAAAAAGTTGTCTGCTAAAGAAAACGACCCTCAGTTCAAAAATGACCTTAGGGATTTTACTCCCAAAACATTTTACTGAGATTCCCTCGAAAACAGATGTATTCAGATCCAGCAAAAGGTTTGCTCAGATATTATAAAACAACAGAAAATATTGCAAGCTGAGTAAAAGAAGGCGTTTGCAACAGAAAACGACCCTCAGCTTATAAATATCCTTAGGGATTTTATTCCAAAACTTTTACTGAGATTTCTTCGAAAACGGAGGTATCCAGATCCAGAGAAGGTTTTCTCATCAAGCAAATAACAATAAAATAATAGCCTTTTGAGCTTTGAAAAGTATTTTTAATGGTGTTTCATAACCACTTTATGTAGATCCGTAAGGTTTCAATATTTTTTTCAAGGTATAATACTCGAAAAACTTGTCCAAGAATGATAAATCTTTACTAGAAAGTAAGATCCAACTCTCTTATTCTTAGATCCGATCTTCCAACGAAGATCTAAAGAAAAAAGATGATGAAATAGCAAAAATAACGAAAATCGAGAGCTTTTCGGTCCAGCTCATTTCTAGCGCCAAACTGTGACTACTCATTTTTCCGTAGCCTACGTAATATGAGCAGCTCAGAGGATCATATACTAAGTAGAATGGATACCTCAGTTGAACTGATATTGTTGAGTAAATAAAATGTATGTTCGAAATGGGATCTGCTCGGAAGATCATTTACTAAGTAAGTAAACATACTTCATAAGAGCAGATGCTAAGAACTCAAAGGTACGTCTATAAAACAGAGACGAATAAGCAAATAAGCTAAATAAAGAGATATCTCTGATGAACAAATAACTCAGAAAACATAGATAGCTCGGAATACAGAGAGAACTCAGTAAGTAAATCTCTAAGAGAGAAGATAATGTAAGTGCAACTAAGTGAATAAATCACACAAGATATTACGTGGTTCGGTTAATCTTAACCTACGTCCACGAGTAAAGATGATAAGTTTATTATTGATCTTGTTACATTTGAGTGTAAGACTCCGTTGAAGAAAGTATGGAGCTCTAGGAGTAAAGATTAGAGAGAGAGCATCTTTCCTAGTTCCTAACCAATCCCCTTTTCTTGAGATGAGGATAGGTATTTATAGCTACACATGCATCATGTATATATTTGTTGTCTTATGTTCCATCGAGATCTGATGGTCCTTGGTCAGTCTAATACCTTCATCGGCCGCCCACCATCTCCAATCAGACGATGCCACCTTAGCCTTCCCACGTGCCATCGTGAACTTTGAAACCTCCGTACAAGTTGTACCTTCATTGGACGCGTACCTTCTCCAGTCAGAGGATGACACGTAATCTGAGCCCACGTAGTTGACAACTGCGCCTTCGTACTAAACGTTGTGCAGACTTCTCAGCTACCTATGACAGATAGACACACCCATGTGCCTATACTACAACCTATTGCTTAATAATTAAGCAATCTTGGTATTGATTTTGTGTACTCCGTTGTAACGTACTTTAATACTCCCACCTTTGATATTATGCTAAACGTTGATGGAGATAACTTCATAACTTAGCATCCTAAGGAGAGATGTGGTGTATGTTGTTGTAACATAATAAGTTGCTCCACCTTTAATATTATGACACGTGGAACAGTAGATTTTTTGTCATTTACAGCAACGATTATATGCGTTGTAAATAATGAAATAACGGTTTCCCAGTCAGCACCCAAAAAAGTTCTGCTTACGTGTTTTGGACAGCTGTAATCGTTTCAAATTATTCAGTAACGGTTTTTTTATAACGACTCAGTGTAACGATTTTAGTAACGGTTCTTCTTACAGTTGAGATAAGCCAGGTGTCGTCTTTATAACGGTTAACAGATTTCCAGGTGTCGTCTTTATAACGGTTAACAAATTTACAGGTGTCGTCTTTATAACGGTTAAAAATTTACCACGTTTCATCTCTGTAATGGTTGGAAAAATTTCAGGTCTCGTCTTTATAACGATTTTACTAACGTCATTTCGACGTTACGAAAAAAAATGGTTTCAAAAAATAATGGATTGATTCGTTGGAAATCTCATCGTTTGAGATTCCTGGATTTCGTGTAGTGATAATCACGTTTCCATCATGAGGGAAGACCAGTCATCCTTAAACCCACTACTCCTTTACTACTATCAACCGTCTGCCTTTCCTGTCACTTTGTCGTAATGGGCGTGTTGCACGCCGCATGCTGTAAACCTCCAGACCAATACCCCGGTGAACATCCCCCAGTTTGTGACATGTTTGATGTCTCAAGTATTTTCGTAGAAAATATGAAGCAAGTTGCTGAGTGGGTCTTTCTTGTAAGACCTAATTATTCTGACCAATCATTCACAAGCTAAGCGACGGCTGATCATATGTGACAAGTCATGAGACTTGTCGCAAGAAATAGCGTGTAATACTTCTTAGGTTAAATTATTTGTAAAATCGATATTTACAAAACATCGTTTGTAATCAATACATATAAAGCATCGCTTTTAAGCAAGTAGCTCAAAATAATCGATGTTCATGAATCATCGTTGTGTAAACCTCTCTTAAGTTAGTCGCGGAGCTTAATGTCTTAAAAAGAGCATGACCAGCCGTTTTTAGGGAGTGATCATATTTCAAATTGAGTTGTAGTAATAGGTTCGTTGAGACTTGTGAAAGCAATAAATTTTAGATTTAATTTTTAAGACTAAAAATATAGCAAACTTAAATAAAAGTGATATGAAAAATATGGAGAAGACTGGGGCTATGGAATCCACTATTTACCAATATCAAAGTGATTTATATTCTCTAATTATAATCATGCAAATCATGCATTCAAATTGATTCTTAATATTGCAATAGTTAATTTTTTAAAAATAACCATTGTAGATCGAAAGTATGGGACATCAAAACCCTAGGCTAGCATGCTCCATCAATTGAAATGACAATTGTTTAACAAAAACCATTTTATCAATTTATTTATCTAGGCATATAATCATATAATAATTGCATAAATTAGAGATTACCACTTTTCATTGGTGAAATAGCTTCCTCCTTCGCCCTAGAGGATGGGTTTAGCTCATCATTGTGTAAACACGCTCAAAATATTTGTTCATTGCTTCAAAAATTGTTTACAAAGATAAAATGGAGAGAATTTTAAAAACTGGGTTTGCAACAGCTATAAGTGTTACAAACTGAAAAGAACGATAGAACATAGTACTGTCGCTGATTCTCGACCCTCGCCTGTGTGTCGTTGTCACTGTTGATAAACGACTGTCTCTGTGCGTCTAAAGTTCTTCGTGTTCTTCAGTGCACCAGCAGAAAACAGTTTTCCTGCAACTTGATTTTCAGCTCTATTGAAGCTCTAAACTGCTCCGAAAACTCTCCGTCACCCTTATATGACCCAAGGGACTCTATTTATACCCGAAAGATGCATCGAATCTCCTCCATAACTTCACAAATTCTCGACAGTGAAAGAAAATATTTTCGTACATTTTCTTTCCTGTTTTAGATTTTTACGCGTTTTACGGCTGCAAACTCTCCTTGTTTAACTCTTACACGCCTCTATCATTCTCCCAACACGTTCCAAAATCTCCCAGCAACAGCAGACGCGTGAAAATGTTCCCCCTTTTCACGTACTCCCCTGTTTTGCTCCATGACATGATTCAGCCAATTCTGATCCAAACGAACACCCATAACAGGCCTGTAATGAAAAATCACAACTACCTACGAAGTTTCAGCCATTTAATCTCTGTAGAACATCGTCAAAATCTTGATAAAAAATCTGCTAGTTCATTACAAAGGTTTCCTGCTAAAAAAAAATTTTTGAACAAAGAAGAAGGTGTCCCCCTAACCAAACCAGGGGTGCGAATAGCAGGTGGCACTCTGGGGGTGCAAATAGCAGGTAGTGTGCCCCTTAGTAATTGGGTGATGAGGATGAATTTGGGCTATGCATAACCCTGGATGCCCCTTAGCCAAATCTGGCGTCCATATAATAAATGTCCTCTAGGGGTCCAAATAGCACTTTTTGAGAAACTTTTTCCACACAAGCGTATTTCTCCAAAAACACCTACACAAACATAAAAACACCATAATAACTACAAAATCAAGCACTAGCAATAGAGATACTGAGGACAATTCAGACACAAAAGTGTGTCTAACAAATACCCCCAAACTTATTATTTGCTAGTCTTCGAGCAAATCTAATATAAAATGACTACACTTAGCACGTGCAGCAAGCCGTTAAACCGCTAGGTGGCCCTAGCGACGGAGTGTTGTCTCTGGAAGGTTTACCAGAGGTGTACCCACAAAACCTTTACTCCAGACCCTAGATATCTACGCAGAACCTTGGAAGGCACTAAAGAATCTCCTTGGTTGGCATACAATCATTGACTATAGGAGGAAGTACCTTGATGTGAAATTCCAATTGTTGTACACGAGTTTGCACTCAGCATACTGAAATTCATATACAAGTGACAGAGCTCTACTCAGATAGTTTCTAGACATCATAACTGGAGTCAACCAATCACATGGAAAGATAAGAAGATGGATAAAGAGTAAAATAGATGGTTCAAATTGAACGGTGTTTCCCATATCTGTCTGAAGGCCTCTGCCAAGATGAACCTATCCTAATAGACTGAGATACCGATCTGACTAATATGAACACAACTGGCATATACAAGGGGACCAGTGGTCGATAAACCTAACTCTAGATCAACACAACTGGCATATATAAGGGCACCAGTGGTCGACTTTATTGAATTTATTCCGGTTGGTCTGATGGTCTGGTCTCAAACCCTTTTTTTTTGTATCTCAATCACTCTATTTCACCTAGAAATAGTAACAACTTGAGTCATGTGCCCCACCAAATAACTTAAGAAATAAAAATAGAAGGGATTAGGATTCAACGAGTTATGGCGAAACTACCATGTTTTTTTTTAATTCTAACACCTGAGCTCTGTGTTTTTATGAATAAACTCTTTAGATGTTTCCATCTAATCAGATTGGTTTCTCAACTCCTACAACCAAGATGTTCCCATCCACTTAGATTGGTTAGTGCCAACCTTAATAAGCATAAATTTCTAGGCTCTGGAGTTTATTTATTGCAACTAAAAGCTAACAAAAAGTTTCTTCCCCACCCCCAAACTTAAATCTAACATTTTCTTCAATGTATCTAATGAAAGAGCAATACCAAAAAGAAAAGTAACATGAGGAATCAGTAAAGAGAGAAGTCGGAAAGATAGTACCTGGGTGAAGAGAGAAATCAGAAACTAATATACAACATACAATCGCCTTGATGGTCAATCAAGGGTAAACAGGGTCCTCCAGAGGGACCTCCTCAACATCACCTGTAGGAAAGGGCTCTAAAAAGGGTTTCAATCTCTAACCGTTAACCTTCGAAGAACTACTACCATCTGGTGTCTCGATCTCAACAGCTCCATGAGGAAAGACAATGCGAACAATAAAAGGACCCGTCCACCGAGAACGTAACTTCCCAGGGAAAAGATGCAAGCAGGTATCATACAGAAGAACTTTTTGACCTGGAGAAAATGAATTTCTTAAAATATTCTTATCATGAAAAAGTTTCATTTTGTTCTTATACTCCTTCGCACTACCGTAAGCATCTACACGAATCTCTTCCAACTCATTGAGTTGGAGTTTCCTATGGGCTCCTGCCTTGTCAAGTGAAAAATTTGTCTACTTAACAGCCCAATAAGCTCTATGTTCTAAATCAACAGGTAAATGACATGCCCTTCCATACACAAGCCGATAAGGCGACATTCCAATGGGGGTCTTAAACGCAGTACGGTAAGCCCATAAGGCATCAGTAAGCCTAGACGACCAGTCTTTACGATTATGATTAACTGTTTTCTCTAATATACGCTTTATTTCCCTATTGGAAGACTCTACCTGACCACTAGTCTGTGGATGATATGGGGTAGCTATCTTATGTGTAATACCATATTTCTTCATCAAAAGCCTAAAAGGTCCATTACAAAAGTGTGTCCCTCCATCACTAATTATAGATCACGGTGTACCAAAACGTGTAAGTATATTATTTTTCAAGAACTCAATCACAACCCTATGGTCATTAGTCTTACATGCAACCGCCTCAATCCACTTAGAGACATAGTCTACAGCGACAAGGATGTATAAGTTACCAAAAGAATTAGGAAACAGACCCATAAATTCAATACCCCATAAATCAAAGACCTCAACAACTAAAATAGGGAAGGGCATCATATTCCTACGGGAAATGATTCCTAATTTCTGGTAACGTTCAACTGTGGGAGTCTTTAAACAACGAAGGCCAATAGAATCCACACTGCAATATTTTAGCAGCAGTCTTCTTAGCACTAAAGTGACCCCCACAAGCATGATCATGATAAAAGGAAATAATACTGGATTGTTCATTGTCAGGTATACATCTCCTAATAATCTGGTTTGGACAATACTTAAACAAATAAGGATCATCCCAAAAGAAGTGCTTCACCTCGGATAAAAACCTAGAACGATCTTGTTTAACCCAATGTTGGGGCATTCGACCAGTAACAAGATAATTCACTATATTCGCATACCAAGGTGCTTTGATAACAAAGAACAATTGTTCATCAGGAAAACTATCCCTAACAAGAGGAGAATCATTAAGGGTATCCACAAAAAGCCTAGACAAGTGGTCTGCTACTACATTTTCTGCACCTTTTTTATCTCTAATGTCTAAGGAAAATTCCTGCAACAATAGGATCCATCTAATCAATCTAGGTTTAGTATCCTTCTAGGAAATAAGATACTTCAAAGCAGCATGATCAGTAAAGATTATGACCTTAGAACCTAAGAGGTAGGATCTAAACTTGTCTAAGGAAAACACAATAGCTAATAGTTCCTTCTCCATAGTGGTATAGTTCAACTGGGCATCATTCAGAGTTTTGCTAGCATAGTAAATCACATGAGGTAACTTATTTTCTCGCTGACCTAGCACAACACCAATAGCATAATCTGAAGCATCACACATGATCTCAAAGGGTAGGTTCCAGTTGGGTGCCTGGACTATGGGGGAGGTAGTGAGTAAATTCTTAAGCTTCTCAAAAGCCTCTAAACAAGCATCATCAAAGACAAACTTAACGTCTTTTGCAAGCAAATTGCAAAGAGGTCTACAAATTAAGCTAAAATCCTTAATGAATCGACGATAAAAACCTGCATGCCCTAAGAATGACCTAATATCTCTTACGGTTTTTGGGACCTTTAAAGTTTTAATGAGGTCAACTTTGGCTCTATCTACCTCTATACCCTACGAAGAAATGATATGCCCTAGAACAATTCCTGAACGAACCATGAAGTGACATTTCTCCCAATTAAGCACTAAATTCTTTTCCTTACACCTAGTCAAAACTAATAACAAATGATGCAAGCACTCATCGAAAGATGAACCAAACACTGAAAAATCATCCATAAAGACCTCTAAGAACCGTTCTACCATGTCAGAAAATATGCTCAACATACAACGCTGAAAGGTCGCAGGGGAATTACATAGCCCGAAAGGCATGCGTCTATACGCAAAGTCTTGGTCTTATGGGGATATGACAATCTGATTATAACCGTAGTAACTATCTAAAAAGCAATAATGGCTACGTCCAGCTAATCTCTCTAGCATTTGGTCGATGAAGAGAAGGGAAAAGTGGTTCTTCCTAATGACCTTGTTCAATTTCCTATAGTCAATACAGACACGCCAACCCGTGGTCACTCGGGTTGGGATTAACTCATTGTTATCATTTTGGACTACAGTAATACCGGATTTCTTGGGAACAACCTGAACGGGGCTGACCCACTTACTGTCTGGAATGCGGCAGATAATGCATGCATCTAATATCTTAAGAACCTCGGTTCGAACTACTTCTTTCATATTAGGGTTCAGCCGGCGTTGCATCTCCCTAGAATGTTTGGTGTCACTCTCTAAATATACCTGATGCATACAATCAGTAGGACGTATACCCTTAATGTATGTTATGGTCCACCCTAAAGATTCCTTGTTATTATGAAGGACAGTCACTAACCTACTTTCCTGATCACTATCCAAGTCAGATGCTATAATCGCAGGTAAAGTTTCAGATGGGCCTAAAAACACATACTTCAGGGAATCTGGTAATGGTTTAAGGTCCAACTTAGGAGGCCTTTCTAACGAAGGAACTAGAGTAGACTCAGAAACGGGTAGAGGTTCGAACTTAGGATTCCAGCCATTACTAGTGTCTATCAAAGGGGTTGAATCTAACAAAGCATTCACCTCATTAATCACATCGTCATCATCAAAATCAATCCCAAAGTGGGATAGGAATTTCTCTAATGGATCTTCTAACAAAGTGTTTGGCAATGACTCCTCGACTAATGTTCTTATCATGTTCACCTCTTCTATGTTCGAGTCATCTTGTTCAGAGAGTAGCTTACTAATATTAAAAATATTCAGCTCAATAGTCATATTACCAAAAGACAAATTCATAATACCATTTCGAAAGTTAATGATCGCATTGGATGTAGCTAAAAATGGGCGACCTAAAATCACTGGTATTTGGTTCTTTGGGTCAGGGACAGGTTGGGTATCTAGGATAACAAAATCCACTGGATAAATAAACTTTTCGACCTCAATAAGAACGTCCTCGGTCACACCACGAGGAATTTAATGGACCTATCAGCTAACTGAAGTGTCATATGGGTAGGTTTCATCTCACCAAGTCCTAGCTTAAGGTACACATAGTATGGTAGTAAGCTCACACTGGCTCATAAGTCAAGCAAAGCTTTCTCGACACGGTATTTACCTATTGTGCAAGAAATAGTAAGGGACCCTGGGTATTTATACTTAAGAGTATTGGTATTCTGGATAATAGAACTCACATGACTAGCTAGGAAGGCTTTCTTCTGGGCACTAAGTTTTCGCATACACATATCCTTAAGAAACTTGGCATAAGCGGGAATCTTCTTAATCGCATCTAACAATGGGAGGTTGATAGTAACCTGCTTAAAAACCTCCAATATATCATTAAAGTTGGACTCCCTCTTAGTTGGAACTAGCAGCTGGGGAAACAGGGCTCTAGGAACAAATCCGGGCTCAGCATGACCCTCATTGGGCTCTTTGGAGACTCTATCAGTCTCCTCATTTTCTGGCTCAGAAGGGTGAACTACAGCATGTTCACTATCAGGCATGGAAACCTTATTGTCAACTTTCTTTCCACTCCTAAGGGTTGTTATAGAATTCACATGATTGTACGATTTCTCTCCTTTAGGGTTATGATCAGTTTGACTAGGAAATCTTCCATCTTCTCTTTCACTAAGAAACTTAGCTATTTGGCCGACTTGAAGTTCTAAGTTAGAAAGAGACTGGAAACTATTCTTAAAATTCTGCCTGGTTTCTTCTTGAAGACCACAGTGGTTCTTTGATAACATCTCATGGTTCTTTGCTAACATAGTAAGGGTTTCTTCTAAGGTGGAGATCTTTCTCTCATTCTGAAACTTGGGTTGACCTGAAGAGTTCTTAGCATAACCAAAACCTGGGGGAGGATGATAATTACTAGACTGTCCTTGATTCCGACCCTTAGACCAAGAAAAATTAGGATGGTTTCTCCAACCAGGGTTGTAAGCCTCTGAGTATGGGTCAAACTTCTGACGGTTCTCAAACCTAGCATTGTTATAGACAGCATGGGCTTGCTCTTCACTAACCTGACCTTCCCAAAACTAGTTATTGGGTTCTACTCCATAACTAAACACTTGAGAGGCTCTAAACCTATCATCAGGTTCAACAAGAGACCTATGTTTAGGATGATTCAATTCCAAAGCTTCTAACCTTCTGGACAAAGCAACAAACTTAGCATCAGACCCGAATCTTGTATCTACCACATTGGTGCTACCTCTATTGACCAAGAGTCTTTTGGGGGGTTCAACACAAGACTCCCGCTGTTGGGATTTTTCAGCGACAGCTCCTAAGAAGGTGAAAGCATCATCAACACTTTTACTAGTGAATTCACCAGCGCACATAGACCCAACCATGGATTTGGTTGAATAGTCTAAACCATCATAAATAATCTCTACGAGTTTCATCTTATCAAATCCATGGTGAGGACACTAGGCTAGGAGATCATTGAATCTCTCTAAGAACCTATAAAGAGACTCTCCCTCTTGTTTCACACTAGCACTAATTCTCTGCCTAACAGACGCAGTTTTATGCTTAGGGTAGAATTTCATATAGAAAGCAGCAATAAGTTCCTGCCATGTTTCAATGGATTCAGATGGTAGGTTGTTCAGCCAGGTCTTGACTTTAACTCTCAAGGAAAAGGAAAACATCTTAAGTTTCAAGACTTCATCAGTAAGGTCTTTTATTCTAATTGTCCCACAAATTTCCTCAAAGTCCCTAATATGAAAATAAGGGTTCTCATCATCTTTCCCTAAGAATATAGGGATCATCTGAAGAATACTAGGTTTTATCTCGAAATTAGCCGTAGTGGCTGGCAATTTAATGCACGAAGCTCGGGTGGACCTAGTTGGGAACATGTAATCTTTCAAAGTTGCCATTGCTGGCACAGCTGGAGTACTAGGGGTATTTTCCTCACGAAGAGACAGATTCTCAAAACTGAAGTTTCCAAAAACAGGGCTCTCAAAAGAAGAGTCTTCGAGTTCCCCGCCTTCACAAGAAGAACTACTAGGCTTATCACTAATCAAACGACCTAGAGTGTTTCTTTTCCAAGCCCGCTCTTTAATAACCTTGGGCATACACTAGAATAACAAAAGAAAAAGAAAGAAATCCTAAAAGGAAAGGAAGTTCTATGCAAACACAAACAAGGCTGACTCCACCAAAGCAAATCTAAAGATTTCTAGCAAACAAAAAGCATGATGGCTCCACTTAGATTGTTTCTATACCAGCTTCTAATCCTTCGAAAGGGAATTCATTACAATTTAAGAAAACCCCTCTGGAATCAATCCGAGTTTAAGTAAGTTGAATCGAGACGAGGGAAGCTCAATGGAGCTTTGATACCCAAGGCCTCAGCGGCATTACAAGGAGGCGCATTCAACTCACAGAAACCATCATGAACTTTGAAGCATGCTTAAAAGAGTAACCAATATTTTTCGAATGAACTTCCTATTAAGCTCGTTACCCTATAGGTCTCGTTCTAGTCAAATTTTAGGCTCAGGTTCGCGTTTGTTTTCGTTTTCCTAAGGCGGGAAAGAACGGAACGGTGATGAAATCCGAACCCTTATCTTGTATGGACAGTCCTTGCCCTTGACTAGGAAATTAAAGCAGCCGTTTTCAAATCCTCAGCATATATGCAAACGAAGGAATACAGTAACTCGCTGACAGGAGATTCGCGAGTGTTTCGACAAACTTACCTCCCGTACCATATGGGGGATGAACCGCTGAAGTCGACTCGGGCCACGACTCCTATGTCATGTACGAACCCGAGGGGCCGAGGCGATATCGTAATCGTCGTCCTTCTCTTCAAACAGTTTATATTTAAACTACCCTTCCGTAGGGTTTAAAAAAAATAAAGTCCCAAAGTCCACAGTCCAAAGTGCAAAAGAAAAAGATAATCTAAAAAAAATATATAATTTTTTTTTTGTCTCTCTCTCTTTCTTGTTTTTTTGATAATTTTTATTCTCCAATTCTTTCGCTCCTTTCTCTTTGCTTTTACTCCAAATCTTTAAGTATTCACCAAAAGCTTTGGCAAATTTTTCTTTCGCTCCAAATTCCAAAATCTGTAAGAAAAAGACAAAAACCCAGAAACGTAAAGAAGAACAAATAAAATAAAAATGAAAAACAAATAAAAACCTAAAAAAAAAAATCTAAAAACTCTATCCTAAAGACAGGTCTGCGTCGGCGGCGCCAAAAATTGATCAGATTTCAAATTGAGTTGTAGTAATAGGTTCGTTGAGACTTGTGAAAGCAATAGATTTTAGATTTAATTTTTAAGACTAAAAATATAGCAAACTTAAATAAAAGTGATATGAAAAATATGGAGAAGACTGGGGCTATGGAATCCACTATTTACCAATATCAAAGTGATTTATATTCTCTAATTATAATCATGCAAATCATGCATTCAAATTGATTCTTAATATTACAATAGTTGATTTTTTAGAAATAACAATTGTAGATCGAAAGTATGGGACATCAAAACCCTAGGCTAGCATGCTCCATAAATTGAAATGACAATTGTTTAACAAAAACCATTTTATCAATTTATTTATCTAGGCAAATAATCATATAATAATTGCATAAATTAGAGATTACCACTTTTCATTGGTGAAATAGCTTCCTCCTTCGCCCAGGGGATGGGTTTAGCTCATCATTGTGTAAACACGCTCAAAATATTTGTTCATTGCCTCAAAATTTGTTTACAAAGATGAAATGGAGAGAAAATATTAAAAACCGGGTTTGCAACAGTTATAAGTGTTACAAACTGAAAAGAACGATAGAACAGAGTACTGCTGCTGATTCTCGACCCTCGCCTGTGTGTCGTTGTCACTGTTGATAAACGACTGTCTCTGTGCGTCTAAAGTTCTTTGTGTTCTTCAGTGCACCAGCAGAAAACAGTTTTCTTGCAACTTGATTTTCAGCTTTGTTGAAGCTCTAAACTGCTCCCAAAACTCTCCGTCACCCTTATATGACCCAAAGGACTCTATTTATACCCGAAAGATGCATCGAATCTCCTCCATAACTTCACAAATTCTCGGCAGTGAAAGAAAATATTTTCGGATATTTTCTTTCCTGTTTTAGATTCTTACGCGTTTTACAGCTGCAAACTCTCCTTGTTTAACTCTTACACGCCTCTAGCATTCTCCCAGCACGTTCCAAACTCTCCCAGCAACAGCAGACGCGTGAAAATCTTCCCCTTTTTCACGTACTCTCCTGTTTTGCTCCATGACATGATTCAGCCAATTCTGATCCAAACGAACACCCATAATAGGCCTGTTATGAAAAATCACCACTACCCACGAAGTTTCAGACATTTAATCTCTATAGAACATCGTCAAAATCTTGATAAAAAATCTTCTAGTTCATTACAAAGTTTTCCCGCCAAATTTTTTTTTTTAAACGAAGAAGAAGATGTCCCCTAACCAAACTAGGGGTGCGAATAGCAGGTGGCTCTCTGGGGGTGAAAGCAGGTAGTGTGCCCCTTAGTAATTGGGTGTTGAGGATGAATTTGGGCTATGCATAACCCTGGATGCCCCTTAGCCAAATATGGGGTCAGTATAGCAAATGTCCTCCGGGGGTCCAAATAGCACTTTTTGAGCAACTTTTTCCACACAAGTGTATTTTTCCAAAAACACCTACACAAACATAAAAACACCATAATAACTACAAAACCAAGCACTAGCAATAGAGCAACTTTTTGATCATGGTAACATCTTATTGGTCACCTGGAATTGAATCTAGGTCGGTCGATTCAGTTAGCGAACTTGGACGACCGATATTGGTTTGCGGAAGTTATGTACTGCCATTGGACGACCTTCAGGTTTCGAAGCCGTGTAGCCAACCTACTTTGTGCTAACGATTGGAGGCGCTAGTTGCCGGCTTGAACAATTCGATAGGCCAGGGATGAAGGCAGGCAGCAGGCGAGCATGTTGGTATTTCATTGGCCGACTAAAGTTGGATCTGGGCCGGCCCATTTGGCTAGAAAAGTTGGACGTCCGAGATCGTTTTACGATAGTAATATGCTGCCACTAACAGAAATTAGGGTTTTGAATGATGCGCGGCAAATCTTCTTTAAGTGATTGGTCAGTGGCTCCGCTTGCAACTGTAAGGGTTTCGATTGGCTGAGCCATAAGTGGGCCTGCCAGTGCGTATCACAGAGCTTGTCCGACCGTGTTGGGAGGAGGCTAGGCTTGATAAATCTGCCTGCCAAAATGCACGTCCGTGATTGTTTTAAGACTGACATGGGAAGCCTATATACGATTCCTTAAGGAATTAAGTGTGTCTGACCAGCCAACTTCCAATATTAATCAAAAGTTTATGCGGCGCTCTTGGAACGATTTGAATGGTCGACGGAAAAGATAGGCTAGCAAGCAGTAATGTGGAGCGTGGCCGGTCGGCCACGGGCAGTGCTTGCTAGGGCAGTCCTTTTGTTGCTGCTTTTATTTTCCGCAGTTCCTTTTTATTTCTAGTTTTCCAATTCGTAATAGGATCTTGATCCTACTAGCTCCATGATGAATTATTTTTCTAGTTTTCCTAGGTTTGGTCTCGACCACTAGGGTTTGAGATATTTCCCAGGCCGCAAAAAACCTATATTTGTTAAATTAATAAAACTAGGTTAGAAAGATTGAATTTTGTGAGCCAACACAAAATCAATCAACTTCTGGTGAATTTTGTGCGTTCATACAAGATCACTAATTATGTTTCAGAGGGAAGCATAACTTTACGTGCCTCTAATTGAGTATTTCCATGCGTATGACACTTCGGGATATTCATGATAATCAATTTCGAGCGAACATTAATTGTCATGTCATGTCAACATCAAGAGTTCGGCTGGGGAACATAGCATAGAATGAATACTCGGCAGGCTCCGGCATTAGTGAGTAATGCAACTAAGAGCTTAGATACTCATTAGGCTCTATACTAGTGAACAATTCGTTTAGGAGCTTGAGTTTCAATATAATATGAATAGAGACATAGACACTCATCATATATATTCTTCAAATTCCTTGCGGAATATAGACATATCAAGGTCTACTATTTCTGATGCCGGGTCAGGTAGATAGACTTTTAAAATTTTCGCCCTATACTAAAAACCACCGTCAACAATAATCATTAGCCATTATGCCACCACAAAGGATGCATAATAACTTTTTTGATAGAAAAATTATATTTATTAAAAATTAGAAATTAAAACAAATTGTTTTAGTCACTTTGGATTATTATATCAATCCAAGCAGGCCTGTTAAAATTCCAATTTACTTTATCTAGCTGTACTCTTACATGTTTTTCTAAAGAATCAGCAATATTATATGCATCACGATGGACATATGTACATGTCTAGGATTCAAAGTATGGAAAAATAAACAAAATATTTCTAATTATACTATTTTCAGACCACTTCATAGCTGTTGAGTGACCTTGGATAGCTTTCATTACATGCATACAATCGCCCTTAAGATGAATATTCCTAACTCCCCTATCCTTAGCCCATAGAACTACTTCCAAAGCTCCCAATGCTTCTTGTTCAGGATCTATTGCATATGTTGGGATGCATCGCATTCCATTGTGTTCACCTGCATGGTTTTTAGAAATTAATCAAATTCCTGCTGAAACATTATCATCAATAAAGGAAGCATCAAAATGGAACTTCTCCATATTTTGATATGGTTCCAGCCAAACATGTGTAACTTGTAAATCATTACTGGAATTAGAGATGTTTTCAGCTAAATAAGATCTCCATTCCCTTAGATGTTTAGTAATATTCACTGCAATTATTCTATCATCATCCTGCACATTATCAAATACTTTTGGACACCTTGTTTTCCACAAATACCAAGTTATTAAACAAGTAAATTTAACTACTTTCTGATCTATCTGCACACCTGTATTTTGGTTCATGCATCCACTAATTTGGTTATGCAACCACTAAAATGATGTATGTGCCTCAAAAATAACCTTCCAACAAAAAGAAAGAATGTATAACGCGTTATGCAATCAACGGTCTATCGTTTTTCTTCGGTCGGCCCTCCCTACCATGGTAACGATGTCCTAGTTCAACTTAGTTTTTATTTTGTGTGTTATTTATTTTTATTATCTTTTTAATTTATTTTTTTAATTTTTTTATCCAGATTTAGACTGTAAAGAGTTTTTATGGTCTATTAATTTGGACGAAGATGACTTTTTATGACCAATTTCTACTTTAAGATTTTAAAGAGTCATCATGGTCATATTTAGAATGAGAACGATTATAATGATAAAATGCATGTGTTTTGTTTTAGAATTATCAAGAATCGTCATGATTGAATTTTAAGATCATGAGAACATAAAATAGCCTCCCAAATTTCAATTAAAGTCGTCATAGTCGGTAAATGTGTACCATAACGATTTAAAAGCATCGTTATGGTCTATCAATTTGAACCACGAGGACTTTCCACGACTAATTTTAGTTTTAAAATTTGAAAAATTCGTCATGGTTTAAATTTGGAATGATGACGTCCGTAGTTGCAGGAAATCCTACAACATACACCCAAGTAAATCTATGAACTCAATCTAAGATATCATAAAAAAATTCTAAATCATTTCATTAAAAGTTAGAAAAAATATAAATGGGAGGAATGAAAACCCTAACTTGGAGAACAAAACAACTTTCTCTCTCCTGAATTTCTCATCTAAGCTCTCAAAAAGATCTCTCTCGTTAGAATGGCTTTTGTCCCTTTTATAGGGGTTACATAGTGAAGGACAGCCAATAAAACTCTTATTTTCGGATTTGGGAGGGCGTTATAATCGCCCTTATTTTTCTTTGCCGCGTTGATCCTCTAACTACCGCGTTGATCTTCACACTTTTGGTGTGACTTAGTGACGTCATCGTTTTCGTCAGCAAAAATGTATTGAACGCGTCATATTCGTCTGTTAACAAAATGATTCCTACGCCCTTATTATCGGGTGTGCGGTATTTTGCAATCACATTTTGCCTCTTCTCGTATCGTTTTTTTAAAGGAAAGACCGGTAAGAGAAGCCTTAATTTATTGCATCGACCTATCTCTTCGTATTCCTTTAATCAACCGACATTTTTCTGGAATTCCTGTGTAACCGTCTACACGTGTTGACCATCTCCCTTTTGACTGACACATCTCTCTATCTGACCGGATGTTGCCTTCTTAACAATTTGCTTATTTTAACAATTGTGGTGGAGAGATAAAAAAAAATTCCTTCACTTTTCCCTCTTCTCTGTTAATTTTCTTCATCTCCTCAGAACCTTCCTTGTTTCTAGCATCAAAATGCAGTTGCAGGAAATTCTACAACCTACATCCAAGTAAATGTATGACTCAATCTAAGACATCATAAAAAAAAACTCTAAATCAATTTATTAAAAGTTAGAACAAATAAAAATGGGATGAATGAAAAACTTGGAAAACAAAACAACTTTCTTTCTCATAAATTTTTTATCTAAGCTCTCAAAAAGATCTCTCTTGTTACAATGACTTCTTGTCTCTTTTATAGGGGTTACATAGTGGAGGACAGTTAATAAATCCCTTATTTTCGGATCTGGAAGGGCATTATAATCGCCCTTCATTTTTTTTGCCGCCCTCTAACTACCGCGCTGGTCTTCACACTTTTTATGAGATTTGGTGACGTCATCGCTTTCGACAGCAGAAACGTATTGAATGCGTCATATTAGCGTGTTGAAAAAATGATTGCTACGCCTTACTATCCGGTGTTTGGTATTTTGCACCCACAACGTCTGTGCTGAGTATTGTACAAATCCTGTTTAATAACCGAAGAGACATGTCGTGGTTGAAATTTGAAACGATTTGCAAATTCTTTTATGAAGAACGTGAAAAAAATATTAGAAAAATGTGAGAAAAAAGTTGCAAAATAAAAGAAAGTTAGATGACCAAAATAAAATAAGTAAAAATAAGAAATAAAAATGGAAAATGGGTCATTTGTCCAAATATTTTTAAAACATGATTCTAATGGACGAGTAAAAATTAGTATGGGTGAAATGGACACAAAAAAAATAGCAAGGATGAAACTGGATTCATCCTGGCTTAAACTTAAAAAATAGCGAAGATGAAACTGGATGCATCATGTGTAAATTAAAAATAAGAAAAAGTATTTGAAAATGGGCAGGATGAAACTGTTTACATCCTGACTATTTTTACACTTTTGTCCATTTAAACAGTATCAAAATCTAGATGTCTTTTTTACCCAGAAATTGTTGATTTTGTTTTTAACCAATTTTGTGAAATAAAAAACATTACTTTTTTAAAAGTAGAAAAATTAAATGACCAAAGATAAATGTATAAATATGATGATATGTGTTATGATCTCAGGGGTCAGGATAATCCAGGACTAAACTCTTTTTTTTTGATAAGAAAAGAAATTCATTTCATTAAATCGTAGAACAAAGGTCTTTTTCTAGATTTTCTAGAATGTAATTTGGAGGAGTAGTGTACCAAACATTCATAGACTGATTTCTTGCAGTTTTTGCAATTTTATCTGCCACACTATTAGCATCTCGCTTAACATGAGTGCATTTCCAATTGACAAAACTGCTAAGCAAGCTACGACAGTCCAGGACTAAACTCATATCCTCCAATTAATTCTCATATCCCCGATTAAATGAGGTATAAAACTCTTGCCAAATGCGCACCTCACGTCCAACGTAGCAACGGTGATAATCTGATAAAAACCCAATTTTTAATCGAAAAATGGGCAATTTGTCCAAATATTTTTCAAACATGGTTATAATGGACGAGTAAAAATTAATATCGGTGAAATTGACACAAAAAAATAGTAAGAATGAAACTGGATTCATCCCGACTTAAACTTAAAAAAGAGCGAGGATGAAACTGGATGCATCATAATGTAAATTAAAAATAAGAAAAAATATTTGAAAATGGGTAGGATGAAACTGTTGACATCCTTACTATTTTTACATTCTCGTCCATTTAAACAGTATCAAATGTCACATATCTTTCACCCAGAAATTGTTACTGTTGGGTTAATTGACCAATTTTATGATTTTTAATTGGCGGCCGGGTTAGTAAAGTCTAGCTTCGTAAGTAACGTCAGAGTTCCCAAAGAAAAGAGAAGGGCTTTCACACGATTACACAACACATGGTAGGAATTATTACATTGTTATTACCACTGAGCCTAAAATCTGTATTAGGCATGTTTCTTTCCAAGGTTGCCAGATTTCCTTTCACTAGCATGAGAGAGGTTGAGAAGCATCTCCACACAAATGTCGCATCACTTCAAAGATGAAAAAGTACGGGAACTGATATACTCATCGCGGATTAGATCCCACGGTGTGTACCGCCTGAGAGAGAGTGGGTGGTCCCTTTATAACCCGGTAGCTTAGCAGAGGTTGGTTTAATGTGGTTTCCACCTCTTATTTCTCGCTCGGTATCTCGCGGGATATAAATCATTACCGAAAAAGTACACATTTCATCTAAAGATTAAAGGGCAAGTTCTTCAAATGCATTTCTTTATTTTCTTTATGCATAACTTCTCTCTCCCTCGGTATCTCGCTAGATATAAATCATTTTCGAAAAAGTACACATTTTATCTAAAGACTAAAGGGCAGGTTCTTCAAATGCATTTCTTAATTTTCTTTATGCATAATTACAGCGACACAACAAGCATTAATCCTAAAATCTTAAATGCAAAACAAATTTTGAGGTGTCATGCTACACATATAGACAGTACACGATTTTTTGTAGTCTTTGTGTGGACAAATTTTTTTCCAGTGTGGAAGTGCTCTGGTTCCACGCATATAGCTCTCCTCATATTTTTCACTAATAAATGCACATTTTCTCGTATGCATATATCAAGGCACTTAAATACAATACAGTAGTCTTATAGACAAGCAAATTGTAGAAAAGTCTTCGACATCACGTTAGGAGTTCGGACATGAATTGCATAGGCCATGTGGGAATGCATGTGTTATGCATAATGATATGAATGATTCGAAAGACATTGATAACTCCAATGCTATTACGTCGACAACAAATACTTGTATGGATCGACTATGTTAGTAAACATAAAACCTGAGAAAAAGATATAAAAAAAGACCCACTTATTTCATTATCATGTTGTAGAAAAAATATGTTCCAACCTTAGGTAGAACCACAATATTCAAAAATACGAACTTCAACTTAGTAATTCAAAGCTCTTTCACGTGTTATGCTATTCACCGCACAATCAGCGTAGTGTGCATAATGCAACCTAGTGAACTGCTACTTGAACACCAATTTACATGGGATACTTGTGAATGCAATTTTCCCAAGGGTTTCCCTTATTGCTGCTAGCTAGAGATGGTTTCACATTCTTGAGCGCAACCCATACAGCACTATTACACTTAAACCCGCTTCCTAATGCAATTTGCCAGACACGGTCGCTCTTATGCATCCTTCCTTTAGCCTCAATGTAGGCCAACTCGTACCAAATTGAGCTCGATGAGGTGTTTCCGAATCTATGAAGAGTCATTCGGGAAGCCTCAACATCAACTGGAGATAATTTTAGGTTCTTTTCCATTTCATCAATTATTCCTCTTCCACCAGCATGTATACAGAAATGCTCAAATGCAAGTTTGAAATTTGGAATGTAAGTCTTGGTTTGAGATTCTTGAATATTTTCTTGGTCACCATAAGAATGAGAAATCGATGTTGCTCGCTAAATGGAAGCACAAGAGGACCTAGAGTGGTTATATTAGTTTTTAATGCCAAATTGCCAACCCTGCAACCGACATGAGAGTTTTGGACAGGGAAACACCAAGCTTACCAGCTTCATCTTCGTACTGGCTCACACATTTATAAGCTTCATCTGCTGAACCATGGTGAGTTCTCACAATATGAAGTAGTTTGTACTTAGCTTGCCGTTTATGTTGATTTTTGTTGGAGAGGAGAATTGCAGCTCCACCAATACGGAATAGGCAATTAGTTACCATCGTAGATTTGTTGTTTCCATAGTACGCCCTTAGGGTCAAGTTCTCAGTGCTCAAGACAATAGCACAAGTATCTCCGTGAATCTGAAGCAATCCCTTGGCAAGATCTACTGCAATGACACCAGCACTGCAGCCCATTCCTCCCAAGTTAAAGCTCTTAACATTACTTCTCAGATTATACTTGTTAATGATCACGTCAGAAAGCGGAGGAGTAGAAATAAACAACCTACAATTCTCCCGATCTATAAACCCCTATGCTACCGTGAAAGCTTGCTTGTCGGAAGTATGGCAAGCAATGTTTAACAACGGAATATTGTACTTGTTGGTCTTGCATGTACAATCTATTAACAAAACTTGATAGAAGCATTGTGCCAACTTGATCATCTCCGGATGCGCCAAGAAAATACGAGTCACTTTGCCTTCCAATACTTGCTTCCTCATTGTGTATCCCTGTTGATCGGCTAACCATTGAGATTGTTCCGTAACCACTCTACCATCCCATGACCTCCTCCTAAAGGCTGCTCTTGCCGTGTAAATTTGCCTCAAAGTGGACAAATTATCCTTATCATCCTCCTTAATCTTCCTAAGGATGTCACTTGGTCTACACGCTTTCATCAACTCACCATTTCCAATTGATGTGGTTTCAACCCACAAACGGCCGCGTGTCCGACAAGAGATTCCAGATCATCATGATTGTGACAACCATTCATCCTTCAGAGAAGTTGTATACCCTACTACCATCGGGTTTCTCGGGTCTATTAATTATAATGTTAAACGGGCAACCATACTTCTTTGATTTAGTAATGTATTCCCTTGTCGTCGTCTTCACGTACAGTCTTTCCTTTGCCCAGTAACTTTCTTGCTTTCCATCTCTCTCACAAACAATTTCCAAACGCTTTTTACTTGAATGACGGCCTAAAACTAATGCACATTTGATTCTCTATTCCCTTGTCTATAAACCATTGCTTTGCATCATTTCTATCTTTCCATTCCAAATCCGTAAAATAGTGGGCAGAGGTACAAAGACCCAACAGAGATACGGCTTCGGGTTGATCTTCTTCAAACGCCACAACAATCTACAACAAGTTGATGATTCAAAATCGGTTTATATGTACAGTCGAGTAAACCGATTCCAAGTAGTCGGTGTATGTGTGCAACTATAAAGACCGATTTAAGAATTGTTGAAAAAATTCAAAGTCCAGAATCGGTTCACTTCTAGTGTCATATAATCCGATTATTGTTCACATTTCTCCTGGAATTTTAAAATCGGTTTGCATATACACGAAAATAAACCGATTGTCAACTTTGTGTTTTCTACGTGATTATTTAAGTGAAGAAATCGGGTTATTAACATCACCAACGAAAACCGATTCTGGTCACATGCCAATGGAGACAAAAAATTTACTACAATCGGGTTATATGGTGACTAACAAAGATCGATTATAGATCCAAATTTGGGGATTTTACTCAGAATCGGTTTATGTAGTGTTATCGAATAAACGATTCTGGGTTAAAGTTTTGAAAAATTTTCCTTTTTTGAGCGATTGGGACATGCAAATACATGTTTGTATATCGTTACAACTCGTACCTGTTTATTAAGAGCATTATCACCTTCTTCTTCCCGACGAAATTGTTCTTGTGCTTGAATAATATCCCCAAGCATTCTTTGGTTCACTTTGTCTTCTTCATTCAACAAATTTTCCAATTCGGTAGGATCGAAATCACGATAATCTGATGCACCCACCTCTTCATCACTACTAGAGTCTTCATCATCACTATATTCTTTCATTTTTGCTAAGAAAATCAAAAACCCTAGTTTTTCATTTTTTCCCTCTACTTCTTTCCCTCCAAACTTTAAAAAAGAAAAATGAATTTCTACTCTAATCCAAACATTATAATCCCACTCAAACATTTATTAATTTAACAAAAATTAACTTAATTATTCATCACTAATTTAGTAAGGGTACATTAGGTATTAAGATAAATAATGGATAAGGGGTTTCTACAAATTACTTCCTAATGACCCTATTTTATCATGTAGTTATAGGCCCCAATTAAGTGGCATAGGCCCAATTTAGCCAGGAAACCAATCCCATAGATAGAACAAGGTATCATCAGTATTATGTCACTGTAAAGCACAATGATAAAATTATTAGGGGATGACAAGAAGCAAAAATAGAGGACACAAAGTTTAAATCAATTATATTCATCAAAAATTCTTCACAGACAATGAAAAAACCGAGAGAAAAAAACCACCCCATCTTCTCTCACAAATACCGGGCCCTTTATTGTCCTCCGCGGGGCCCACCGAGACCCATCAAAAAAAACTGAGTCCGGCGGTTTCGCCGTAATCGGTTTTCTCGATCCGTAAAGAATTATCCTATATTCAGTATCCACTGAAAAGTGGTAGTAAATGGCATCCATAAGTTTTTTTTTCTCCCGATGCAAATCACATTTCAATTCATTTAAACTAAAATAGTGATTACATAATTACTTACAAGATTATCAAAAACACCAAAATACAAGAAAATGAAGACCCAAATACAAATCACGACACCAATGCAAATACATCGCAAAGAGAAAAAGCCATGAACCGCATAGATATCCATTTTTTGTGGATGTAATAGTAAGGAATGATGGTGAGAACTAGAATCAACTCAGATCATTTGACTATAGTGTTTTCAGAATTTCAGGTTCTCTGTTATCATACATAAAATTCTAGAGTCCCTGAAAGAATTTAGAAGGGAAAACTCTACTAACTAATTTTATACAAGTCCGTGTTGTTACAAAAAAAATCTTGGCAGTCCAATTTATATTCTATTTTTAGATGTATATGAGTCGGGAAAAGTTTACGGCAAACAAATCGACTTGAGCAATAGCCTACAAGACAGCCTCAGCAGCAGCCTACAAGCAAAGAAAAGCCAAATCAAGTTGTGAAAAGTAGCAAAAGAATCAATTCGAGCAATCGTTCTACAATGATTCAGATTCAAGGTAAAAAGGACTCACTTTTCTGAGCGCTTTATAGGTTCTTACAACCTGAATTGTAGGTTGTGGTTCCATATAGGTTCTCCATCTTCTCCAAATTCTACAGAAATTTTGTACTTCTTGTTGCTCTCTGTGGTTCAATATATGTTGCTCAGTGACAAATTATCAAAAACTAAGAAGAGAAATTTAGTACATTCCATGCTTTAGCAGTCTCAAAGCCTAACTAACAACACAGGAAATAAAAACAATACTGATGATGGCATGATAAGATGCATGAGGAGAAATTGGATATCTGGACCTATCCATAACGTAGTGTACAAAGCTTATGGCGTCAAGCTGACTTGACTAAATAGCAAATGACCAGGTGAATCAATCAGGATTGTCAAATATCTCCAATGTCTCAAACCACCTCCTTACTCCCAAGAAATGAAGGGGCTGCAATGGATATCACCAAGTGGGAGAAGAAAAAACCTGTGTTGCTTGGGAAGAACTGGATATAAATCTAGGGTGAAAATATTTTGTTCAAAACTTTTGTGAACTAGAGATTCCAAATACTACTGCCTCACACTTGATCCAACTGGAAACAAGAAATAATATCTACTCCTCTCTCTAGCCAACAGCCAACTGAATAAAGCAGTGAAATAGTTATGACGATAAAAGTACATAAAGCTTGAAGGTGCCTATACACAATTCTAGTTTATTTTCAAGTCCTTGAATCCACGGACAAGGCGCCCAAAGTAAAAACACTACTAATTCAGCTCCTCCACTGACACTGTGCTCCTAAAAGTCGTAGGAGTAAACTACGGTAGCAACATATTTTTCCTTGGTATGTGCAAGTTTACTATGAATCTATTCTCCCATGGGGATCGGATCTTGTGGGATCCTGGAGATTAAATGCTGTTGTATATCGTGCCGTCCCAAAGTCGCCAGATAAGATTCAACCAGAACCGGTGACAGAAACAAGGTACTGTTGGCTAAGCCTATTTGGCTATGGACTTCATTCTTCCACTGGTTATTATGCATACACAGTAACACTAGTTTTGTGGTTTATGTCTCTAAATTTTACAAAATCAAATTATTAACACAATACAAACATAATAACAGAACTATGTATGTGCAATCAGATAGAAGAAGATTCCTAATGGTTCATTCGATCTATATATCGTCAGATAAATAAGGAAAAGATTGTGATAACATTTACAATCATTAATCTGGAAGAAGACATTTTATCTTGGAACCCACTGCATCAGCCACCACCACCATCAACAACAAAGAACGACGAAGACAACAACAAGCTTAAAAGTGTGCCCTTATGGCAAAATCAATATATGAAACATATACATACGAATTCTAAGCTAAGTAATTTGAAAATAAAAACGCAACTAATATTACCTCCAAAAAAACTCGGCATTTATAGGATCATGATCATCAGCATCCGGCTCAGGGCACCATTCACAGTGAAATTGTAATCCTCAAATTCGATCACGCGCTGATGTACAACTTTACCACTGCAATAGTATCAAACTCAAACAAAGTGAGTCCAATTTTAACAGATCCAGGGTTTTAAAATAATTTCAAATACAACATATATCACATCAAAGTTGAAAGATACCCAGATACCTTTCTCCTGGTGAAAAATCTTGACCTTACACCGCCAGTACCTCCAAAAATGGTTCAAGCGAAGCGTGATGGAAGTGGATTTTTAGTAATAGATAATTAAGCAATGTCGCAGACTCATTGGCTACAGATGAAAAAGGAGTATCGAATCAAATCCGTTCTTAACCCACAACATTTATCTGTAAAACTGCATATTAGAATCAATGGTTAAAATCTGGGAGCTTTTGGTTAAAAAAGGTTAACAAATGGGGAAAGGAAATGTAAGATGGAAGATAGGAGACGGGACACGGGAGTGATATCCGAATCTGGAATCACAACTGCATTCTCCTCAACTATCCAAATAAAATAAAATAGGATGAATAAAACTATAAACCCAAAACACTCTTACCCATGTCATACATATTCATGACCGAAACTCTAAATCATTAAGTGCAAACTTTATCTCTCAAGTCCTCCCTCTCAATGTAGCTAGAATATTCCATGTATGGATATAACTCATACCACAAACTCTAAGGATGAACTGTGCTGGTTCCCCATTAAAAATGAAGAGACTTTATCTCATACCTTGTGTGCTTGTAGATTCAGTAGGTTGTATGGTTTGGGATGGAGTCCGCACAGCAGGCAAGTAAGGGAGAGAGGGGTAGGAACCAGAGTTGATAACTGGGTTGAGGTTTGGTTTAATGGTAGTTCGTCAACACCAGAAATAGCAGTGAATCTCCTGAACTGTTTGCTAGTGCAGAAGGAAAGGTGCCTAAAATGTTTCCAAAATGTAAACTCAAAAGTCAAATCCTTCATCAACCATAATTCTAATCAAAACCCAAATATCAAACCTGCATAAACTACAGTTGTGACACCCTCATTAGAAACCCTACCCTACATCAGAGATGGTCTTCAACTGAAATATTCTCGGCAGTTAATAACTATCCAGTGTTACATAATTTGTAACAGGTCTTTGAAGAAGGAAGGAGTGGTATTAACTATGTCAATGAAACAGGTGGTCCAAGGGGTGTAACAGGTTTAAGAGGTGACACAGATAGCTATCATGAAGGAGTAGCAATTGGGTTCTTAGCAGCAATATCTATGGCGAAACATATAGGCATCAGATATTGCTGTGTGGAGGTGCAAGGAAGAAGGCAAGGGCACAAATCCAAAAGAAAATTCATAATTTAGAGCCATTCTGAGAACAATTTACTTAACTCTCCAAAATACTTATTATCTTAATTCCGTGGTTGAAAGTGTAATCTCCTAAAGCAGCCTATAATTCCAGAAATAGTAGACATTGCAATGATCAACCTATATCCTCCATATGAAAGGGTGGTATGGGCGAAAAACTTGCATGAAAACTCTAAGTTCACTTCTTCTGATGCTAAAAGGCTTACCCCACTCTCTAGCTAGTTTGTTTTAACAAATGCAGTTCCAAGAGAAAAAGAATCAATGGAACAATTGAAAGCAGATTAGGAAAGAGGTTTACCTTGAGTGAGAGAGAGCATTTCTTGGTGCGGCATCAAATACGTAATGTAAGCTTAATTCCACCCTTCAGACACGAATGTTTTATAAGGATTATGGTTTGCAGATTTAGAAAACGTAAATCTAGTATATTTGATTTCTAAAATTAGATGATACAACTTTTTAACAATCAACCAACTCTTCAGTTCTATCGGTGAAATCTGGGTTCAATGAAAAGATGATGGTTTAGGGTGTGCCATTGTGATGAAATTGCACTACAGAGATTGATGATTATATGCAAACGATGATCCGAGAATTAAACCCTAAGAAAATTTCTAGGGTCTTAAAGTTAAGGAATCTCCATTTTCTCTAAAAGCTTAGACAGAAATGTGAACCAGCAGGAATCTACAAGAAAACAAAAGCCCCATCAAGTTGTAGCAAAAAATCAATGTGTGAAATCATTATGCAACGCAATCATTCAGATTCAGAGTACAAACGACTCACTTTTCTACATCCCCGCAAGTGAAAGTATCACTTTTCGTGAAACCGGGGAGTATTTTATTTGAATTCTGGTGGGGAGACTCTTTGTTTGAAATACATATGTTCTGTGGTTCAGAAGGAAAACTAGATTGAGCAGCCAAAATTGGTACATTATTCAGAACCTACGTGAATCTGTGCAGAATCAATTTCAAAGTAAAGATTGGAATTTCTGGTGGTTAAAGCTATTTTCAACCCCAAAAAAAACACACGATAGAAGCTGCTTTAAGTAGATAAGCGCTTAATGGTGTCCAGAAAAGCTGTAAAAGTTACAACCAACACCCAGTACACAGAAATTACACAGTACTTAAATACTACAGCATGACCCCAGTCCCAAACTAGATATACCAGTAAAGCTAGATATCACACCTGATTCATAGCCAGTTAACAAGTCATATCTTTAGCTCGAATGACATAAGTTTCAGATACTCCTCAAAACCACATATACTTAATAGACTCCTCAAAACGCTTGTCCGGGACAAACTTACCAGCAGCCTACAAGAAAGGAAAAGTAAAGCCACATCAGGTTGTGAAAAGTTTCGAAAGAAAGAATCAATGCGGCCAATCATTATGCAGTATTCCAGATTCAGGGTAAAACAGACTCACTTCTTCGAACGCTTTACAGGTTCTTTGCACCAGAAAAGTATGCAATCCAACTTCCGCAAATTCTTCAGGAATTCTGAAATTCTTGATGCTCTGCAGTTAAGATGAGTCGATCAGTTAAAATTTGCATTTACTAAAACTGAAAAGAGCATGTTAATACATGGCATACTTTATGTTGGGGTATATATTTAAAAACATAGTTTTGTAATAATATGCCAAAGTTAGAGAGATAGTATGGTGGCATTGTTTTGAGCTCCCACACTATAGGCATGGGTTCAATTCCCACCCCACACAATTTCACTAGGGTATATACTATTTATACTATATATTATATTACATTAGTCCGGGAGCGGGGCCTTGGGGCCTTATACTGAAATTTATCAAACTAATGGCATTATACATGAAAGAACTGCACCATATAATCCTCAAATGAATGGGAAAGCTGAAAGAAAGAATCGTACTCTTACTGAATTGACTGTTGCTTGTTTGCTTAGCTCTGGTGCTGCTTCTCATTGGTGGGGTGAATGTTTGCTGACTGTTTGCCATGTTTTGAACCGCATTCCTAATAATAAAACCATGATATCTCCTTATGAACTTTGGAGAAATAGAAAACCTAATGTCTCTTATTTTAGAGTTTGGGGTTGCTTAGCTTTTGTTAGAAAACCTGATCCTAAAAGACATAAGTTAGAAAGTAGAGCTTATGAATGTGTTTTTATTGGTTATGCTCAAAACAGTAAAGCTTATAGGTTCTTTGATATTAATAATAAGGTTATTATTGAATCTATTGATGTTGATTTATTTGAAGAGAGATTTCCTTTTAAATCTAGAACTAGTGGGGGTAATAGTGGGGGTTCTTTATCTAGTGTTTTACCTAGAGCTGATTCTGAACATAGATTAGAAGAACCTAGAAGTGCAGAAACTAGGATCACTGAAGTTGAACCTAGAAGAAGTAAAAGAGCTAGGACTGACACAAGAGATCCTGATTTTGAATTTTATGCCGTAGAGGAAGAACCTTCTAACTTACAAGAGGCGTTCAGTTCTGCAGAGTCTAGTTTCTGGCAAGAAGCTGTAGATAATGAATGGGATTCTCATATGTCTAATGGAACTTGGCGTATAGTAGATTTACCTCCTGGTTGTAAGCCTATAGGTTGTAAATGGGTTTTGAAAAGGAAACTAAAGCCTGATGGAACAATAGAGAAGCACAAAGCTAGACTGGTTGCTAAAGGATTTAGGCAACGAGAGAACGTAGACTTCTTTGATACTTATTCTCCTGTTACTAGATTAACATCTATACGTGTTTTGATTGCTGTTGCCGCTGCTCATAATCTTGTTATTCACCAAATGGATGTTAAAACTGCCTTTTTGAATGGTGAACTAGAAGAGGAAATTTATATGGAACAACCTGAAGGTTTTGTAATTCCTGGACAAGAACAGAAAGTATGTAAGCTAGAAAAATCCCTTTATGGTTTAAAATAAGCTCCTAAACAGTGGCATGAGAAATTTGATAATTTAATGATTTCACATAACTTCAGAATAAACGAGGGTGACAAATGCATCTATTATAAATTTGAGAATGATGTGTGTGTGATTGTTTGCTTGTATGTGGATGATTTGCTGATATTTGGTTCCAATTTATCTGTTGTCAATGAAACTAAAGGTATGCTTAGTTCGAATTTTGACATGAAAGATTTGGGTGAAGCTAGTGTAATCTTGGGAATCAAAATAACTAGAACTAGTAGTGGTATTTGTTTGGATCAATCTCACTACATTGAAAAAATTCTGAGAAAGTATGAATATTTTGATTGTAAGCCTGCTTGTACTCCGTTTGATCCTAATGTGAAATTGTTTAAGAACACTGGAGAAAGTGTTAGACAATCTGAATATGCTAGTATAATTGGAAGTCTGCGTTATGCAACTGATTGTACAAGACCAGACATTGCATATGCAGTGGGAGTTCTGTGCAGGTTTACCAGTAATCCTAGTTTGGAACACTGGGATGCTATTGAGAGGGTTATGCGGTATCTGAAAAGAACCACAAACCTAGGATTACACTATAAGAGGCATCCCGCAGTCCTTGAAGGATTTAGCGATGCTAATTGGAATACTCTTTCAGATGATTCCAAGGCCACCAGTGGATATGTTTTTACTATTGCTGGGGGCGCTGTATCTTGGAGATCAAAGAAACAGACAATTATAGCCCAATCTACGATGGAGGCTGAATTGATGGCACTAGCAGCAGCTAGTGAAGAAGCAGGATGGCTGAAGAGTCTGTTATCAGACATTCCAGTATGGGAAAAACCGATACCAGCCACTTTGATCCACTGCGATAGTACCGCGGCTATCGGAGTAGTAGAGAACTGTTATAATAACAGTAAGAATCGACAGATACGTCGAAAGCACGACACAGTTAGAGAATTTCTCACAACTGGTGTTGTTAGAGTAGATCATGTAAGGTCTGAAGGAAATATAGCTGATACTTTGACGAAAGGATTAGCAAGAGAAAAGGTATGGAATATCTCTAAAAGTATGGGACTTTTGCCCGTGAGAAGTTGAGTCATTTGTAATGGATACCCAACCTAGAAATAGGTTCAAAGGGACTAGACGAAGTTACAAATAATATGATAGAGTCATGCATTCCCATAGCATGATATCCTGAAGTGGGAAACAGGTTGAGTGTTTAAACTCTTAATGATGTCTATAGCTCTTAAGTTAAGAGTGGGATATACAGGAGTATCCTTGATAGACTCACCTATACGAATGTGAAGGTGTGGCCGCCTTCTATGAGAACTTGGGCATTTCTCTAGATCGTTCGTTAAGAAAGGGATAAGCACATGGCCCTAATGTGCAAAATTAAGAACTTTACTCTAAGATATAGTTGTGTGTGTTGTATAATCTATTATTAGTTAGAGTTCAAGACGAGAGTCACTCTAGTTACCTGATAATTAGAAAGTTCAACACTATGTAGAGGTTCAAGTCGAAAGGCACCTTTGCTTATGCACAACTGTATAGCACTTGCTCAATGTTTTAAAATATAAGTGGGGGATTGTTGGGGTATATATTTAAAACATAGTTTTATAATAATATGCCAAAGTTAGAGAGATAGTATGGTGGCATTGTTTTGAGCTCCCACACTATAGGCATGGGTTCAATTCCCACCCCACACAATTTCACTAGGGTATATACTATTTATACTATATATTATATTACATTAGTCCGGGAGCGGGGCCTTGGGGCCTTATACTGAAATTTATCAAACTAATGGCATTATACATGAAAGAACTGCACCATATAATCCTCAAATGAATGGGAAAGCTGAAAGAAAGAATCGTACTCTTACTGAATTGACTGTTGCTTGTTTGCTTAGCTCTGGTGCTGCTTCTCATTGGTGGGGTGAATGTTTGCTGACTGTTTGCCATGTTTTGAACCGCATTCCTAATAAAAAACCATGATATCTCCTTATGAACTTTGGAGAAATAGAAAACCTAATGTCTCTTTTTTAGAGTTTGGGGTTGCTTAGCTTTTGTTAGAAAACCTGATCCTAAAGACATAAGTTAGAAAGTAGAGCTTATGAATGTGTTTTTATTGGTTATGCTCAAAACAGTAAAGCTTATAGGTTCTTTGATATTAATAATAAGGTTATTATTGAATCTATTGATGTTGATTTCTTTGAAGAGAGATTTCCTTTTAAATCTAGAACTAGTGGGGGTAATAGTGGGGGTTCTTTATCTAGTGTTTTACCTAGAGCTGATTCTGAACATAGATTAGAAGAACCTAGAAGTGCAGAAACTAGGATCACTGAAGTTGAACCTAGAAGAAGTAAAAGAGCTAGGACTGACACAAGAGATCCTGATTTTGAATTTTATGCCGTAGAGGAAGAACCTTCTAACTTACAAGAGGCGTTCAGTTCTGCAGAGTCTAGTTTCTGGCAAGAAGCTGTAGATAATGAATGGGATTCTCATATGTCTAATGGAACTTGGCGTATAGTAGATTTACCTCCTGGTTGTAAGCCTATAGGTTGTAAATGGGTTTTGAAAAGGAAACTAAAGCCTGATGGAACAATAGAGAAGCACAAAGCTAGACTGGTTGCTAAAGGATTTAGGCAACGAGAGAACGTAGACTTCTTTGATACTTATTCTCCTGTTACTAGATTAACATCTATACGTGTTTTGATTGCTGTTGCCGCTGCTCATAATCTTGTTATTCACCAAATGGATGTTAAAACTGCCTTTTTGAATGGTGAACTAGAAGAGGAAATTATATGGAACAACCTGAAGGTTTTGTAATTCCTGGACAAGAACAGAAAGTATGTAAGCTAGAAAAATCCCTTTATGGTTTAAAACAAGCTCCTAAACAGTGGCATGAGAAATTTGATAATTTAATGATTTCACATAACTTCAGAATAAACGAGGGTGACAAATGCATCTATTATAAATTTGAGAATGATGTGTGTGTGTTGTGATTGTTGCTGTGTGGATGATTTGCTGATATTTGGTTCCAATTTATCTGTTGTCAATGAAACTAAAGGTATGCTTAGTTCGAATTTTGACATGAAAGATTTGGGTGAAGCTAGTGTAATCTTGGGAATCAAAATAAAGAACTAGTAGTGGTATTTGTTTGGATCAATCTCACTACATTGAAAAAATTCTGAGAAAGTATGAATATTTTGATTGTAAGCCTGCTTGTACTCCGTTTGATCCTAATGTGAAATTGTTTAAGAACACTGGAGAAAGTGTTAGACAATCTGAATATGCTAGTATAATTGGAAGTCTGCGTTATGCAACTGATTGTACAAGACCAGACATTGCATATGCAGTGGGAGTTCTGTGCAGGTTTACCAGTAATCCTAGTTTGGAACACTGGGATGCTATTGAGAGGGTTATGCGGTATCTGAAAAGAACCACAAAACCTAGGATTACACTATAAGAGGCATCCCGCAGTCCTTGAAGGATTTAGCGATGCTAATTGGAATACTCTTTCAGATGATTCCAAGGCCACCAGTGGATATGTTTTTACTATTGCTGGGGGGCGCTGTATCTTGGAGATCAAAGAAACAGACAATTATAGCCCAATCTACGATGGAGGCTGAATTGATGGCACTAGCAGCAGCTAGTGAAGAAGCAGGATGGCTGAAGAGTCTGTTATCAGACATTCCAGTATGGGAAAAACCGATACCAGCCACTTTGATCCACTGCGATAGTACCGCGGCTATCGTAGTAGTAGTAGAGAACTGTTATAATAACAGTAAGAATCGACAGATACGTCGAAAGCACGACACAGTTAGAGAATTTCTCACAACTGGTGTTGTTAGAGTAGATCATGTAAGGTCTGAAGGAAATATAGCTGATACTTTGACGAAAGGATTAGCAAGAGAAAAGGTATGGAATATCTCTAAAAGTATGGGACTTTTGCCCGTGAGAAGTTGAGTCATTTGTAATGGATACCCAACCTAGAAATAGGTTCAAAGGGACTAGACGAAGTTACAAATAATATGATAGAGTCATGCATTCCCATAGCATGATATCCTGAAGTGGGAAACAGGTTGAGTGTTTAAACTCTTAATGATGTCTATAGCTCTTAAGTTAAGAGTGGGATATACAGGAGTATCCTTGATAGACTCACCTATACGAATGTGAAGGTGTGGCCGCCTTCTATGAGAACTTGGGCATTTCTCTAGATCGTTCGTTAAGAAAGGGATAAGCACATGGCCCTAATGTGCAAAATTAAGAACTTTACTCTAAGATATAGTTGTGTGTGTTGTATAATCTATTATTAGTTAGAGTTCAAGACGAGAGTCACTCTAGTTACCTGATATTAGAAAGTTCAACACTATGTAGAGGTTCAAGTCGAAAGGCACCTTTGCTTATGCACAACTGTATAGCACTTGCTCAATGTTTTAAAATATAAGTGGGGGATTGTTGGGGTATATTTAAAAACATAGTTTTGTAATAATATGCCAAAGTTAGAGAGATAGTATGGTGGCATTGTTTTGAGCTCCCACACTATAGGCATGGGTTCAATTCCCACCCCACACAATTTCACTAGGGTATATACTATTTATACTATATATTATATTACATTAGTCCGGGAGCGGGGCCTTGGGGCCTTATACTGAAATTTATCAAACTAATGGCATTATACATGAAAGAACTGCACCATATAATCCTCAAATGAATGGGAAAGCTGAAAGAAGAAAATCGTACTCTTACTGAATTGACTGTTGCTTGTTTGCTTAGCTCTGGTGCTGCTTCTCATTGGTGGGGTGAATGTTTGCTGACTGTTTGCCATGTTTTGAACCGCATTCCTAATAATAAAACCATGATATCTCCTTATGAACTTTGGAGAAATAGAAAACCTAATGTCTCTTATTTTAGAGTTTGGGGTTGCTTAGCTTTGTTAGAAAACCTGATCCTAAAAGATAAGTTAGAAAGTAGAGCTTATGAATGTGTTTTTATTGGTTATGCTCAAAACAGTAAAGCTTATAGGTTCTTTGATATTAATAATAAGGTTATTATTGAATCTATTGATGTTGATTTCTTTGAAGAGAGATTTCCTTTTAAATCTAGAACTAGTGGGGGTAATGGGGGTTCTTTATCTAGTGTTTTACCTAGAGCTGATTCTGAACATAGATTAGAAGAACCTAGAAGTGCAGAAACTAGGATCACTGAAGTTGAACCTAGAAGAAGTAAAGAGCTAGGACTGACACAAGAGATCCTGATTTTGAATTTTATGCCGTAGAGGAAGAACCTTCTAACTTACAAGAGGCGTTCAGTTCTGCAGAGTCTAGTTTCTGGCAAGAAGCTGTAGATAATGAATGGGATTCTCATATGTCTAATGGAACTTGGCGTATAGTAGATTTACCTCCTGGTTGTAAGCCTATAGGTTGTAAATGGGTTTTGAAAAGGAAACTAAAGCCTGATGGAACAATAGAGAAGCACAAAGCTAGACTGGTTGCTAAAGGATTTAGGCAACGAGAGAACGTAGACTTCTTTGATACTTATTCTCCTGTTACTAGATTAACATCTATACGTGTTTTGATTGCTGTTGCCGCTGCTCATAATCTTGTTATTCACCAAATGGATGTTAAAACTGCCTTTTTGAATGGTGAACTAGAAGAGGAAATTTATATGGAACAACCTGAAGGTTTTGTAATTCCTGGAAGAACAGAAAAGTATGTAAGCTAGAAAAATCCCTTTATGGTTTAAAACAAGCTCCTAAACAGTGGCATGAGAAATTTGATAATTTAATGATTTCACATAACTTCAGAAAAACGAGGGTGACAAATGCATCTATTATAAATTTGAGAATGATGTGTGTGTGATTGTTTGCTTGTATGTGGATGATTTGCTGATATTTGGTTCCAATTTATCTGTTGTCAATGAAACTAAAGGTATGCTTAGTTCGAATTTTGACATGAAAGATTTGGGTGAAGCTAGTGTAATCTTGGGAATCAAAATAACTAGAACTAGTAGTGGTATTTGTTTGGATCAATCTCACTACATTGAAAAAATTCTGAGAAAGTATGAATATTTTGATTGTAAGCCTGCTTGTACTCCGTTTGATCCTAATGTGAAATTGTTTAAGAACACTGGAGAAAGTGTTAGACAATCTGAATATGCTAGTATAATTGGAAGTCTGCGTTATGCAACTGATTGTACAAGACCAGACATTGCATATGCAGTGGGAGTTCTGTGCAGGTTTACCAGTAATCCTAGTTTGGAACACTGGGATGCTATTGAGAGGGTTATGCGGTATCTGAAAAGAACCACAAACCTAGGATTACACTATAAGAGGCATCCCGCAGTCCTTGAAGGATTTAGCGATGCTAATTGGAATACTCTTTCAGATGATTCCAAGGCCACCAGTGGATATGTTTTTACTATTGCTGGGGGCGCTGTATCTTGGAGATCAAAGAAACAGACAATTATAGCCCAATCTACGATGGAGGCTGAATTGATGGCACTAGCAGCAGCTAGTGAAGAAGCAGGATGGCTGAAGAGTCTGTTATCAGACATTCCAGTATGGGAAAAAAACCATACCAGCCACTTTGATCCACTGCGATAGTACCGCGGCTATCGGAGTAGTAGAGAACTGTTATAATAACAGTAAGAATCGACAGATACGTCGAAAGCACGACACAGTTAGAGAATTTCTCACAACTGGTGTTAGAGTAGATCATGTAAGGTCTGAAGGAAATATAGCTGATACTTTGACGAAAGGATTAGCAAGAGAAAAGGTATGGAATATCTCTAAAAGTATGGGACTTTTGCCCGTGAGAAGTTGAGTCATTTGTAATGGATACCCAACCTAGAAATAGGTTCAAAGGGACTAGACGAAGTTACAAATAATATGATAGAGTCATGCATTCCCATAGCATGATATCCTGAAGTGGGAAACAGGTTGAGTGTTTAAACTCTTAATGATGTCTATAGCTCTTAAGTTAAGAGTGGGATATACAGGAGTATCCTTGATAGACTCACCTATACGAATGTGAAGGTGTGGCCGCCTTCTATGAGAACTTGGGCATTTCTCTAGATCGTTCGTTAAGAAAGGGATAAGCACATGGCCCTAATGTGCAAAATTAAGAACTTTACTCTAAGATATAGTTGTGTGTGTGTTGTATAATCTATTATTAGTTAGAGTTCAAGACGAGAGTCACTCTAGTTACCTGATAATTAGAAAGTTCAACACTATGTAGAGGTTCAAGTCGAAAGGCACCTTTGCTTATGCACAACTGTATAGCACTTGCTCAATGTTTTAAAATATAAGTGGGGGATTGTTGGGGTATATATTTAAAAACATAGTTTTGTAATAATATGCCAAAGTTAGAGAGATAGTATGGTGGCATTGTTTTGAGCTCCCACACTATAGGCATGGGTTCAATTCCCACCCCACACAATTTCACTAGGGTATATACTATTTATACTATATATTATATTACATTAGTCCGGGAGCGGGGCCTTGGGGCCTTATACTGAAATTTATCAAACTAATGGCATTATACATGAAAGAACTGCACCATATAATCCTCAAATGAATGGGAAAGCTGAAAGAAAGAATCGTACTCTTACTGAATTGACTGTTGCTTGTTTGCTTAGCTCTGGTGCTGCTTCTCATTGGTGGGGTGAATGTTTGCTGACTGTTTGCCATGTTTTGAACCGCATTCCTAATAATAAAACCATGATATCTCCTTATGAACTTTGGAGAAATAGAAAACCTAATGTCTCTTATTTTAGAGTTTGGGGTTGCTTAGCTTTTGTTAGAAAACCTGATCCTAAAAGACATAAGTTAGAAAGTAGAGCTTATGAATGTGTTTTTATTGGTTATGCTCAAAACAGTAAAGCTTATAGGTTCTTTGATATTAATAATAAGGTTATTGAATCTATTGATGTTGATTTCTTTGAAGAGAGATTTCCTTTTAAATCTAGAACTAGTGGGGGTAATAGTGGGGGTTCTTTATCTAGTGTTTTACCTAGAGCTGATTCTGAACATAGATTAGAAGAACCTAGAAGTGCAGAAACTAGGATCACTGAAGTTGAACCTAGAAGAAGTAAAAGAGCTAGGACTGACACAAGAGATCCTGATTTTGAATTTTATGCCGTAGAGGAAGAACCTTCTAACTTACAAGAGGCGTTCAGTTCTGCAGAGTCTAGTTTCTGGCAAGAAGCTGTAGATAATGAATGGGATTCTCATATGTCTAATGGAACTTGGCGTATAGTAGATTTACCTCCTGGTTGTAAGCCTATAGGTTGTAAATGGGTTTTGAAAAGGAAACTATACCTGATGGAACAATAGAGAAGCACAAAGCTAGACTGGTTGCTAAAGGATTTAGGCAACGAGAGAACGTAGACTTCTTTGATACTTATTCTCCTGTTACTAGATTAACATCTATACGTGTTTTGATTGCTGCTGCCGCTGCTCATAATCTTGTTATTCACCAAATGGATGTTAAAACTGCCTTTTTGAATGGTGAACTAGAAGAGGAAATTTATATGGAACAACCTGAAGGTTTTGTAATTCCTGGACAAGAACAGAAAGTATGTAAGCTAGAAAAATCCCTTTATGGTTTAAAACAAGCTCCTAAACAGTGGCATGAGAAATTTGATAATTTAATGATTTCACATAACTTCAGAATAAACGAGGGTGACAAATGCATCTATTATAAATTTTAGAATGATGTGTGTGTGATTGTTTGCTTGTATGTGGATGATTTGCTGATATTTGGTTCCAATTTATCTGTTGTCAATGAAACTAAAGGTATGCTTAGTTCGAATTTTGACATGAAAGATTTGGGTGAAGCTAGTGTAATCTTGGGAATCAAAATAACTAGAACTAGTAGTGGTATTTGTTTGGATCAATCTCACTACATTGAAAAAATTCTGAGAAAGTATGAATATTTTGATTGTAAGCCTGCTTGTACTCCGTTTGATCCTAATGTGAAATTGTTTAAGAACACTGGAGAAAGTGTTAGACAATCTGAATATGCTAGTATAATTGGAAGTCTGCGTTATGCAACTGATTGTACAAGACCAGACATTGCATATGCAGTGGGAGTTCTGTGCAGGTTTACCAGTAATCCTAGTTTGGAACACTGGGATGCTATTGAGAGGGTTATGCGGTATCTGAAAAGAACCACAAACCTAGGATTACACTATAAGAGGCATCCCGCAGTCCTTGAAGGATTTAGCGATGCTAATTGGAATACTCTTTCAGATGATTCCAAGGCCACCAGTGGATATGTTTTTACTATTGCTGGGGGCGCTGTATCTTGGAGATCAAAGAAACAGACAATTATAGCCCAATCTACGATGGAGGCTGAATTGATGGCACTAGCAGCAGCTTGGGAGGTCTGCTGATCCAGAAACAATTTTTTTTGCTGTTTTTAACTTAAATTTTCAAAACGTATTAAGATAATTATATCATGATTAATTACAGTTAATGTTGAAATTTTAATACGGCCGTTTTTTTGCTGTTACAAAGAAATTTAATTGGCATTTAATCGAAAATTAATTTTCCATTAATTCCATTGATTCTTTTTGATTATAAAAAAAAACTGGTTTCTGGAAGAGAAAAAATAGAACGTTATTTTTATTTCGTCAAGTTTTCTGAGCAAGTGTTGTTGAAAGAGTTATTATTGATTCGATTTCTCAGTGCAGAGAAATCGAAAGAGATAAGTTGTTTTATCCCATAGGGTTTCGACAAAAAAAACTGACTGCTAGCACAATCAAGAGGCAGAGTCGCGAAACACCTTAAAGATAGCGACCTAGTACGCGACTCAGCGGTTTCTTTGTGTGATTTGATTATAGTGCTTTGTTTCCAACACTTTAGAAGTCTCGAAGCCTAACTAAGAACAGAGAAAATACAAATAATGTACAAAGCTCATGGTCGCCGAGGTAACTTGACCCAATAGTAAATGACCAAGCGAATCAATCAGGACAGTCCAATCAACCACCTCCTTATTTTCACGAAATCTGGGGGGCTGTAATGGATTATTAACTAAGTATAATACTAAGTGGGAGAAGAGATAACCTACCATTTGGGGCAAGGGGCTGGCCCAGCTGGTTACAAATCTAGGAGGCAGTAATGCCTCACAAAGTAAAGAGAAGATAGCCGACTGATTAAAGAAGTGAAATAGCTATACAAGTACGTAAAACTTCAGGGTACCTATAAACAATTCTAGTTTATTTTACTTTCAAGTGCATAAATCCGATGACACCTTAGACAGGGGCGATGATTCTAGGGTGAGGCACCCAAAGAAGAAACACTACCACAGCACCTCAGCTGTGCTTCTAAATATCATTAGGGTATATTGGGTTCAATTGGGATCCTGTAGAAAAAATGCTGCATATAAAGTCGGCCAGATAAGATTCCAGCAAACCCAGTGACAGAATCAAGAAACTAGTGGCTATGGAGTTCAGTCTTCTACTAATTTTTACACATTAAAATAACAGTCGCGATTACCTCTAGAAATTCGGCGTTTCTAGGATCATTAGCATCTCGATCAGGGCCGTCATCGACACTGAAAATGCTACCTACCCTCAAACAAAATCACGTGCTCATAACGTGCAGCGTTACCATCAACACAACCACTGCAATAATATTGATAACAATAACAAATTCAAACCAATTTTAATAAATTTATAGTGCGTTTGGTTCAAGTTTTTGGAAGCTCAGGAATACAATTACAAGGTAATCCAATTCCAGGAATTGGATTCCTAAGAATGAGATTCCTGATTCAAATATTATTGTTTGGTTGACATAATCCAATTACAGGGTAATCAATAAATCCCAAATCACTTTAGTACCCTTCCTCCCCTTTAAAACTTTGATAGCTAAGAACAAACCAATTCTAAAAGTTTGAATTTCAAATTTCTAAACCAAAATATTGTTTCTAGTAGTTCAAAAAAATCTAAACAAACAAGTTGTAATACTAAAACAGCAATGACTGAAAAGTATTGTTTCTAGTAGTTCCTCCTAACATCACTCACAAACATAAACTACATTACTTAAGAATCTTGTTCTTCACATAGTTGGATCGTTTTTCTTCCCCCATGCCGAAGAAAACCTTTGTTTTTGTAGATGAATCGAGAATAATAGATGCGGCATCTATCACCTCATCTTCAGTGAGCCCATCTATCTTATTCAACTCCTCAAACAAGCGTTTATTGACATCGGCTTCTTGAGCAAGGGACACACGAACCGCTTCAAAGTGATCAAGTGTACCCGTCACAAATTTGCTAAACGAATTAGCCATCAAACTAAGGCCATTTGAATCTCCACTTGATTCACCGGATACAATGTCAAAGGATGATGAACGTACCCTTTTCCTTCTACCTTTACCACTATTTGACTCGGACTGATTACTTTGTTGTTGATCATTTTCTTCTTCCTTTTCTTGTTCGCCTTCTTTCTCGATCTCTTCTAGTTCTTCAACAAGTGAAGCAGCCCCTTTACCATTTGCCCTATCTTCAGCAAATATCTCAACTAATGCATCTAAATGAGGGAATGCTTTCCCATACAGTCCCTTTGCATTTGTATGAGACTGCAAGAACAAAAGCAACAAACAGAAACTTGTTACCAGACTAGGTGATTACCATTTATACATGATTGTAATTATCATTGCATAACAACACAGATTACATTTATACAGGACTTGTGCTACTTATACATGACCTAACAGTTGAAAATGTTATCAGGTGTAACGATGATATATTGCTTACGCTTGTGGTTAGACTACTGAAAAACATCTCTGAAATAGAAACTAACTGCTCAAGGTGTACCACAAATCCACAAATCCATATATTATCCACAATTAATATGCGCCCTGAAGAAGACAAAGATAACGGCACACAGCCACAAAAAGATCGCCAAATTTTCATTTAAATGATATGCCAAGTGATTTATACCGACTATTCTCGCCCTGTTATTTTTCTGACGATAATTGTCACGTCGTTCGTATTTGTTTTGATACTTGTTGCGCTGATCACTACAATCTGTCCATGAAATGTCTGTATGTACTAACTTCTCAAGGACGAACAACTAACTGCTCAAGGTGTACCACAAATCCAACACGTTATTGTTGAGATGTCACGTAAGTTACCTAAAATCAACTCCAACTATATCAAGGACAGGTACTGACGAGGACGAACAACTAACTGCTCAAGGTGTACCACAAATTCTATCATTCGACTTTCTTGAGGAGAAACCAAATTAACTGGTCCATCTTCATAATTGTCTTCCGGTAGAAATTCATCCATAGGCATTTCTCTCCTAATAAGGTTATGGATCAAACAACAAGCCATGATAAAACGACAATGTATGTTTACTGGATACCATGAAGGACTCTGAAGTATTGCCCATCTCATTTTCAACAATCCAAAAACGCGTTCAATCACATTCCTAGCCCTACAATGTTTCATATTGAATAGTTCTTCAGCTGTCCTTGGTTCTAAACGACCTTGCCCCCATTCCTTTAAATGATAACGTTGACCTCTAAAAGGCGCAAGAAATCCTCCACTATTCGGATAACCGGCATCGACAAGGTAATAGTAACCTAGACAAGTCAGCATGCAAAAACCATCATTATCTCACTAAAGAACACTAGAAACACCCATTCTTTTAATACACTAATAAACTTACCTTGTGGAACTTCTAAGCCATTCTTTTTTTATATTGCTTCTCTAAGAACACGAGAATCGGCAGCTGAACCTTCCCAGCCAGAATACACATATATAACCTCCAAGTTATGGGAGCATACACATAATACGTTAGTTGCAATCGAGCTCTTCCTTGTACGATACCTAGGCTTGTCTTCGGTTGCCACATGGATACTAATATGTGTTTCATCTAATGCCCCTAGGCAGTTCTAAAGGTAAACAAGGTATTACTGATTCATTAAGGATACGGGGTATATTCTTAAAAGACATGAAACATCAAAGTTTGAGTTCATACCTTGAAGCAATTCCATCTCTCATCAACAGAACTTGTAGCCACTGGAACTGGTTGTTTAAGCAACTCCCCTTGAAGTCTAATAACTCCTTTCAACACCGTGTTTACATATCTGCTAATGGTTTCTCCAGATCGCTTGAACATAAACCCTACAACTCTATTCTTATGGTGATGTGCAATTACATACAAAAATACTGCAACCATTTCTTCAACATCATAATTCCTATTATCTTCTAGTCCGCTTATGGTGGATAGCTTATGGCAAAGTATTCGAAAAGTACGTCTATCGAGGCGAAGTTGCGATTTATATTTTGTGTCGCTTTTGTAAACTAAATCTTGCATCACCCACAGTCGTACGGTAGTCATTTCAAAACGATCATTTGATCTTAACACGCAACTTTGGTAACGCAGAACATATGAATAAAAGTAGACGTAAAATAAAGTTACAGCATCCAACGTTGTTCGGATATTATCATTCATCATTTCTAGTTTTCTTTTCTTTGTCAAGACTAGAGGAGCCATACTGGAAGTTGGTCTGAGTTCAACAAGCATAAGAAAAGAACAATCAAGCATAATAAACACATGTACAGTATTTCCAGGTTGGAGGCAAGCTACATTCATATAGAAAATAATGCACATATACAGAATACAGCAAAGCAATCAAAATCAATGATTCTAAACTGATTGTGTAATAGTAGCCTAGGTGTAATCGTACTTGTTCTTTACAAGGATATCACGAGTGTATAAAGTAATTTCTTATGGTGCAGACTCAACAAGAAAAACAGAACACGAAAGTTAATAATAGTACTTACGAGAAAAGTTAAAGCAAATCGAGACGCCCTTCCTGATTGTGTAACTTGTAGTAGAACAATAATGACCTATATGTGAAAAATAGAAATGAGAACTAGTCAGTCGATGCATATACATCAGCAAACTATGAAGACAATTTAACTGGAACAACAACAATTTCGGCGATGTTAGAAGACAAATTAAGTAAAGATGCATATACATCAGCAAACTATGAAGACAACTTAAACCTGATTCTCCAATTGTAACAAGGCTAAAATCTGAACAAAAAACCCTTTGCGAATCTGTGGACAGAAATACTCAGCACTTTCATGCATATGCAAATACAAAAGATGACAAAATAAATTAGCAGCCCTTAAAAACCCTTTGCGAATCTGGCACAAAAAAAAACTTATAGACAAAAAGCTACAAAGTGAAAGTTTTCACAGGCTTGTGTGATAAGTAGGCATACTTATAGACAGACTTCTACATCATTCTTCCGATCCAAAATTCGTTTCTTTTTTCCTTTTTTTCCTCTATCCAAATTCACTCCGACATTCTTCCAAACAAGAACCAATTGTTCTCACGTGATGCACGTGCACTGTACTATCTAGAAGAGTGAGGAGGGAGGGGGACCATTATCACTCAGCTCAGCCACCCCTAAGTCTGAAAGTCCGATCAAGTCCGTGACAGTCTTATTAGACTCTAGAGCTCCTCACTTGTAACCAAGTGGTAGAAAGTTTTGCCCTACCAAACAGGGCAAACGACACAACAAAGACTTTTCTGATTTCATTAAGTAGCTGCTCATTCAATTTATGCATCAAAGTAAACACAAAGTTGGGTTTGCAGAAGTAAATACTCAGCAAACCCAATTCACGAGACTACACGAAATTCCATTTTCATCTGGTACTTGAAATAACTGTTCACTAGACGAGCACAGGATAAGTGAGCAAAGAGTAAAACAGGTAAGACAAATTGTATATATTTATTACTAGGTATTGATTCCAGTCTTATCCTTCCATTTTCAGCAAAAACTATAATAATAACCAGACAAAAACCAATCGCAATATTAAGGATATACTGGATAACTAAAGTTTGTTTAACCACCACATCATGGGTAAGACATCCGTCGTCAGGCTTTGTGAATAAAGTTCAAGAAAGATTTGTTCTCAGGCACTACAGTACAGCAATGCTTCCGAACTCAAGGTCAGATCGCTTAAATTTTAGTTCTTTCAGACATATGTTAGCATACCTAGTGTAACACCAACCATACACAAATATTGAGCTTATCATGATCCAACAAGCTGGACATCCTATTTAGAGATGTGAGAGGTGAAATAATTGTACTAACTTTTGTAAATATTGTGAAAAGTTGCAAGTTAGAAACAAGATGAAAGAACACAAACATCAAATAAAACAGTCATATTACAGATTGTTTTCACATACCACTTGGTTCGCAAAAATATAATCCTAATATTTATCATCTGTGTGAACCGGGTCACAAAATATACGTCCCATGCAGTCCAATTTGAACTTCTATTGTAATATGATATAGTTGTCAGGATTGGGGAGTACCAATCTGTTAGATATGGAAAAAGAAAAAATCAAGTGAGACAACATTAAACCAGATACCTTAAACGAATCTCCTCTGAGCTATCCTTTTCTTTTTCTTTTTTCACATCATCCCCCATTGTAACCAAGAAAGGTAATTTGCATTACCTTAGTTAAGTTAAGATGACATCAGAAAGGTTATTCTAATCAACTTAGTTAAGTTGACATCAGAAAGATTATTCTAATCAACTTAGTTAAGTTGAAAATTCATTGACACAGACGGACGAAATATGCTATTCAAAAGTTACCAAACAATATAGCTTGAAGAAAACAAAGATCCTTCATCGAAACAAGAACAAGAGACATACTCTTCTATAATGTATTTCAAGACCCTTCCCAGATATGTGGCCAAGATTCACAGTTAGAAGTAACATAGTCATAGTCCTAGATGATACATGCCATAAATAATCAACAACCAAATAAATCCAGGGCAGATACAATATCAATAATAAGTGACTAAATCGTCCATATAATCCCACTTTTCTCTATCAACGAAGAGGTTCAGTAAAAAAGAAGAGCAGTTCCAAGAGCTTCTCCAAATCTGAAATCTACTATCAATGTTAGAATTACTCGTTGGATAGACGATGAAGTGAAGTAGGTGTGTTTTCTGGAGCTATCAATAAAAACAGGTGTTATTGAGCTATCAAAGGTGAGAGGTTTAATGGATTTCGTTAGTAGAGGACGGCAATTGATAGTATATATTAGGAGAAGAATTAATCAACAAAATTAACAACCAACTAAACTGAAATCATCAAAAGATCAGAAGAACTAATCAAAAAAATCAAAGAGAGGTGAGGAATTACCTAACCCTAAATCCCCAAAATCAGAGATGGATTTTGCGCCCTCGAAATCAGAGATGGATTTGTTTTAGAATATGATACGGTTTCTTGTCGAAGTAGAAGAATAATCAACGATTAACAGTCTCAATCCTTCTCGATCTCCATTGATTTTTCTCTGGTTTTTTTTTTCTTCTCCTTCAGCCCGTCGCTCGAGTTTGGAAATGGAGAAATGTGAAAACGGGATTTTGTTTTGTTACGAGGACAGTCTCGTAATTTCCTTTCCTTCGCATTTTTTTCCCGGAATTGGACTGCATTCCATTGGAATAGGGATGCAATGGAAAAGAAGGCTTTGGGGGGAATTGGATTACCCAGGAATCCAATTACCAAACTATATGGACTGTTTGGTTTGGGGTAATTGGATGGATTCCCTAGGAATCCAATTCTTGGACGTCCAAAAACTTGAACCAAACGCACTATTAGGGTTAATCAAATTTACGATGCAAAAATAAAATCAAGAATTGAAAGATATCTTACTCAAAGTTGGAATCCTTTCTCCGGAGGGTGAAACCTATTGAACCCCATCCCAACCTAGAAAAATCAATCGGTTCCAACCTTCGTGATGGAGGTGGCTTTATTGAAACAGATAATTCAGAAAAATCGCGAGTGGTAGATGCCACGGACTCCTCCATCAGCTACAGAAGATACCTGGAATCAAAAACCCGTAGCTAGGTTTATGTATTTTTGCCCTTCTTGGTGGGAAAAAAAGAAGGTGAAGTCAAAAACAAAATAGATCGGAAATTTGAATTTTGTTCAAGAGTGTGTAATATAGGGGAAATTTGAATTTTGTTCAAGAGTGTGTAATAGATCGGAAAGACGCTTGCTTGTGGTGATCTATACTCTCTTGTCATAGTCTATCTACTACTTGAGGGCACCCTATCTGCTCATATAACTCTCATGCGTGCTCTAATAACTAGAGTAAGGATTGGTTAATGTTTATCCGATCAGATAGTGACAAGTGTGCACTATCTGACCGTTAGAGTTAGGTCAATGGTTGCTATTTATGATGTAAGAATTTTCTCTTCTTCCTTAATGAAAAGATTACTGTTAGATAAGTAGAAGAGGTTGTGTTCATTAGGAACTAGAGTTACGATTCCTGGTATTCTGAGTCCAATTTGTACTGAGTACAGTACATTTGGCATCAGATCCATCCTAAAATTCCATCATGGGAGCTTCCAATCCAAAAACAGTGAAAGAGTTGTTCGAAATCATTCAACGAGATCGGCAAACTATCGATGAAAAATTCAACACCTTATCTACTAAATCTAAAGCAACGACGAAAACTTGCAAGGAGACAGTTGAATCTGTCAAAACTCTTACTACTCAGCTTGCAACGTTACTCAGATCGTCTCCACAACCTTCTGGATATGGTGTTCAAGATCTAATCAACCAGGGCGGCGATTCTTTTTACCACAATAGTCCAGTTTTTGGTACCTTCCATCCTAACGCTTCAACTCAACACTTCAATCGAGCACCGAAGCTTGATTTTCCTAGGTTCGACGGCGACAATCCGAGAGGTTGGCTCCAAAAATGTGATCGTTATTTTTTTCTGCACAACATCGAAGAACAGCGTAAAGTGGATATTGCCACCATCCATCTTGACGGTAAGGCAGATAAGTGGTTCTTGAATTTCCAAGTGGGTCGTCATCGTATTCCCTGGTATGATTTTGCTCACAGTATTTGTGCTAGATTCGAAAATCCGGTTGATGAGAATTTTGTTGGGTATTTTAATAAACTGATGTAATTGAATTTTGTGGAGGAATATTTCGACCAATTTGAAGCATTTAAAGCTTTGATGCTTGCCCATAATCCATCCTTAGGCGAACGTTATTTCATTTTGTGTTTTATCAGTGGACTTAAGGAAGAAATTCGCAACTCAGTTTATATGTTCAACCCTCAATCCCTGAGTCAGGCTTTTTCATTAGCCAGAATGGAAGATCAAAAACACCAATCACTTCTTAAATTCAGTAAACCCTCTTCTACTTCGTTTTCTTCATCCAGACCTTTTTCTTCACCAAACTTCCCTCCCAAAGCCATCATTACTAATGCCAATTTCTCTAAATCAACACCCACCACTCCAAAGTCTTACTCTCCTACCAACACAAAACCTTCCCCATCTTCACCAATCCTCAGAAGGTTAACACCAGATTAAATGCGTTTGAGGAGAGACAAAGGTTTGTGTTACAATTGCGATGAAGTTTAGAAGTTTGGGCACATTTGCAAAGGGAGACCACAACTGTTTATGGTCCAAGATGAACCTTCTGATAATGAAGACATTGAAACATATGAAGAAGTGTTTGAGGAGGCTTTCGAATCACCAATTGAGTCTGATATGGAGATTTCACTCCATGCTCTTACTGGTAATACTAATGGCGATACTATACACATTCCTGGTTTTCTTAAACGGTATTCTATATCTATTCTTGTCGATACGGGCAGCACCACTAGCTTTATTGATTGTGCTTTAGCTGCTAAGATCAACTGTAAGATAGAGCATACTGCACACATGTTGGTGACAGTTGCAAATGGTGAGAAATCAGTCAGCACAAGCACTTGTCCACAACTTTCTTGGACTATGAAAGGCTCTCGCTTTACAGAAGACTTTAGACTGTTACCACTTGAGGGTTGTGATATGGTATTATTAGCTGACTGGTTATGCAAGCTAGGTGATGTGGTTTTAATTTTTCTAAACTCATCATTTCTTTTATTCATGATGGGAATTAGATCACCTTAACTGGTACTCCTTCCTCTCCTTCCTTATTCACAATGAGTAGTACATCTGTAAAAGAAACTCACAAAAACTACACATAGACTTTTTGGTCAATTGTTTTATGTCACTACTTCCACTCCTGCACCTTCAGTTACTCCAACATTGTTACCTCTTCTTAGTAAGTTTCAAGACATTTTTTCTGAACCCACCACATTACCTCCTCATAGAACATTGGATCATTCTATTCCCTTGAAACCTGACTCTCAACCTTCTAATCTCAGACTCTAGGTGCCATTATATCCAAAAAGGAGTGGTTGAGAAACTTGTTAAGGAAATGCTTTCTTCTGGCATCATTCAAGACAGTCATAGCCCTTTTGCCTCTCCCATTCTCTTGGTTAAAAAGAAAGATAACACTTGGAGATTCTGTGTTGATTATAGAAAGCTCAATAGCATCACAATCAAAGACAAGTTCCCTATTCCAATTGTGGATGAATTACTAGATGAATTAAAAGGGTTCATGTCTTGGTGCACCCTGCCGACATTCACAAAATTTCTTTTAGAACTCATCATGGACACTATGAGTTCAAGGTCATGCCATTTGGCCTTACAAATGCACCAGCTACCTTCCAGGCACTTATGAATGACATTTTTGGTCCTTATTTGAGGAAGTTTGTCTTAGTATTTTTTGATGACATTCTTGTCTATAGTACTTCCATGGAAGAACACTTGGAGCATTTAAGAATAGTCTTTTCTCTACTCAGACAGCACCAACCTTTTGCAAAGATGTCCAAGTGCAGTTTTGGTCAATCCCAACTAGAATATTTCGGCCATATTATCACCACTGAAGGAGTCTGTGCTGACCCACTGAAAATTGCTGATATGTTAAGCTGACCAACACCTACTTCTCTCAAAGAATTAAGAGGGTTTTCGGGGTTAACAGGCTATTATAGAAAATTTGTCAGAAATTATGGCACTCTTAACAAGCCTCTAATTGATTTGCTCAAAAAGAACTCCTTCTTGTGGACCTCAGCTGCTACTTCTTCTTTTGAGCAACTTAAAGCTGCAATGACATCTACACCAGTACTTGCTCTACCAGATTTATTTAAGCCATTTACAGTGGAGAGTGATGCAAGTGACGGTTTCCTTGGTGCATTTTTGACTCAAGAGGGCAATCCAATCTCATTTTTCAGCTCATCACTTGGACCAAATGCAAGAGCCTTATCCACTTATGAAAAGGAATTTCTAGCAGTTGTTAAGGCTGTGCAAAAGTGGATGCATTATCTACAAGGGAACAAATTCATAATTCAGAATGATCACCAAAGTCTTAAATACTTTCTAGAGCAAAAGATTACAACAGTTTTGCAGCAAAGATGGTTAATGAAGCTACTTGGATTTGATTATGAGATTAGATACAGAAAGGCCAGGAAAATATTGTTGCAAATGCCTTATCTAGAAGACCACATAACTCAGTCACCTGCTCTGCATTAGCCATCTCCAAACCAAATTGGTTGACTGACATTCTGAAAAGTTACATAGGTGATGCCAAAGCTCAAAAACTCATTTCTCAATTACTCATTTCTTCTAACTCTGTTCCCCACTACTCTTACAAATATGAAGTGCTGAGATATAAAGACAGACTTTACATTGGAGCTAGTAATGGTGTAAGAGCAATTATCCGTAGTACTCTACATTCATCTGTTGTTGGAGGGCATTCTGGCATGCAGGCCACTTATGTCAAGGATAAGAACTACTTCTTTTGTCCCAAGATGAAGCAAGAAATACTCTTTTTTGTAGCTGAATGTGATGTATGTCAGAGAAACAAAGGGGAGAGTTCTTTTCCAGCTGGTTTATTTCAACCTCTTCCTGTGCCTGAACATGCTTGGCAGCATATCACTATGGATTTTATTGAAAACCTTCCCTTAAGTGATAGGAAGAGTGTCATCTTGGTGATGGTAGACAGACTCACCAAATACAACCATTTTATTCCTCTCCAACACCCCTACACAGCTGCCTCTGTGGCCAAAGTTTTCATGAATCAGGTATTTAAGCTCCATAGACTTCCTTCTTCAATTGTCTATAATAGAGATAGATTCTTTACTAGTAACTTTTGGCAAGAGATATTTAAGTCCTTAATCACCAGTTTAAATCTCAGTACAGCCTATCACCCCCAAACTGATGGCCAATCAGAGAGGGTGAACTCTTGTCTAGAGACCTATCTGAGGTGCATTACAAGTCACAAGCCAACTCAATGGTCTTACTGGATATCCTTAGATGAGTTGTGGTACAATACTAGTTTTCATACTATCCTCAAGATGTCACCTTTTTAAGACATGTATGGTTATCTTCCTCCTCACATGGCATTTCCCTCAACTGCAACAACAATAGTGGCTACTGTTGAAACTTACATGAAGGACAAAGATGCAATGTTGGATATTATAAAACAATCTCTCCATAAATCCCAAGATAGAATGGAATTTTTTGTTGACAAATCCAGAGTTGACAGGGTCTTTGCTGTTGGAAACATGGTTTACTTGAATCTTCAACCATATAGACAAGTTTCAGTCTCCTTAAGAAAAAATTTTAAGTTGGCAGCCAAATTCTATGGTCCATTCCTTGTGGTACAGAAAATTGGTTCAGTGGCCTATAAATTACAGCTTCCATCACATGCCAGAATTCATCATGTTTTCCATGTGTCTCAGCTGAAAATGCACATTGGCAAGAAGCATATTCCATCACCTACTCTGCCCATTGTTGATCATGCTGGTGAAATTATCATGAGGCCTGAGAAAGTCCTTCAATCCAGAACCATGTCGATTGGCAAACAGCTTCATCGCCAACTCCTCATCCAATGGACCAATTCTTGCCCTGAAGATGCTACTTGGGAAGACCTTACATCCATCATATCACACTATCCAAATTTTATCCTTGGAGACAAGGATATTTTTCAGAAGAGGGAAATGTCATAGTCTATCTGCTACTTAAGGGCACCCTGTCTGCCCATATAACTCTCATGTGTGCTGTAATAACTATGGTAAGGATTGTTTAGTGTTTATCCGATCAGATAGTGACAGGTGTGCACTATCTGACCTTTAGAGTTAGGTCAATGATTGCTATTTATTATGTAAGAACCTCCTCTTCTTCCTTAATGAAAAGATTACTGTTAGCTAAGTATAAGAGGTTGTGTTCATTAGGAACCAGAGTTACGATTCCTGATATTCTGAGTCCAATTTGCACTGAGTACAGTACATCCCTCTCCTAAAAAAAACGCTCTGCAAGTAGGTAGTTATCTTCATCCAAAAAAATCAGTTATCTTCATCTTCCTTCATCAAATCTCTTTATGTTTTCTGTCGGGATCTTGATTTTGTCAAGATTCAGATAAATAGTTTAGGTTTTTTAAATGTCTGAATAAATAAAATTGCATTATATCAATGATTGATATGTATTTATTGTATCTTTTAATTCTCATATGTATGGCAAGTGTATGCCATTACGGTTTCTCATACCTCCTGGAGGGCCTTCGATTTCGTTCAATCTTTCAATCAGCTGTTTACGGACATGATGATCAGAGATTACAGAATTCGATGTGAAATATGGGCATATTACTTCTTTTATGGAAGAATCATATCTTCTCGGAGAGTATCCTACAAAATGGTGATAAACCATTAGAAGATTTCAATTCCCCTTTTGATTTACATATATTTGGTAAAGAATTTTGTTTTCGATTTCTTTCGGGTCAAGATTATTGTATTAATCATGTATCTCGATTTATGGATGTAATTGAATATTATGTAATTATTTTCAAGTATCAATAAATTTTGGGGCTTTCATGCACCTTATTCCTTCAAAAAAAAACAATATATAGGGGAAAGTTGTTTTGTCCGAAATTGTGAATTCGTCACTCCTCCAACAGTCCAACTTCCTGCTTGGTTAGGTATTTATAGGAAAATTTAGATGTAGTTTAGGGACAAATGTTCTACTCTTACCAATAAAATAAAAATTCCGAATAACTTGAAGAAAATTTGGATGTAGTAAAGGGACCATTGTTCTACTCTTTCCAATAAAATAAAATAAAATGGAGAGAACTTAGGCCAAGCACTATTGTAGTGCATTTTGTTTAGCTTTTTCCATATTATAGCTAACGCCAACCATTATGGGTCATCGCTTAGCTATAATGTGGCGAAATCTCTTAATTCGGCTTAAGAGGGATCGTATCCGTTTTTCCTCTTAAGTTAAGAAATGCTTGTGAAAACTTATCGAGTTTTTAATATGACGGCTAAATTTCGGGCGGTTTCCTATTTAGGCCAAGCAGTATGGTTGGCATGTCGCTTGGTTATAGATTAAAAGAAGCCAATAAAAATGAGAGTGAAAGTGCACTTCACTATAAAAGAGGGGCATCACTTACCCTATACGTATCTTTTTATCCAAAATTTTATTCGTTGGATTTAATATGGTTTAGGTTAAAAAAAAAATTTAAGAAAAGAAAATGAAGACATAATAGGAAAAAAATGAATTTTAGCAAACAAAAGGGTAAAAAAGAAATATTAAACGTAAAAGAGTGAAGACTGGAAATGGATACTCAGGATCCATTTTAAATGTCATGGAAACTTAGTTTTTGTTCAGGAGTTTTCAAACAAAAACTCGTTTCCATGTCTCATCGCTTAGCTTAAGGGATCAGATGTGATCTACTTTTTAACTAAGCAAAGAGAATTTTCCACATTAAATAAGCTATAAATAATCGAAATAATATACCATAGTTCATGGCCTTATACATCAAAAAAACAAAATTGGTGATCTAAAAATCAACCTAACGTTAGTTTTCGTTGTTAGATCTATCGCTCGGTCAAACTCTCGAGTTTTGGTATGTCAAGCTTGTTGTTAATGTTATTTGATCAAAACTATGTCTTGATTTATAGTCTACTAAAGTCAGTTTTGGACTAGGATTATAGCATGACAGTTGAATATCGGAATTCACTAGTTGACCTTGAAGATCGAAAACTGGAGACAGTATCAACGGAAACTTCGTCAAAAAATGTATGTGAAGACTGAGTATCCTATTTATTCATATTATCTACTGCTCTATCTACTGAAACTTGTCGTATGACTTTAGCATAATGATGAACTTTGTAAAGAAGATCGGAAGCTATAAGGAGCTGTCAATTTAGTTCTTAAAGTTCACAAACTGTTTTACCGTACACGAACTTGAACTTATAAATCCAAAGACTTGGTTTTTAATTTCTCAATTAACTCGCATACACGAACTGATTTGCTCGGTTCTCGAACTAGTCGATTTTGAGATAGTGTTGGATACTATTTAATTCAGCATACATGAACTTATTTGCTCAATTATTCTCTCGTACACTTTTTATTTTCAAATAGTCAAATTATTCTGCACAGTTTGCGAACTTGTCAATAATAAAATTCCAAAATTTATGAGACGACTTTTTAGTTCACAAACTATTTTGACAGTTCACGAACTGATTTGGCCGTATAACAAATTAATCTTTTCGGTTTCAGAACTATTTAACTATAGCTCTCTGGAAATCATATGTAGCACTCTGTTTGCGTAGATCTTCTTTGTGATTCAAATCAAACTTCTCACATGCTTCATCCATAATCAATATAGAGAAGTTTCGCTTACTTGGAAGTCCTATACAAGGCAACAATTCACGAATTTATCATTGTTTGTAAGCTACCAAGGTTGTTCATCAACATAAATAAAGGATTACATGCATACTAAAAACTTAACCCTAGCATTTTGTTTGTCATATTTGTGGATTATTTTCGTCCTCTAAAAACCTAGGTTTCCTATGAAAATTGTGTTTTAGGTTACGACTTTGAAAGACTTTACTAAGAGTTTGTAAAGCTCGGCCATACTATCTTTTACCTAATATTTCTTGTTATCCAAATCTTGTTCTTAATGGTCTTCTAAGTTCTCGAAATTTATATCAGGAAGTTGATAAATAGAAATCACAAAGTTCTCGTCGTATCAGATTTTGTAACACCGCAAGATAGATATCTAAACCACTTACGGTTTGATTGGTTAAGATTGTTTTTGTGAGGTAGAATTGATTGGGTATCTCTATAAATTTTGAAGAAAATAAGTTCGACCTAATCTTGAGTTTGCTTGATATCTTCTTTTCATGAAGATCTCTCATAGCATATAGATTTGCATACCTTGGTTAAATATCTTTCTAAAGGAAATCAAATAGTCTTTCTGTTAGAGGCGTAAATAGTCATAAAAGTCTGCAGTTAGATTGAAGCAACTCCTAGCCTGTAAAGGACGCCAACTAGGGCAATCGTGTCGCTTAGGATCTTGCGATATCCAAGAGACATGAAGGAGCGCGATTAAAGTTGAATTGCTCGTAGGGTTGATTCGGTCTCAACTACGTTCCACTTAGAAGTATGATAGTAGGATAGTGTTTGTAGTGGCTTAATGCAGTGTGGTTCTCAAATTCTGGACAAGATCCGAGGTTTTTCTGCTTTGAAGTTGTGATGGACCGGAAAATTACACCGATGCGCCACTCTAATGCTACTAACCGGGTCTTAAGACTTGGGAAATGCACGTTCATTTTCCTTTGAAAGGATGCTCATAGAGCAAGATGCGGATAACTTAGCTTCCACTCCGTTTCAAACTTAGCCTTGTACTGCAAAGGGTTTAAATCCATTTAGGCTATGGACGATGCATCATTCATGCATCACTGGCCTTTGAGTTCTTTCTAGGAAAAGAACATGCCATGAACTTGAGATTGCAGGCCTATTTCCAACTCTTTATTTAACTTAGGCATTGTTGAAAGCATGCACTTATCTTGCTCGTTACAAGGATGCATCAATCATGATCATGTCGTACTTTCCTTAGGATTATGCAAGCATCCACTAACTTGCATCTTGTTGTAGCTTAATTTCCTAGCCATGCCCAATGCGCCATCGGTACATGCCTACATTGAAAGCATTGATAATAATAATGAGCATCCAAGGAATGAAATGCAACTTCATTCATCAAGTATGGCCACAATCATCTCTTGCATCGCAATATCGAGCCTGATGATATGAGAGGTCAATATGTCGCAATCATCCCTCAATTAGATGATATGAGCGACAATGTGCTAGACCGGCAATGTTGCAACTCATTACGTCTGCCTACGTACTCTTCCCTACTCCAAAGAGATCAAGCACAGACTTTAGTTCATCCTTGAAGTGACGGGAACTTAGGTCAACTCGTTTGTAAGGTCGTGGCAAACCAATAATAGTAATGGCCTTGTCTATATAGGCCATTTTGTCAAAATGCACAAAGGTTGTGCATTACTGAGTCCGCGTCTTGGCATAGTGATGCCTTCGCATCATATGCCCCATTGGCAAGGCTACGCAACTATAAATTAGACCTAATCATCATTTATACTCTTTCGGACAAGCTATGAAGCTTATTTGGTGCATAGTCCGCATATGCACCTTCAACCAACTACCTCTCCTTATATATGTCTTAAGGACTTTTTTACAACTTAGATTAAGGTAGGAAATTGACATTCACCAAGTACCATTTTTGAGGTGCTTGCTTCACTATTCATGGCCGTTGCCATGTACTTCTGAATAACCAGCCTTGATGGATTCCAGTATCCTGCCATGATGGTTGAACATTTCCTAAGCCAGCTTTCTCTGGCCTAATGTAACACAGTAAGCGATATTGGCCCTAGGCCAATGACATGGTAATGTGCTATGTTATCACTAAATTTTCTCAAGGTCGTCTACCCAACTAGCCTAATACACCATTTGATGCGAGGTTGGCCCTTGGCCAATATGCCTTCCCAATGCGCTATACTTGGTGATATATTAGCTCTAGACCAATGTACCTCTTACGCAACAGAAGCTTTGGATGAAGCTTCATCTCAAGACATGACGCATCTTTTAGCATGTGCCATACTAAAAACACAGGGTGTTACATCATTCACCCCTTTAAATAATTTCGTCCAAAACAAAAACTATTTGGACAACTCTTCGGTTTGGATTCATGATCAAAAGTCTCATATCAGATGCTCAGAAATCACACAAGGTTTCTTCAATTTGTCATGGAACATCAAATAGGACCTTCTGAGCAAACATCTCATACCGCATACTCAGGAATCCAAAAAGGGTCCACAACGTTACCAAGAATCTCAATTGGCGAGTTGCTAAAAATATATCTCGACCAGGTATTCTAGATGGCATCTTATACCACCACCGAAGAACCTGTAAGATTAATATGGTTAAAAATGTCATCAAAATGACAACATATTAGCGCACTACTGTGTGGAAAAGAATCCAGTTGCGCACCGTCTCTGAAGATCATCCAAGTTGCCACTCGTAAGCGGGATGCTAGCCGGCCTGAAAACGCGCATCGTGGCCCAGTTTCCAACGTGTGGGGATTATCAGTCCCATTGTCTTCCTACCGTTCTGACAGTCTTCCGGATATCCACTTGTGAGTGAGGTGCCACTTAGGCCAGGAAAACTCACAGTACTTAAAACAAGCTCAACTCGATTCGCAAAGTAACTGACATAGCAATTACAAACTCTTTTCGCACAAAAGTTAGCCTACTCTCAAACATTAAGTTTACCATTTATGGAAGATAATCGTTAATGAGTCCACTTCGCACAGTCCCTGGAGTTATCGCGAAACATGCTCTAATACCAACTATGACAGACCGGAAAATTATTCCTAGCGCCTGGGCGCGCAGGCCATAACTGCCCCGATGTGCCACTTTGATGCTACTAACCGGGACTTAAGGCTAGGAAAATGCACGTTCATTTACCCTCGCAAGGATGCTCGTGGAACATGATGCGGCTAACTTAGCTTCCACGTCGTTTCAAACTTACCCTTGTTCTGTGAAGGGTTTAAAGCTATTGAGGCTATGGATGATGCATCGTTCATGCATCACTGGCTTTTGAGTTCTTTCTAGGGTTAGAACATGTCATGAACTTGCGCATAAGACATTGCAGGCATATATCCAACTCTTTACTTAGTTTAGGCATTGCTGAAATCATGCACTTGTCTTGATCGTTCCAAGGGTGCATCAATCAGGCTGATGCTGTACTTTCCTTAGGCTTACGCAAGCTCCGCTAACTTGCATCTTGCTTTAGCTTACTTTCCAGGACATGCCTAATGCGCCATTGGTGCATGCCTACGTCGAAAGCATTGATAGAAATTATGAGCATCCAAGGAATAGAATGAAACTCACCTTATCAAGTATGGCCACAATCATCTCTTGCATCGCAATACCAACCAGCTGATATGAGAGACTAATATGCGCAATCATCTCTCAATTAGATGATATGAGCAACAATTTGCTGGACCGGCAATACTGCAACTCATTGACCTACGTACCCTTCCCTACTCTAAAGGGATCAAGCTAGCATAGACCATAGTTCATCCTCGAAGGGACGGAAACTTAAGTCAACTCGTTAGCAAGGCCTTAGCAAAGTAATAATAATAATGGCCTAGTCCGTAGCGGCCATTTCGTCAAAATGCACAAAGGTTGCGCATTACTGAGTCTGCGGCATGGCATATTGATGTCTTCACATCATATGCCCCATTGGAAAGGCTACACAGCTATAAATGAAGCCTAAGCATCATTTATACTCTTTCGGTTAAGCTATGAATCTTATTTAGCGCATAGTCCGATATGTACCTTCAACCAACTACCCCTCCCTATATATGTCTTAAGGACATTTTTACAACTTAGATTAGGGGAGGAAAATGACATTCACCAAGTACCATTTTTGAGGTTCTTGCTTTCTGAATAACCGTCCATGATGGCTGCACATTCAGTTCTAGCCCATAAGCCAATTCCAGTGTTCGACCATGATGGATGAACATTTTCTAAGCCAGCTTGTTTTTTCCTAATGCAACATAGTTTAGCGATATTGGCACAATGACATGGTAATATGTTATGTTAGCACTAGCTTTTCTCAAGGCCATCTACCCAACTGGCTTAATAAACCATTCGATGCGAGATTGTCCCTTGGCCAAAATGCCTTCGCAATGCGCCATACTTGGCGCTATATTGGTACTAGGCCAACGTCTTACGCAACAAAATTTTTGGATGAAGCTTCATCTCAGGCCATGACGCATCTTTTAGAATGCGTTATGCTAAAAATACAGGGTGTTACAGAAGTTTTCCTCATTAACAAAATTCCTGTTGTCTTATGTTTTTTCTTTTCCGCATTATATTGTTTATCCCTATAGTAGAAATATCACAGAAGTACGTTTTCTTACCTAGACGGTTTTAAGCTTCTAAGACTGTATAAAATCTGCAATATTTGTTCTTGAGAATTCACATCTTGAAAGAAAGATTACAAGACATGTTCTTGTTGGAATTCGGTTCGTAACAATTCGGGTACATACTAGGTTATTGCTTGGATATTGATTTGTGAGATCTTCCAAATTATGTTTATCTTGATATTAAGTATCAAATCCTTAGTGTTGATCCGCACTACTGATTGTAAAAAGTTTTTCAATACAGGTTTCTGAATTAAAATTTGGTGTTGTACCCCCTTTTTTTCAATTGGTAACAGAGCAAGCATATATCGGAAAGGCGTAACAGTCTTTGTTTGGAGCGATCTGAAATATATGGAAATGAGTTCGATCCCCATTAACGTACCACCAACCTTTGACTTAATAAATTACTTATGGTGGTAAATAACTATCCGTTCCATCTTACAAGCATGTGATTTGCTACGCATGTGAAGGTTTTCAAAGGACACGACCGTCCAACAGTTTTTCTAAACAGCATAATGGGTCCCAAGGATATCGGTGATTATGAACCTAATGAAATCCTTGTTTCAAAGATTTTTTTTTTTAACGGATTGAATGTTATTACCATGCCATAATCACAGATCTCGACATCATGTGTCTATATGTGAAACGTCTAAGCAAGCCTGAGACATCGTAGAAACCGTATTCGAAGAGAATATCTCAGATAAAGAAGCACAAATTCAAAACCTAACTTTTGACTGGGAAAACCGTTGTATGGATGATGAAGATTTATTTGAGGAGGTTAATCACAAACTCTATGAAATAGTAAATACCTCACATTCGTTAGGAAAATCTATTTCAGAAAAGGATATTGTGTTAAAAATTCTGAAATCTTTACCAGCTCGATATGAGTCTAAAAACATGTCATCATAAAAGGAAACAATGTTTCAAATTTTTGAATAAGTAATCATGTTGGAAAATTAAATATCTTTGATCATGAACTTCGTACTAAGCCAGCAAAAGGCATTGCCTTTAATGTCACCAAAACCAATGATAATCCCTAAAAAAGGTAAAAGTATTCGCATGCCGGAGAACGATCATAAAAGTGATAATGAAGGTTCTTGACACATTTGTGTCGTCAATCACTATACAGTTTCAAGATCTTCTAAGGAAGAGAAATAAACGATTCTCTAAAGACATTCTATATTTATAAAATCGTCTGCACAATCGTGTTGCTCCTAGAAATAACAGTGATGATGAAGATATGCCTCAATGCTACAAGTGTAGAGGTTTTTTCCACTTGGAAAATGAATGTCCTAACCTTAGGAAATACACTGGTAGAAAACGTAAATCTAGTATTTAACTTCTATATTTTTTTTATTATTGGATAAAGAGTATTTTTAAAAGAAACTAGTAGAAAGCATATCAACAAACTAAGATTCAACAACGTACTACACTAGTTGAACAGGATGCCATGTTATCCTTCCAGTGAGCCTCGTGAGGAACCAGCTAAGGGAGCCGAACCAGATATGTATGTCGCAAGGGGGAAAAGTTAACTCTACTTCTTGGAGCGCATTTGACCTCTGAAAACGGGGATGACCAGCTGAGCTAGCTACCCATTTTACAATCAACTTGTATTGAACAACTCTTCAGTTTTATTAATGAAATTTGGGTTCAATGAAAAGTGATAATGATGGTCTAGGGTGTTGATGAGTGCCAAATATTGTATATATTTATCCCTTTTAGTTGGCATTTTAACTCATCTTTTGTGCATTAATTCTACATTTTATCCCATATTCTGTATTTTCCTTGTTTTCAAGAATAAATATTTTTCTTAATTAATTTTGCATTTTTAGGTACCAAATAAAGTCCGGATGATTTGCGGAGCAGAAAAGTAGTGAAAAGCCGGGAGGAATTACGCAAGGAAGCCGCAAAGAATGGAGCGCACGTCTAAAAAGCTAGGAATGGGCTCAAGAAGGAAGAATTGTTCTTGAAGAAGATATGGGCTTGGCATACCCAAGGCCCAAAACCCTTACCCAAACCCATTTTCTATATCCATACCCGCCTCCATTCCCGACCGTCAGATTGGATCGCATCTGCATCCTACGGTCGCTTCTTTTCCTGCGCATCAAACCTCGATACTTCCGCTTAACACTACAACACCTAACTCCATCTGGTGTCGTTAATTTTGTTGTATTGTATAATCCAACGGTCGCTGCAGGATCCACTTCATCTCACCGTCAGATTGATCTTTCATCTCCATATCCCACGGTCGAGATTCGCCAAACATCGAACTCGATGATCCCGCTACACACCATAGCGACCGAACCCTATACCCTAAACCAAACAGCACCTAATCTCTTCTCCATCGACTCCATCTTCCCTCACCTCCATCTGCAACAGCCTCACCTCCACCACCTACTCCCTGCCACCACCTTCTCCGCCCCTACCAGCCACCACAGCCACCCTACAACCCTAACAACTAAAACCCATCATCACCACTGACCTCCCCTACTAGCTATCAGTCGAGTTCGTTGATTTCACGCCCCTCTTCTCACTGTTGGCGTGTGAAAGTGACGAACTAGGTTGATGGCTATGAAGCTAGAAACGTAGCAGGAGCAGGAGGAAGAGAAGATAAAGCATGGGTCGACATCAAAATCGCGAGAACAGTAAGGAATTTTTTCAATTAAAAATTTAGGTTTTCGAATTTTAGGGTTTCACAAAATTAGGGATTTTTGAAAAGCTATAAAAGGCAAGTTGCAGGGAATGTAAAAGGGGGTGCTTGGGTTAGCCGAGTCTCCCCCAATTTGGGATAATTTTTAGTTTAATTTTAGTTTTCAATTTTAATTTCAATTTCAATTTATGCTTGTTACTGTTTTAATTTAATGTTAATTTCTTGTTTGCATGTTGTTTTAATCCCACTGATAATTCCATGTTAATGTCTAATTTCAATTTCATTTGATTTTCAACTTCAATTTCTTTATCAAGTTCACTGTCTTATATACACTGTCCATGTTTAGTCTAATTTCTAGTTTCATGTTTAATTTGATGTTAATGCACTGTCCATGCTAGGTTGTTTTGTATCTGTTAATCCTCATTGTTTTGTCATTGTTAGTGTTAATATAATCCCCTGTTTTGTCACTGTTTTGAATCTCTTGTTTTGTCAATTGTTAGCTTCTCAAATGTTAGGATTAGTTTACTGTTGTGTGTCAATGCTAGGTTAGAGCATTGAGTTGATTGAGCAGTGGGGAGAAACTAGTGCTCACTAGTGACTGTGAGCAAGCTGGTTCTCTTCCCACTCTAGATGAATGCCTAAAGCCATTGCCTTGGCTTTGCTTTTTTTTTTTCCTTTTTTTTACTTCATTGTCAGCTTATCTTCACCATCTCCTGCCCTTGGCTTAGGCCTTGGTTTATATCTTTGTTACCTTTGTTTCACTGTCACTTTTCCCTCATTCCCTCACTTCCACTGTTTTACTTTCACTTGTCCTTCATTTTGTTTGCTATTTTCCACTGCTACTTCAACTTCTCCTGCTGCTGCTCCAGCTTGCTTCTCTTGCCCTGTGCTACAGCCACTGCTGCTGCTGCAACTGAGTTTGGTTCATAGCGCAAGCCAGTTCAGCCCACAGTTAACTCAAAAGGCTTAGTTATTCTTAGAACCAAAGGCTAAAAGCCCAGGTTCAAAGCCTAGCTCAAGCAAAAGGATCAAGGCCCAGCTCACTCCAGTTCAGTTCACAGCTAAGCCCAAAGGCCTAGCTAAAAAGCCTAGCTCCAGCTAAGGCCCAAATCATTCAAAGGCCCAAGACCTAAAGCACTTCATCATTACAACAAACCCATTAAGCCCAATTTACTCAAAGGGTATTCAAAACCCAACAGTTCCAAAGGGTATTCATAACCCATTGGTACCACAACCCTTTGATACCTAGAACCCAATAGTCAACTAGAACCCAAAATAGCTAAACACTACAAAACACCCCCAGTCTCTGTGGATCGACCCGTACTTGCACGAGCTACAACCGACGACCGTGCACTTGCGGTATTACTGTAGGCCAGTTTTTATTACGCTTCAATTTTCACGCTTTCCCGGGCCCACCAAGTTTTTGGCGCCGCTGCCGGGGATTGGTGCTGTGTTTTTCTTGTAGTTTTATTAGCTATTTTTGCATTTCACTGCATAGCATTTGCATCTGCATCTGCTTCACTTCATTTGCTGTTGGACCTGCTGTTCTGAACCTGTTTTTCCTCTGCTGGGACGCCACCAAGGAAAAGAACCAAAGCCCAACTGGGTTTTTGCAACAATATCAGAGCAGCTGGGCTGTGCTTAAAAGGTAACCCATTTAAGAGAACCCGAATTGTGGGCTTCCAATTTTTTAATTGTGGGCTTGTAATATTAAAGCCAATTTTTGGGCTTCTCTTATTTTCTGTTGGGTTTGTGATAATTTATTTGTGGGCTTGTTTGTTTACATTGATTATGGGCTTGTGTATTTAATTTTTGTGGGCTTGTTTAAATTGGACTTGTATCTTGTATTCTGGGTTTAAACCCAGCTGAGCTTGTAACCGATCACGCTAGGTTAACTCGTTAGTGGGCCGAGTACCCAAATTCTAGGCCGAGATTTTGGACTCAGTTTCACCAAACGTTTTCAAACCAGCTGAGCCAAAGCAAACACAAAACCAACAGTGGGCTTGCTCCCATTCAAAAACCAAATTTTATTTTCTTTTTTTAAAAAAAAAAAAACCAAAATTTTGCTCCTTATTTCAAAAACCAAAATTTTCCCAAAAATCCAAACCCATTAAAACCAAACATTTTTCCCAAAAATCCAAACCCATTAAAACCAAATAGTGGGCTTTGTGTCTTTTCAATATGGGCCAACCTCGTGCTCTCCATGAATACATGTATCCGACAATAAAAATTCCATTATCATGTATTGTATTACCTCAAACCAATAACCCTTTTAAAATAAATGCAAGCATGATACAAATACTTCCTATATTTCGAGGGTTCGATTCTGAGAACCCCTATACTCATGTAAGAGAGTTTGAACAAATTTGTCGGACTATGCAACCTGATCATATGTCCGAAGACTCTCTAAAATTGCGTTTGTTTACATTTTCTTTAAAGGAAAGGGCCAAAACATGGTTTTACGGTTTGAGACCACAATCAATCAACACTTGGGACCAACTCACAGATCTATTTTTCAAAAAATTCTTTCCACATCATAGAACCATCGCTATTCGTCAAAGTATCAATTGTTTTGTCCAATTGGATGAGGAAACTGTTTTTCAATATTTTGAACGTTTTAATGATTTGTTGAGCGAATGTCCGCACCATGGATTTGAGAAGTGGAGACTTGTCGTCATCCTCTATGAGGGACTAGACTTTAAATCTCGAACCATGGTTGAGTCTATGTGTAATGGTAAATTTCTTGATAAATCTGTGGATGATGCATGGAATTTTTTAGCCGAGATTGCAGAGAAAACCCATCAATGGGAATCCGTTAGGGAAACAGGAACAACACCACATGATATGAGTCACCCCCATGAATTAGAGTTTTATTCTTGTAATAGCTCCGACCTTAGGATTGAAAATTATCCTAGATTGCAAAATCCCTATCATGATGATGATGATGACTATGATGTTATGTTAGAAGAACATGTCTATACTGAAAATGTTATGGAACCTTTGGGTTCAAATACATTAGGCTTCTATGCCCCGACCTTAATGCATGATATTTCTTCTAGTATTCCATGTGATGTTTCCCCTGATGTGCCGATACACGAGAATAAATCTGTTGATGATGTTGATGATTCTGATTGTGATCTTGCCAATTTGATTGATGATTGTGAGCATGATGTGACATGTGTAGATGAGTTAGGAGATTTTGATTTGATTGATAATGATATGCCTATTCTTATACCTAAGTCACAATCTGATGGCCTTCCACCCAATCTAGATTTGGTTTGTACCGATATTGTCAAACCAACTTTTCTGAGAGTCCCTAATCTAGGTTTGGAACTGTGTGCTTCCCAAGTCCTCTTGGACCATTTTGCATCTAAGTATAATACATTTGAGGAACCACAGTTGGAATTAGCATGTTTGCCCGTCCCTAGCACAGTTCACTTTGAGTTAGACCTTGTACATGATGAACCCCCAAAACTGCGAGATTTTGTTTCCAAAATTTTATCCGTTGAAAAATCCAGGTTTGGGGGTAGCTCATTTTGTTTCACAGCTACACTTGCATGCCTACCATATTATTATTGTGTGAAGCTGTTGAAACCTCTACACTTTGTCTTTTGGGTTGATCCTCAACTCTTTAGATTGTTAGTGTATGGTGAATTTTTTTGTATATAATCCAGTAGATAAAATTTCTTAAAAACCCTTTTGTTCCTTTTGTATATATTTTGCTAATCCAATATGATCTCGGCTGACATATGATGGATTTTTTCCTTGAATAACGGAGTTTTAATCTTGCTTTCGCCGAAATCGGGTATTCTCTTTCCTTTTTTCTCTACTCAACATGATCCTCTTCATATGTTGTATTATAATTTTGTTCATATTTTGAAACATTGAGGACAATGTTTAGTTTAGGTTTGGGGGTGAAAAGTAGATACTTTGATAATTTTCCATAATTGAAAACGAACTCCTTCTTCTTTTGAAAAATTCCAAAAAAAAAATTGAAAAATCAAAATAAAAAATTAAAAAATCATAGAAATGGAGCTCATTTACCTTGAAATGTTGACTCTTGTGCAAATATGTAATTATTAGGAGTCTTAGTCTAGATATTTAGGCACCCTGATTCTAGCACAATTCACATAGTGATAAGAAATTTGCACGCGCACGATCTACCAATACATGTATGGCCTCGATCTTCAAGGTGTTTGATAGGAAGTTACGATTGCCAATCACTTTAGAATACTGAACGAAACTTGACTAGCTTGTTCTTTGGTTGGTTGGGATAGAAGGTGGAGGTTACATTAAGAAAAACAACCATCGAATTTAACTGGGTGCATCGAAAAGGGCTACCTCTTGCAAAGTGTCATGTAATTTTTGTTTCCTTTTGTATATGTATCAAAAGTGTTTCCTTATTCAAAAAAAAAAAAAAAAAACGATGTAATATTCAGAAAAAAAAAAAAATACAAAAAAAATCAAGTATTTATCAATTCCATCATCTCTTGTTCCAAAAATAAAAGAGAGTAGTCAATGTAAATAAGAGTCATGTAAATAGTCATTTTGTTGTTTCATTGTAATAAGCAAGGAGGGTGTATGCCATTGATGTACAACGCGAGTAATTGTGAAATACCTCCAACTCATTCACAATTCTCGTAAAGTCCGGACAGCTAGCTAGATTTCGACCTTGGTTCTTAGCCTGAGAAACTATCTCTTGGTGATTAGTAGTCATAACTTCAGATCTTTCTTTACACATGTGTAGATACACTTTACACTCTTATCACATGTCTTTTTTTGTTATCAGTGCTAGGATTGTGCCTTTGATAGCTAGATTGACATCTCCATTTTGCTGTGAGCTTAAACTGTTTGCACATGTCACATTTGATGGAATGAGCTTATATTTTGACCTAGAACTTTGTAGGTACGTTCTAAGCAAACCTTCACGAGACTTCAACTCGTCCACTAGGGACACTTAGTGGTTTAAAAGGCTTAGTGCATACGCTAAATGCATTCGAGAGACCAGCGACAGTGGTATAGTTAGGATTTTTAGTTTTGTTTTACTTGAGGACAAGTAAAATTCAGGTTTGGGGTATTTGATGAGTGCCAAATATTGTATATATTTATCCCTTTTGTGTTGCATTTTAACTCATCTTTTGTGCATTAATTCTACATTTTATCCCATATTCTGTATTTTCCTTGTTTTCAAGAATAAATATTTTTCTTAATTAATTTTGCATTTTTAGGTACCAAATAAAGTCTGGATGATTTGCGGAGCAGAAAAAGTAGTGAAAAGCCGGGAGGAATTACGCAAGGAAGCCGCAAAGAATGGAGCGCACGTCCAAAAAGCTAGAATGGGCTCAAGAAGGAAGAATTGTTCTTGAAGAAGATATGGGCTTGGCATACCCAAGGCCCAAAACCCTTACCCAAACCCATTTTATATCCATACCGCCTCCATTCCCGACCGTCAGATTGGATCGCATCTGCATCCTACAGTCGCTTCTTTGCCTGCGCATCAAACCTCGATACTTCCGCTTAACACTACAACACCTAACTCCATCTGGTGTCGTTAATTTTGTTGTATTGTATAATCCAACGGTCGCTGCAGGATCCACTTCATCTCACCGTCAGATTGATCTTTCATCTCCATACCCCGGTCGAGATTCGCCAAACATCGAACTCGATGATCCCGCTACACACCATAGCGACCGAACCCTATACCCTAAACCAAACAGCACCTAATCTCTTCTCCATCGACTTCATCTTCCCCACCTCCATCTGCAACAGCCTCACCTCCACCACCTACTCCCTGCCACCACCTTCTCCGCCCCTACCAGCCACCACAGCCACCCTACAACCCTAACAACTAAAACCCATCATCACCACTGACCTCCCCTACTATATCAGTCGAGTTCGCGATTTCACGCCCCTCTTCTCACTGTTGGCGTGTGAAAGTGACGAATATGGTTGATGGCTATGAAGCTAGAAACGTAGCAGGAGCAGGAGGAAGAGAAGATAAAGCATGGGTCGACATCAAAATCGCGAGAACAGTAAGGAATTTTTTCAATTAAAAATTTAGGTTTTCGAATTTTAGGGTTTCACAAAATTAGGGCTTTTGAAAAGCTATAAAAGGCAAGTTGCAGGGAATGTAAAAGGGGGTGCTTGGGTTAGCCGAGTCTCCCCCAATTTGGGATAATTTTTAGTTTAATTTTAGTTTTCAATTTTAATTTCAATTTCAATTTATGCTTGTTACTGTTTTAATTTAATGTTAATTTCTTTTTTGCATGTTGTTTTAATCCCACTGATAATTCCATGTTAATGTCAAATTTCAATTTCTTTTGATTTTCAACTTCAATTTCTTTATCAAGTTCACTGTCTTATATACACTGTCCATGTTTAGTCTAATTTCTAGTTTCATGTTTAATTTGATGTTAATGCACTGTCCATGCTAGGTTGTTTTGTATCTGTTAATCCTCATTGTTTTGTCATTGTTAGTGTTAATATAATCCCCTGTTTTGTCACTGTTTTGAATCTCTTGTTTTGTCAATTGTTAGCTTCTCAAATGTTAGGATTAGTTTACTGTTGTGTGTCAATGCTAGGTTAGAGCCTTAGAGCATTGAGTTGATTGAGCAGTGGGGAGAAACTAGTGCTCACTAGTGACTGTGAGCAAGCTGGTTCTCTTCCCACTCTAGATGAATGCCTAAAGCCATTGCCTTGGCTTTGCTTTTTTTTTTCCTTTTTTTTACTTCATTGTCAGCTTATCTTCACCATCTCCTGCCCTTGGCTTAGGCCTTGGTTTATATCTTTGTTACCTTTGTTTCACTGTCACTTTTCCCTCATTCCCTCACTGCCACTGTTTTACTTTCACTTGTCCTTCATTTTGTTTGCTATTTTCCACTGCTACTTCAACTTCTCCTGCTGCTGCTCCAGCTTGCTTCTCTTGCCCTGTGCTACAGCCACTGCTGCTGCTGCAACTGAGTTTGGCTCACAGCGCAAGCCAGTTCAGCCCACAGTTAACTCAAAAGGCTTAGTTATTCTTAGAACCAAAGGCTAAAAGCCCAGGTTCAAAGCCTAGCTCAAGCAAAAGGCTCAAGGCCCAGCTCACTCCAGTTCAGTTCACAGCTAAGCCCAAAGGCCTAGCTAAAAAGCCTAGCTCCAGCTAAGGCCCAAATCATTCAAAGGCCCAAGACCTAAAGCACTTCATCATTACAACAAACCCATTAAGCCCAATTTACTCAAAGGGTATTCAAAACCCAACAGTTCCAAAGGGTATTCATAACCCATTGGTACCACAACCCTTTGATACCTAGAACCCAATAGTCAACTAGAACCCAAAATAGCTAAACACTACAAAACACCCCCAGTCTTTGTGGATCGACCCGTACTTGCACGAGCTACAACCGACGACCGTGCACTTGCAGTATTACTGTAGGCCCGTTTTTATTACGCTTCAATTTTAACGCTTTCCCGGGCCCACCAAGTTTTTGGCGCTGCTGCCGGGGATTGGTGTTGTGTTTTTATTGTAGTTTTATTAGCTATTTTTGCATTTCACTGCATAGCATTTGCATCTGCATCTGCTTCACTTCATTTGCTGTTGGACCTGCTGTTCTGAACCTGTTTTTCCTCTGCTGAGACGCCACCAAGGAAAAGAACCAAATCCCAACTGGGTTTTTGCAACAATATCAGAGCAGCTGGGCTGTGCTTAAAAGGTAACCCATTTAAGAGAACCCGAATTGTGGGCTTCCAATTTTTTAATTGTGGGCTTGTAATATTAAAGCCAATTTTTGGGCTTCTCTTATTTTCTGTTGGGTTTGTAATAATTTATTTGTGGGCTTGTTTGTTTACATTGATTATGGGCTTGTGTATTTAATTTTTGTGGGCTTGTTTAAATTGGACTTGTATCTTGTATTCTGGGTTTAAACCCAGCTGAGCTTGTAACCGATCACGCTAGGTTAACTCGTTAGTGGGCCGAGTACCCAAATTCTAGGCCGAGATTTTGGACTCAGTTTCACCAAACGTTTTCAAACCAGCTGAGCCAAAGCAAACACAAAACCAACAGTGGGCTTGCTCCCATTCAAAAACCAAATTTTATTTTCTTTTAAAAAAAAAAAAAAAAAAAATTTGCTCCTTATTTCAAAAACCAAAATTTTCCCAAAAATCCAAACCCATTAAAACCAAACATTTTTCCCAAAAATCCAAACCCATTAAAACCAAATAGTGGGCTTTGTGTCTTTTCAATATGGGCCAACCTCGTGCTCTCCATGAATACATGTATCCGACAATAAAAATTCCATTATCATGTATTGTATTACCTCAAACCAATAACCCTTTTAAAATAAATGCAAGCATGATACAAATACTTCCTATATTTCGAGGGTTCGATTCTGAGAACCCCTATACTCATGTAAGAGAGTTTGAACAAATTTGTCGGACTATGCAACCTGATCATATGTCCGAAGACTCTCTGAAATTGCGTTTGTTTACATTTTCTTTAAAGGAAAGGGCCAAAACATGGTTTTACGGTTTGAGACCACAATCAATCAACACTTGGGACCAACTCACAGATCTATTTTTCAAAAAATTCTTTCCACATCATAGGACCATCGCTATTCGTCAAAGTATCAATTGTTTTGTCCAATTGGATGAGGAAACTGTTTTTCACTATTTTGAACGTTTTAATGATTTGTTGAGCGAATGTCCGCACCATGGATTTGAGAAGTGGAGACTTGTCGTCATCCTCTATGAGGGACTAGACTTTAAATCTCGAACCATGGTTGAGTCTATGTGTAATGGTAAATTTCTTGATAAATCTGTGGATGATGCATGGAATTTTTAGCCGAGATTGCAGAGAAAACCCATCAATGGGAATCCGTTAGGGAAACAGGAACAACACCACATGATATGAGTCACCCCCATGAATTAGAGTTTTATTCTTGTAATAGCTCCGACCTTAGGATTGAAAATTATCCTAGATTGCAAAATCCCTATCATGATGATGATGATGACTATGATGTTATGTTAGAAGAACATGTCTATACTGAAAATGTTATGGAACCTTTGGGTTCAAATACATTAGGCTTCTTGCCCCGACCTTAATGCATGATATTTCTTCTAGTATTCCATGTGATGTTTCCCCTGATGTGCCGATACACGAGAATAAATCTGTTGATGATGTTGATGATTCTGATTGTGATCTTGCCAATTTGATTGATGATTGTGAGCATGATGTGACATGTGTAGATGAGTTAGGAGATTTTGATTTGATTAATAATGATATTCCTATTCTTCTACCTAAGTCACAATCTGATGGCCTTCCACCCAATCTAGATTTGGTTTGTACCGATATTGTCAAACCAACTTTTCTGAGAGTCCCTAATCTAGGTTTGGAACTGTGTGCTTCCCAAGTCCTCTTGGACCATTTTGCATCTAAGTATAATACATTTGAGGAACCACAGTTGGAATTAGCATGTTTGCCCGTCCCTAGCACAGTTCACTTTGAGTTAGACCTTGTACATGATGAACCCCCAAAACTGCGAGATTTTGTTTCCAAAATTTTATCCGTTGAAAAATCCAGGTTTGGGGGTAGCTCATTTTGTTTCACAGCTTCACTTGCATGCCTACCATATTATTATTGTGTGAAGCTGTTGAAACCTCTACACTTTGTCTTTTGGGTTGATCCTCAACTCTTTAGATTGTTAGTGTATGGTGAATTTTTTTGTATATAATCCAGTAGATAAAATTTCTTAAAAACCCTTTTGTTCCTTTTGTATATATTTTGCTAATCCAATATGATCTCGGCTGACATATGATGGATTTTTTCCTTGAATAACGGAGTTTTAATCTTGCTTTCGCCGAAATCGGGTATTCTCTTTCCTTTTTTCTCTACTCAACATGATCCTCTTCATATGTTGTATTATAATTTTATTCATATTTTGAAACATTGAGGACAATGTTTAGTTTAGGTTTGGGGGTGAAAAGTAGATACTTTGATAATTTGCCATAATTGAAAACGAACTCCTTCTTCTTTTGAAAAATTCCAAAAAAAAAAAAAATTGAAAAATTAAATTAAAAAATTAAAAAATCATAAAAATGGAGCTCATTTACCTTGAAATGTTGACTCTTGTGCAAATATGTAATTATTAGGAGTCTTAGTCTAGATATTTAGGCACCCTGATTCTAGCACAATTCACATAGTGATAAGAAATTTGCACGCGCACGATCTACCAATACATGTATGGCCTCGATCTTCAAGGTGTTTGATAGGAAGTTACGATTTCCAATCACTTTAGAATACTGAACGAAACTTGACTAGCTTGTTCTTTGGTTGGTTGGGATAGAAGGTGGAGGTTACATTAAGAAAAACAACCATCGAATTTAACTGGGTGCATCAAAAAGGGCTACCTCTTGCAAAGTGTCATGTAATTTTTGTTTCCTTTTGTATATGTATCAAAAGTGTTTCCTTATTCAAAAAAAAAAAAAAAAACGATGTATATATTCAGAAAAAAGAAAAAAAAATACAAAAAAAATCAAGTATTTATCAATTCCATCATCTCTTGTTCCAAAAATAAAAGAGAGTAGTCAATGTAAATAAGAGTCATGTAAATAGTCATTTTTTTGTTTCATTGTAATAAGCAAGGAGGGTGTATGCCATTGATGTACAACGCGAGTAATTGTGAAATACCTCCAACTCATTCACAATTCTCGTAAAGTCCGGACAGCTAGCTAGATTTCGACCTTGGTTCTTAGCCTGAGAAACTATCTCTTGGTGATTAGTAGTCATAACTTCAGATCTTTCTTTACACATGTGTAGATACACTTTACACTCTTATCACATTTTTTTTTGTTATCAGTGCTAGGATTGTGCCTTTGATAGCTAGATTGACATCTCCATTTTGCTGTGAGCTTAAACTGTCTTGCACATGTCACATTTGATGGAATATGAGCTTATATTTTGACCTAGAACTTTGTAGGTACGTTCTAAGCAAACCTTCACGAGACTTAACTCGTCCACTAGGGACACTTAGTGGTTTAAAAGGCTTAGTGCATACGCTAAATGCATTCGAGAGACCAGCGACAGTGGTATAGTTAGGATATCCTTAGTTTTGTTTTACTCGAGGACAAGTAAAATTCAGGTTTGGGGGTATTTGATGAGTGCCAAATATTGTATATATTTATCCCTTTTAGTTGGCATTTTAACTCATCTTTTGTGCATTAATTCTACATTTTATCCCATATTCTGTATTTTCCTTGTTTTCAAGAATAAATATTTTTCTTAATTAATTTTGCATTTTTAGGTACTAAATAAAGTCTAGATGATTTGCGGAGCAGAAAAGTAGTGAAAAGCCGGGAGGAATTACGCAAGGAAGCCGCAAAGAATGGAGCGCACGTCCAAAAAGCTAGGAATGGGCTCAAGAAGGAAGAATTGTTCTTAAAGAAGATATGGGCTTGGCATACCCAAGGCCCAAAACCCTTACCCCAAACCCATTTTCTATATCCATACCCGCCTCCATTCCCGACCGTCAGATTGGATCGCATCTGCATCCTACGGTCGCTTCTTTGCCTGCGCATCAAACCTCGATACTTCCGCTTAACACTACAACACCTAACTCCATCTGGTGTCGTTAATTTTGTTGTATTGTATAATCCAACGGTTGCTGCAGGATCCACTTCATCTCACCGTCAGATTGATCTTTCATCTCCATATCCCACGGTCGAGATTCGCCAAACATCGAACTCGATGATCCCGCTACACACCATAGCGACCGAACCCTATACCCTAAACCAAACAGCACCTAATCTCTTCTCCATCGACTCCATCTTCCCTCACCTCCATCTGCAACAGCCTCACCTCCACCACCTACTCCCTGCCACCACCTTCTCCGCCCCTACCAGCCATCACAACCACCCTACAACCCTAACAACTAAAACCTATCATCACCACTGACCTCCCCTACTAGCTATCAGTCGAGTTCGTCGATTTCACGCCCCTCTTCTCACTGTTGGCGTGTGAAAGTGACGAACTAGGTTGATGGCTATGAAGCTAGAAACGTAGCAGGAGCAGGAGGAAGAGAAGATAAAGCATGGGTCGACATCAAAATCGCGAGAACAGTAAGGAATTTTTTCAATTAAAAATTTAGGTTTTCGAATTTTAGGGTTTCACAAAATTAGGGATTTTTGAAAAGCTATAAAAGGCAAGTTGCAGGGAATGTAAAAGGGGGTGCTTGGGTTAGCCGAGTCTCCCCCAATTTGGGATAATTTTTAGTTTAATTTTAGTTTTCAATTTTAATTTCAATTTCAATTTATGCTTGTTACTGTTTTAATTTAATGTTAATTTCTTGTTTGCATGTTGTTTTAATCCCACTGATAATTCCATGTTAATGTCTAATTTCAATTTCTTTTGATTTTCAACTTCAATTTCTTTATCAAGTTCACTGTCTTATATACACTGTCCATGTTTAGTCTAATTTCTAGTTTCATGTTTAATTTGATGTTAATGCACTGTCCATGCTAGGTTGTTTTGTATCTGTTAATCCTCATTGTTTTGTCATTGTTAGTGTTAATATAATCCCCTGTTTTGTCACTGTTTTGAATCTCTTGTTTTGTCAATTGTTAGCTTCTCAAATATTAGGATTAGTTTACTGTTGTGTGTCAATGCTAGGTTAGAGCCTTAGAGCATTGAGTTGATTGAGCAGTGGGGAGAAACTAGTGCTCACTAGTGACTGTGAGCAAGCTGGTTCTCTTCCCACTCTATATGAATGCCTAAAGCCATTGCCTTGGCTTTGCTTTTTTTTTTTCCTTTTTTTTACTTCATTGTCAGCTTATCTTCACCATCTCCTGCCCTTGGCTTAGGCCTTGGTTTATATCTTTGTTACCTTTGTTTCACTGTCACTTTTCCCTCATTCCCTCACTGCCACTGTTTTACTTTCACTTGTCCTTCATTTTGTTTGCTATTTTCCACTGCTACTTCAACTTCTCCTGCTGCTGCTCCAGCTTGCTTCTCTTGCCCTGTGCTACAGCCACTGCTGCTGCTGCAACTGAGTTTGGCTCACAGCGCAAGCCAGTTCATCCCACAGTTAACTCAAAAGACTTATTTATTCTTAGAACCAAAGGCTAAAAGCCCAGGTTCAAAGCCTAGCTCAAGCAAAAGGCTCAAGGCCCAGCTCACTCCAGTTCAGTTCACAGCTAAGCCCAAAGGCCTAGCTAAAAAGCCTAGCTCCAGCTAAGGCCCAAATCATTCAAAGGCCCAAGACCTAAAGCACTTCATCATTACAACAAACCCATTAAGCCCAATTTACTCAAAGGGTATTCATAACCCATTGGTACCACAACCCTTTGATACCTAGAACCCAATAGTCAACTAGAACCCAAAATAGCTAAACACTACAAAACACCCCCAGTCTCTGTGGATCGACCCGTACTTGCACGAGCTACAACCGACGACCGTGCACTTGCGGTATTACTGTAGGCCCGTTTTTATTAGCTTCAATTTTCACGCTTTCCCGGGCCCACCAGGTGTGAGATTGTAGATGAATTTGCACTAGAGAGATTGATGATTATATGAAAACGAAGATCCGAGAATTAAACCCTTGGAAGATATCTAAGATTTTTGAAGTTGAAGAATCTCCATTTTCTCAAAAAATTTACACAGAAATGTGAATCAACAACAACCTACAACAAAATAAAAACCCCACCAAGTTGTAGCAAATAATCGTTATCGTTCAAACTCATGGTATAAACGACTCACTTTTCTGAACCCTTTACATCCCCGCAAGTGAAAGTATCACTTGTTCTAAAATGGAAATAGTATTTTATTTGAATTCTCTTTGTCCGAAATACATGTGATCTATACCATCTAGTCAAACACCTATCAGTACGTGGTACATAAAAAGTCATTTTCCTGATTTTCATAGAAGTTAACCAAAATGGGTGCATTATTTTGAACCTACGTCAATCTGTGTAGAACTCGTTTTCAAAGTAAAAGATAGAAATGTAAGGGGCAACTCCTATGGAAATAAACAAAAAAATTCTTTTGTTGAGCCACGTGGATAAACAAACACGCTTTTGCACTATGAGGAAAACAATGGGCGGTTGATCATAAAATGCGCGGACAAAAGAAAAACGCCAGCGGTCTTAGAAGAAACGCCGACGAGTTTGTTGAAACCGGTGGCGTGTTAACTAAGACCGCGAATGGATACTTTTAAACGGTCATCAGAACGGCTAGTTTCTACCCCTATAAGTACTTCTCGAGTTTCATCTCACAAATTCACAACAATCTTTCATCCGATTAATCTTTTCTTAATTTCAATCACTTTCGATTTTCAACCATGAATCCTGATTTTGGTTCTTCTGGGGAAGATATGGAGATGGATGAAATCTTGTATGAAGAAGAGGAAGAAATATATATGGATATTTTGCGTCAAATGGATGAAGATGCAATTCAAGATAGAAGGAGGCGAAATTTTATGTTGCAATTACAAACCGGGATCATACCAAAGCCTTTAGATCCACATAAATTTATGACTAGAAGATGTACGTAGCGAGATCGACATTTTTACCATGACAAGATGATGCATGATTATTTTAATCATGATTGTGTCTATTCTGATGAGGATTTTCGGCGACGATTATGCATGGGCTGCAACTTGACGCAAAGGATTATTGCTGAGCTTTGTAAGGTACAACCTTTATTTAATTATCAGTATGATGCACGACATGTACGAGGCTTTAGTCCCGAACAAAATGTCATTGCGTCCCTCTGTATATTGTGTTACGGGGTACCAGTGGATTCCATAGATGATGACATCCATATTGGGAAAACAACCTCCTTTAAGTATCTCAATTTTTTTTGCGAAACAATAGTCATCCAACCTTTTTAAGAAAGCCCTTTCAGGAAGATGTTCAAAGAATTACTGCAAAAAACACTGCGAGGGGTTTTCCAGGAATGCTAGGTAGTATTGACTGCATGAACTGGACGTGGCATGTGTGTGCGGTTGAATGGGCTGGCCAATATAAGTCATTATCCAAAATCAACTGTAATTTTGGAAGCTTCGGCTATTTATGATTTTTGGTTTTGGCATGCTTTTTTTGGACTCCCGGGTTCAATAACGATCTCAACGTTTTGTATAAGTCATCATTTTTTGAAGATCTTAAACATGAGATTGTGTCGCACCGTAATTTCACCATCAACAGTCATGACTACACTCAGGGTTATTATCTAGCAGACGGAATCTATCCAGAGTGGTCAATTATGATTCAAGCTTATAGTCAGACAGGTTTTGGACCGACGACTTCGAAGATAAGAAGTACTTTAACACCCAGCAGATTAAATGCAGAAAGGATGTTGAACGCGCTTTTGGCATACTGAAAAGAAAGTTCTCCATCATAGCTGGGCCGACAGGATTTTTTGATCTTCAAGAAATAAACAAGGTTATGCTGACTTGCATCATTCTGCATAACATGGTCATTGAAGAAACCAGATGTGTCCCAACCTGTAATAGTTTTCCAGATAAAGATTTGAGGCCGAGGCTTGTGGTGCAGCATGGGCGTCCGATAATAGAATATAGACTTGCCACTGATAGAATCCAAAATCGGGAATTCTATGAATAACTAAGAGAAGATCTAACTAAGCTCCTTTGGTCTTTAAAATCAGCAACAGACGATGCGCGGGGGCGAGGCAAGGCAGATAGATGTTATTTTTAGATTTAGTATTGTTTATTTTAATTAATAAAGTTGTTTGTTTTTCAATTTAATGATTTTTATTCTCATGTAGTAAGATTATACTTCAAATTAAAATTGAGGCAATTATATTAAAGTAATTTTAACTAAACGATTACATTAATTTAAACTTAACTTAACTACTAAACAAGAATTAAAATCAGTTATCAAGACAATATTCATCTTCGTCTTCTTCCGAGGCATCATCTTTGTCTTCCTCCATATTCTCATATTGTCCAGTTTGTTGAGGGACTTGTTGTTCCGCCATATCCATTTTCTTAGTCCATACAGCAAGTTGTCATGCATTCATTGTTTAAGTTTCCAAGGAGAGTAGCTTGTTTATCTTAAAATCCCTGTAGTGTTGTTCTCGCGAAAGATGGCTTTTTTGAAGTTGCTTTATAGCAATGCTACGGTCCCTGGTTCTATCTGTTTTTATCTTCATCTCGAATTCCTTGTGCTCAGCATAGTTGAACTCGTTTGAACCTCCTAATAATGCTCGTTGGGATGCGTCTCTCGTTGCTTTTCCAGCTTTCTGACCCGCTCCTCTTCTTCTCTTGACGTTGGTGTTAACGTCTAGATTGGAGTTGTGTTGTTCCTGATTACTTGGAGACCCTGTATATCGAAATCCAGTTCCTTCAGGTGAGGAAGCAGTCCCACCATTCTGAAAATCCTGTGAGATTGGACCATGTGGTGATCTTGCAGGTACTTGATTACCTTCTATCAAGTATGGATTATACTTGTTAAGCACCCTCAGAATGATGAAGTTTCATGTTGGAAACCAGTTTTGTGGGATCTTTACCACTCTTCCCGACATCTTCGTTCCACATCCAATTCACCTTCACCATTTTTTTTCCATGCCACATTTGCATGATCAAAGATACGTGATGAGACAACCCTTCGGCATCACGACCATTGATGTTACCGGTTTCTTCACAAAGTTTTTATAAAATCTTTCCGTAAAAAGTATTATTTTCTTGATAACAACCGTTGATTTTATCCAATGTAAATAGTGCATAATTCCTGCAAATTCATTCATATTCATCCACCGTATACTTGACACCATGAATTCTAGTGCTTCTTCGTTGTGATTGTTGTGTTTGTTGTTGTGAGGATGCCATATTTGTTAGAAATGGAATTTATAGAAATTTTTTCTGGTAGATTGAGTTGATATGAGTAGTTGTGTTTAGATGGTATGAAATTGTGAAATTTTAAGGTAAAGATGAAGAAGGTGTGAGTTTTAAGTTTGAAGATGAGGCGAATTTATAGGGAAAGGAAAGGAATGACAGCCGTTGGATGACAAGATTCTAAAGTAGCCGTTGGAGGTTTTGGATCACACGCTGGCGGACTTACTTCAAACGCTGGCGTGCGTAGCAAAAACTGACGGTTTTGGATCACACACAAGCGTGTTTGGTGACGCCGTGCAGTTGTTCATCAAGCGCGCGTTTAGTCTACTTCGGCAGAGAACAAACCCTCATACAAACTGCTCTAAGTGGTTAAAGCTATTTTCAACCAAAAAAAACACGATTAAATTTCTTTAGATAGATAAGTACTTAATGGTGTCCAAGAAACTGTAAAAGTTACAACCAACTCCCAGTACATAGAAAATACACGGTACTTAAATAAGATACACCCCATTGCAAGCTTGATGCACCAGTAAAGCTAGATATCACCCCCGATAATATGTAAGATTCACAGCTAGTTTGTATCATATCTTTAGCTCAAATGACGTAAGCTTAAGATCCTCCTCAAAACTACAAATACATACAAGACTCCTTACAATTTTCGTCCGGGACAAACTTACCAGCAGCCTACAAGAATGGAAAAGTAAAGCCACATCAGGTTGTGAAAAGTATCAAAAGAAAGAATCAATGCTGGCAATCATTATGGAATATTTCAGATTCAGGGTAAAACAGATTCACTTTTTTCAACGCTCTACGGGCTCTTAACACCCCAATAGTATAAGCTCCTTCTCCGGAAAACTCTCGCGGAATTCTGTAATTCTTGATGCTCTGCCGTTCATGATGTTTTGATCAGTTACACATTTGCAATTACCAAAAATTAAAAGTGCATTACAAGTCTCAAAGCCTAACTAACAACACGGGAAATAAACACGTACGATTCTAGTTTATGCTTATATTCAACAGAAAATGGGTCATTTATCCAAATATTTTTAAAACATGGTTCAAATGGACGAATAAAAGTTATTATAAGTGAAATGGACACCAAAAAAATAACAAGGATGAAACTTAATTCATCCTGACTTAAACTTGAAAAATAACAAGGATGAAACTGGATGCATCCTGATGTAAATTAAAAAATAAGAAAAATTATTTAAAAAGAGAAACTTAGGCGCAGACCCAAAAGAAATAATATTCTCATTGTCAGGCCCATAATTAATTTTTAGTTCTCTGACAACCATAATTATAAGAAATTTTGAAAAACGTCTACATAACGGGTTACGCATCAGGGGTATAATTGACAACGCAACTTGGATATAACATATCTAAAAAACCGCGCCTTGGAATTTTACAAATTTTATATCGTTGGAAATCTTTTAAAGAGAGTTACGCAACGAGTACAAACAACAATGTCAAAAAAAAAAATTCACGAAAAAATCGGAAGTGATCATCATTTTAGGCAAAATTTTCGAAAACTTGATGCATAATTATTATGCAACCACCAAAAAAGATGCGTACACATTCTGCAGACGCATAACGAATTATGCAACCATTTTCTCGACTGCATAACAAAGTTATGCATCTATAACAAGTTATGTAGCCATTGTTTTGGTTGATTTTAGTGCGTACATAAAAAATTGATGCACAATGCATTATGCATCCATATTTACGGATGCATGTCAGGTTATGCATCTATTTTCTCGATGCATAAAAGATTGTGCAACAATTTTCTCGATGCATAATGCATTATGCAGCCATATTTTCGGATGCATAACAGGTTATGCATCCATTTTCACGACTGCATAACATGTTATGCAGATATTATTGTAGGTGCATGATAAGTTATGCAGTCTTTGTTTTTGTTGGTTTCAATAGTAAAAAAAATTGTCGCGTAACATGTCATGCAACCATTTTCTGGACTGCATAACAAGTTATGCAACGACTTTTGTAGATGCATACAGGTTTTGCATCCATTTTCGTAGCTTCATAACATATTATTCAACCATTATGACCAAAACCACCACCAATAGAGGAGTTAGGCTGTATGGATTCCTGAGTAAACTGGCACACATAAAATCTCAGTCTAGACAAAAAAAACAAATTAGCTTCTCTTGTTCTTGCTCCTAAACAGTAAACAAACATATTATTATGCTTTGGTCATAAAATACCTGGCGTTTTTAGGGGCCACTCAAAAGGATTTAGGGGCCAACAATAAAACAAAAAAGGTCACCCAAAGGGAAAATGTAGCCATCCCTTATCTCGCGTAATTCGTAATGGCGAAATTACCCTTATATATCGGAGGATATGATAACATTGTTACCCTCCGAATGCAATCGGAAGCCAAAATCGTTCCCATACTTCCGATTATACGAGGTGCAGTATTTCTTGGTTCGTGTTTTGGATTCAGCATTAATCGGGAGTTAAATATATTACAAAACCTACCGATTATAAGTTGCTGCAAATTCAAATTTTGAAAGCTACCATAATCGGTAGATATGCTAAATCCAATACCTACCGATTATTGGTTTCTCCACATTCAACTTTCGTCAAATTAGCCGTTGGAGTTTTTGGGAAAAACAAAAAAGAGTTGGACCCTAAACCTATAAAAGAAACTCATATCTATCACCCCAATTGCACCAAACTCTTTCCTCTCTTCAGTTTTAATTTTCATAACAAAAAACATGGATATTGCTTTTGCCGAAGAAGAAGATTGTGCTATTTATAGAGCGTGGGTTGTGGTAACTACTCATGATCGTGTTCACAAGCTCCACAAATCGGAATCCGAAGAGCAAATATGGAACCGTATCTTAATGGTATTTGAGGCCTTAGATGGTAATCGAATTCGAAGATCATCCAATGACATTAAGATGAGAAAGAATGCGCTAGATAAGGAGATTGACAAACTTGAAGATGAGGAACGGTTTGTTAGGAACGCTTTTCCTTGGTGGACGTATGAAAAACGAGTAAGTATCTCTGTAACTCCAATTCACATTAACAAAAGTTAGTACTAACTTGTTACTCATTCGTAATTTCAGAGAAATCTTGCGGATCGCCGGTATGTGGACCTCTACGGGAAACGATTTGAACATGAAGGATGCTACAAAATCAAGAGGGACAATTTCTATGGTCACTGGAAGTTATGATATGTTTTAATACTTTTATGGTCAATTAGGAGTATGGATTTAGGTGCTTTTGACGAAATTGTAAGGTTAAGGCCGTTTGAACTTTATGTAATGGATGTAATCGGAGTTATTAATATAAAAACTAGCCGATTATACGAAATCGGTAGATTATTTTGTTAAACAACCTACCGATTGTAATATTCGGTTATTTTATGAGTCAACTTTCTTTCCGATTATGGTGTTGTTTGGTTCCAGGAAACAGTTTTTTTTGAACTTGTAATATTCGGAGGATAATGTTTTTGTAAAGTTCCGAATGTACGATGGCCCAAAAATCAGAATTTGGAAAAACTTATACTTTTCAAATTTTGTCTTTGAAATAATCGGACGTTACATTAGTTACCAAAACTTCCGAATATGGGATGTCTAACCTTCAATATTGGCCCTTGGAACCACCTGGAGCCATGGCGTGGTTTGTTTTGAACTTGTGATATTCGGAGGATAGGTTTTTTATAAAGTTCCGAATGTACGATGGCCCAAAAATCAGAATTTGGAAAAACTTATGCTTTTCAAATTTTGTCTTTGAAATAATCGGAAGTTAAATTAGTTACCAAAACTTCCGAATATGGGATGTCTAACCTTCAATATTGGCCCTTGGAACCACCTGGAGCCATGGCGTGGTTTGTTTTGAACTTGTGATATTCGGAGGATAGGTTTTTTATAAAGTTCCGAATGTACGATGGCCCAAAAATCAGAATTTGGAAAAACTTATACTTTTCAAATTTTGTCTTTGAAATAATCGGAAGTTAAATTAGTTACCAAAACTTCCGAATATGGGATGTCTAACCTTCAATATTGGCCCTTGGAACCACCTGGAGCCATGGCGTGGTTTGTTTTGAACTTGTGATATTCGGAGGATAGGTTTTTTATAAAGTTCCGAATGTACGATGGCCCAAAAATCAGAATTTGGAAAAACTTATACTTTTCAAATTTTGTCTTTGAAATAATCGGACGTTAAATTAGTTACCAAAACTTCCGAATATACCACACAAATCATTGTCATTTGAACTTGTCTAACTTAGTTACCCAAACAAATTTCCGAATGTACAACAAAAATCATTGTCATTTATCTGCTCTTCTTTACTTTACGACCGTGACTACCTCCCAGTCCTGCACGACCACGGGTTTGAGCACCTTCAGTTGGAGCAGCTTCAGTTGGAGCAGCTTCAGCGCTCGATGAAGCTCGAGTTCTTTTACCCGTCTTTGATACTGCCACCTTGGGCTGATGCCTCTTCGTGACTTTCTCCCCAAACTGGGCAGCATAATCTTCGTTATCCATATTATCAACTAGATCTCTAGCCTCTTTGATCTTCTCAGCTGGCATGGGATCTCCGCTCTTCAAGCATGCAGTTAACATTTTGGAAACACGCTTGAACCTATTCACCTGTTTTTTATACGTAATGACATAACATCAAACGGTAATTACCTAAGATTTATAGGAATAATATAAAATGAACAAAATATAAGAACACGCACCAGTCTATCATAACCAGCTGGTTTGTCTTTGATGATACAATTATAACTTGAACCCGCCGCAGTAGTGTTGGATTTGATTTCACGGATAACCAAAGGATGTGATACCTTGTTATACCAACTCATATAGTCTGGAGAATTTCATCACCTCGGTGGTTCGTCTACCAGTGTCGATAATGAAGTCATTCCTCTTATCCCAGTTATCAAGAACAGTAGGTGGGCCTGTGTGAACAATTGAATTTATCACCACTAGAAGAGCACAACTCCAACTCCAATTTGTAGTAATCCCCCATTTTCTCCAGAGGTTGTGTTGTATATACCCGTGTTGTCGCATCACCCTAGAGGGGTTATACATCACATATCCTGTGGGGTGCCACAATGGTCCAAAATAAAGGACAAGTCCGACCGAAATTTATATGCCCACTGGCTCGATCTTCCTTGTATGGATCAAAGCATACGTCCGAGGCCTTCAATTGGTCCAAAATCTCCCTCATGCGAATCAACTGCTGCTCTTTTGTCCTAGAACGGTTGTCTTCAAATATATACTTTGTTCCTCTAGGAGTACCTTTGCACCACCCCGGGTTCTCTCCGGCCAACTTCAGGATAGGGAAGTGGTCATAGATCCATGCCTATATACATAAGAAACCAAGTTTTAGTAAATAGATTGTGTATATTCGGTAGTAATTTCCAAACATAATTTCCGATTATATATAATCGGAAACAAAACTGAGTACCTATCCACCGAATACCAACATTCGGAAATAGATATGGATCATTTCCTACCGAATATGCGTCATTTGGAGTTCAGTAACCTATAGTTTTCTGGCCTGTATATTCGTAGTAATATCAAAAAAATTTCCGATTATATAATCGGAAATAAAACTAAGTACCTAGCCACCGAATAACAACATTCGGAAAATAAGATGGATCAATTCCTACCGAATATGCGTCCTTTGGAGTTCAGTAACCTCTAGTTTTTCTGGCCTGTATATTCGGTAGTAATATCAAAAATATTTCCGATTATATATAATCGGAAAAAACTGTACCTAGCCACCGAATAACAAATTCGAAAAAAGATGGATCAATTCCTACCGAATATGCGTCCTTTGGAGTTATGAATATGCGTCCTTTGGAGTTATATGCATCATATGTATTGTCTACCGAATAACTATAGAGTGAGTTATAGAGTTAAAGAAAAAACCTGCAATAGAGCCACGTTCCCGGCAACTTGGCAGGTTCCTAGCCTCGCCTTTCTCAACTCTTCCATCAAGAATGCTAGGCATGCCGTGCCCCAAGAATAGTCACCGACTTCATGGAGAGGATCCAAAAGTTGTATAAGGTTGGCGTCGATCCGGTTGCCAGAAGTATTGGGGAATATGACACATCCCAATACACAAGGAGATATGCAGTGGCAGCGTGGTTCACTTGCTCATCAGTTAACGTTCCATTCTTTTCCTTCTCCAAGGTGCCTCGAACATATTCATCAAAGCTGTAATGTTGATCTGTCTTGTTCTATAACTGCATGCCTCCTAAACTCTGTTGTTGTTGTCTCTTCATCCCAACCTAAGCACTTGTTAGTTAGAGAATAAAGTTGTGCCCAACTTAACTGCTTTGTGTAGTTAAACTTCACAGCTGTGCCTTGGTCGGGAAGGTTAAGAATCTGCACAACATCATCCGGGGTGATCGTCATCTCCCCAAACGGCATATGGAAAGTATCGGTCTCAGGATACATTCTCTCCACGAACGCCGATATGGCCACACGATCATGTTCCAACAATGAATTCTCGGCATTAGCTAACCCCGAGTTGGCAACAATTGTCTTGAACCTTTCACATTCACCGGATAAAGGCCACGCAAGCATTTTTGTTGGTGCGGCGGTAGGTTTGAGTAGACGGACCGCATCTTGATGATCCTATTAATACAAGTATTACGATATAACACATAGACAATACATTAATAAAAAATAGTAATTTTATTACCTCGGTTTCATATATTTCTCTGGCCCATGAGTCTTTGTATCCAAATAGCAATTTTCCTCCATCCGCTGGTAGTCCAAGGATTGTGCCTGCTGGAATACCCTTCTTCTTCAAGTGCTGAGGGACAAGATGTGATGCTTTCTTAGCAATATCCTTCCTTACAACATCTTTTCCTTTTTTGGCTTTTTGGGTACCACTTGGTTGTCCTTCTTCTTCTACTCTTGCCACTGGATCAACTGGTTCAACACTTGGTCCTGCACTTTGTTGAGCGGCTTGTTCAACACTTGGTCGCACCCCTTGTTCACTGCCTTGTTGTTCAACAGTTGGTTGCACTCCTTGTTGACTGCTTTATTCTTGTTCGCTTTGTTGAGCACCTGAATTATCTTTGGCACTCCTTTCCCTCCTAGCACTAGCTGTCACTTTCTTCCTCCCTTCTCGACTTTGTCTAAACAACAAAGAAAGGAACAATATTTACAAACTATACAATCGGAAAACAAAGTATGGAAATATAACCCGAATGTACACATTCGGACGTAAGAAGACACATATTGTTCCCGAATACAAAACAATCGGAAGCTAACTAAACATATTTGCAACCGAATATACATCAATTGGAGTTCAGAAGCTGTAAATTTTTCATCCTACACAATCGGAAGAAAAAGTGCACCTCTATAACCCGAATGTACAAATTCGGAAGTAAGAAGACACATCTTTTTTCCGAATGAAAAACAATCGGAATATAACTAAACACGTTTACAAGCGAATATTCATCAACTGGAGTTCAGAAACTCTAAAATTTTATCCTACACAATCGGAGGTATAAAACATTATATTGTCTTCCGAATAAATACTGGCCCCAAAATGGGATTTTTCCTATATCATAAATTTTGAGATTTTTTCAATATATACATTCGGTAGTGAGTCTTCTTCCGAACACTTTGTGTCTACTTAAATATATTCGGTAGCCAAAAAATTCATTAAACTACCGATTATTAGCAGTTTGTATCCAGGAAGATATGGCCACCAATATTCGGCAGATAATCATCAAATCTTTCTCCCGAATACTGTCGATGTTCTTGAAAAATGAAGAACACGACTACATTCGGAAGTAAATGAGCATGCATATCGTCCGAATCTGGATAAATAACCGAAAACCCTAGAAAATTTTTTTCTCGATTCGACGAATTAAAGCGAAATAAACCCCAAAAATGATAGATTCTTACCTAATTGGGGCCATTTGAAGTTGACGAAGTGTTTGAGTCACGGAATCGCCACCGCCGACTACATTGCCGGGTACTTGTTCTTCGCGTTCTTCGCGTTCTTCTTCATTTGCAGCAAGAATTTCTTTATTTCTTGCTAAAATTCCAATGTTTGGATCGATACCCCGAGCAACATTTTTGGTTCTAGGTCTGTGGGTTTCATTTCTCTTATCCATTGTTTTATAATCGAATCGACGATGTTTTGATTTTACGATTCGCGGCGATGTTTCGGTTGAACGAGGAAATTTTTTTTTTCTTCCACAATCGGAAGATAATATGAAACTGGAAGAAGAAGAGTTGAAATGAGTAGAATTGTTTTTGATTTGGTTTTTATACAGTTTTACCAGAATGACATTTATGTAACTTCAATATCATATAGGGTACCCCTTAACTAGAGTCTTTGGCTGGGTATAAATTGATGGCCCCTAAATCCTTTGGGATGGCCCCTAAAAACGCAAGTATACAATACTAGCAAACTCAAGCTTACATACATTTCAGACGTATGAAATCCTTATTAGGCCTTAAATAATGGCACAACACAAAGTAATAATTAATAAATGGAAAAACATGTCTTCCACTTTTCAGATAAACAATGACGGATGGAAGTCGCTTTATGAATCTGAAGAAACAAATGAAAAATTGATATGGACATACCTTAATTAGTTGCTGGGAGTCTTGTGAATTTGAGCCGTGGATAAAGATAAAGAGAAACAAGAATGACTTCTTTCATTATACAGAATGCAAACAAATTCGAAAGAAAAAACAAATTACTGAATCAACTCAACAATTTCACTAAAATAATTATACAGAATGCAAACCCAAGAAATTTCAATGGAGAATCCAAGTGATAACTCAAAAAACGAAAGAGAACCAAGGAAACAGGTATGAAATCTTCGATTCTTCCAACAACTAATTTCTTTACTTGTTTTGTTTACTGTAAGTTAGCGAAACAAAGATTTTATTTTTTGTTTCGGTGTTTCAACCGTTTCAATCAAAGAGTTTCTATTTTCTGACCTAATTGGAGCATAACATGTAATCTGAGAGTGATATTTTCAAAGTTAGCATAATGGAGTTGGGTTTTAGCAAAACTCTCGATCTGCATCAACAGTTTTGGATTGTGGAAACTTAAATCAGAAATTCTGCGCGTGAAGAAATTCATATTAGAGAAGAAGAAAAGAAGGAATTGAAGAAGAAGTGTGAAGAAACATAATTTCATAAACTATGTGTTTGTCAGAAATTTTCTCAAAAAAATTGGGTGCACGCTTGAAGATTTACGCCCGTGGGTTTCACAATGGAAAAAAATTGGAAAGTGGGTTTCCCTGTAGTTTTCACATTTAACAATGGGTAGGATGAAACTGTTTACATCCTGCCTATTTTTACATTTTTGTTCATTTAAACAGTATCAAAATCTAAATGTCCTTTTCATCCAGAAATTGTTGATTTTGGTCTTTTTAACTAATTTTGTGTATATTCAAGTGGTGGTATCCATTGACACCTTAGACAAGGGAGAGGCACACAAAGTAGGCCAGATAAGATTCAACCAAACCTAGTGATAGAATTAAGAAGCTAGTTGCAATGGAGTTCAGTCTTTTCCTTAAAAAAAATAACAGTCGCCATTACCTCCAGAAATTCAGCGTTTTTAGGATCATTAGCATCCCGTTCAGGGCCGTCATCGACAGTGAAAATGCTACCCAGCCTACCCTCAAATTTAATCACGTGCTCATAGCGTGCGGCAGTACCAACAGAACAATCACTGCAGTAATAATGAAATGAAATCAAATTTTGATAAATTTAGGGTTTTAACTAATCAAATTCACAATACAAAAAAAAAAAAAAATAATAAATAAAGTTGAAAGATATCTTACTCAGAGTTGGTACCCTCTCTCTTGGCGGTGAACCCTATTGACCCCCATCCTAAACTAGAAAAATCGATTGGTTCAAACTTTCGTGATGGAGTTGGATTTTCAGAAACAGATAGTTCAGAAAAATCGCGAGCGGTAGATGCCACAGACTCCTCCATCAGAAAAATAAAAATTTTGTGGTTGTTCGTGTTGTTTGCCTTCTTGGTGGGAAAAGAGAAGAAGGTGAAGTCAAAAATACAAAACAAAATATTGTCCGGAATTATAAATCCGAACTGATCAGCGAGTCACTTTTCCAGCTCCCTCCTTGGCTAGGTATTTATACGAAGAAAAAGGTGAAAACATCCATTTTTCAGATTTTCCTCACTGTGAAACTGTCCGACAAAAAAGTTCAGGCGTGCATCCAATTTTGGCGAAAAAAATTCTCCCAAACCCATAGTTTATAAAATTAGGTTTCCGTCTTTTGTTTTGTTTTTCTTCTTCTTCGATTCCTTTTCTACACGAGAAACACAAAAATCTCTTCCTTACACCATACCACCAGCGCCATCGTCACCATCATCATCGTAGCCAGCACTACCAGCACCGCCGTAGCAGCAACACCAACCACCATTATAACTAGCAGCATCACCAAATAACGATGGTCTCAATCAAGATCCCTATTCTATTACTTAGATTCCAGTAATCATTCCTTCACCACTAACACCAGTAATATCAACCACCGCCTGCACCTACGGTCATTCATCTCTACCTTAATCATTGTTTGAGGTACATATGTTTCTCCAATTTCGATTGCTCCATTAATCTGTGTTTCGATTTCCATTGGAACAGTACCAATTGGATTCCAATTTAATAAACCGTATACGCTCCCTGTGCTTTGAAAAGGCTGTTCATATGGATATTGATTGGTTTGATGAGACAGAGCACTATAGTGGTGTTATTGGTACCAGGCTTTCTGCAGATGCAACGCAGTCTTGTTGGAGATTCACTTGTAATCCTTGTTGAGAGCATAGCAATCGTTATCGCTGGTCTGGTCATTGCTTTCCAAGCGAATTGGAAGTTGTCCTTAATTATCCTTGTGTTGATACCTTTAATCGGACTGAACAGATGGGATCAAATGAAGTTCCTGAAAGGATTTAGTTCAGACGCCAAGATTTGTCTTTGATCTATTTATAACTTTCCTGAGAAACAAAGGCCAAGGTAAAGTTTATTTGTGGTCTAACATCCATAATTTAATGGGTATATATTGCAGAAGAAGTATGAAGTAGCAAGTCAAGTTGCTAACGACGCAGTTGGGAGTATAAGAACTGTAGCATCATTTGGTGCGGAAGAGAAGGTTATGAAATTGTACGAAAGCAAGTGCGAAGGACCAGAAAAGGCAGGTGTAAGGAAAGGGATCGTTAGTGGAATAGGCTTCGGGATTACGAATTTCTTGATGTTTTCTGTCTATCCGCTTAGTTTTTATTTTGGAGGAAGACTAGTTCAGGTAGGTCTACCATGTATTTGTCATACGACATTTGTCATACGACTTCATGTCATGTGAATTAAATGAAGCATTACATATGTGTATCCAATCAAATTATCAAACAAGAAGAAAGAAGAAATACCGAGTAAATGGTAGTTTGGTGTAATTGTGGTGTTCGAACTTTACTGTCACGGATGCTAAAGAGTGAGGAAGAGTTTGGTGTAACCTATATGTGGTGTTCGAGAAAATGTCTGCATAACATGTTATGCCATTTTCATAACCGCATTGCATGTTATGCATCTACAAAATTTAATGCATAACTTGTTATGCAGTCCAGAAAACAGTTGTTTAACACGTTATGTATCAATTTTTTTGTTAATAGGAAACCAACAAAAACAAAGACTGCATAACTTGTCATGCAACTATAATTATATATACATAACATGTTATGCAGTCATGAAAATGGATGCATAGCCTGTTATGCATCCAACAATATGGCTGCATAATGCATTATGCATCTATTTTTTATGTACGCACTAATACAATGGCTACATAATTTGTTATAGATGCATAACTTTGTTATCCAGTGGAGAAAGTGGTTGCATAATTCGTTATGCGTCTGCATAATATCTTATGCATCTTTTTTGGTGGCCGTATAATGGTTATGTATCAAGTTTTCGAAAATTTTGCCTAAAATGATGATCACCTCCGATTTTTCGGGAATTGTTTTTTTGATATTCTTGTTTTTACTCGTTGCGTAACTCTCTTAAAAATATTTCCAACGATATAAAATTTGTAAAAATTCCAAGGCGCGGATTTTTAGATATGTTATATCCAAGTTGCGTTGCGAATTATACTCCTGATGCATAACCTGTCATGCGGATGCATAATCCGTCATGCCGACATTTTTAATAATTTCATATAATTATGGGTATCACAAAACCTAAAATTATTTGTGGGCCTGACAATGAGAATATTATTTTTTTTGGACCTGCGCCTAAGTTTTCCGAAAAAAAAAAAAAGGAGTACCCGGTGAAAAGGGAAAAAGGCCCTTGACAAGAACTATGATGTGGCGGAATCTCTTAGCTGGGCTTAAGAAGGACCGACCATATCTACTTTTCCACTTTAAGTTAACTAATGCTTGGTGGAAGGGTAAACAACTAACACAGACTGGTAGATCGGTGCTAGTTCAACATACCCTTAAATCCTCTTCTAATTATCATATCAACTCTTTTTTTTTCCTGCCTGATACCATTATCCAGAAAATGGAAAAGTTTCAAAGAAACTTCTAGTTATTTCAGAAAATGGGAAAAAGTGTATACTCATAAAATACATGGTGCATCAGGATTTAGAAATTTAAGGAAAATGAATATAACTTTGTTAACAAAAACTGCATGGAGTCTCATTCATTCTCCCAAATGAGTTGTGGGTAATCATCCTTAAATGTAAATATTTTAAGGATCGTGATCCTTTGCATTATAAAAAAACTAGGAACATGTCTTGGGTCTATCCAGCATCTGTCATGGTCTTGATTTCATCAAACAACATGCTCATTGGGACATTATGAATGGAAATTGTGTGTATGTTTTTTTCTGATAATTGGATTCTCGATGTTGTGAAACCCATATGTATCACTAATTCTAATCCTAACTATAAGGTAGCAAACTTCATAAATCCAGAAAATAGGACTTGGAATGTCTCTCTAGTTGAGGATTCCTCTTTCTGGCAGTGACAAGCTCTTTTGGCCTTATAACTAAACTGGTGAACTTACTGTTAAGTCTGTGTACAAACTGGTAGTCAATGAACTTCCTCACAATCCTCTTCCTAATCCCAAACTTCCAATATTTAAGGCTCTCTGGAGTGAATTACTCCCTAGGGTTCAGCTTTTTCTTTGGAAACGAGTCGAGCATATACTTCCCACTAGGAGCAAACTAGCTAGGTTCAACCAACACTACACCAAAACCAGGATTTTGTAACAGTGCAACCTGTCACAGTTTATTTTTCAGTCACAGATTCACCTGTGATAAGTCCTGCAATAATTATAACTGTTATTAAATTTTATATTTGTGATAATAATTAGGAATATTAAATTCTTTTATTAGTCACAATGACATTTGTTGACAATTTTACAGACAATCACAATTATAATATAAAGTGATGATTCCACCCAAATATTTCACCACATCTAAAACAACCCCAAAATTATAACGCTTTGAATTTTACTTGTCACTAATTTTCCCACATTTGTACAAACTAACAATTATATTTCATTTCTATAAATCAAAATACATTTTTCTTTTTCTTTTTAATTTTCTTAATATTAGAAAACATGATCAAGACCAAGTCAATAAGTCATGACTTTGTTGAAATTTGACTTTCACATATATGCTTCTTCCGAAGACGGTGAAAATTACCAGACTACCCTTATCGGAATAAGTGCAATAAAAATTCCAAAGATTCGTGAAAATGACCAGACTACCCTTATCGGAAATAAGTAAAGTAAATATTACAGACTGTTAAAATGACCATATTACCCTTAATGGAAAAAGTGCAACAAAATATTATGCAGACTGTGAAAATGACCAGACTACCCTTATCATAAATAAGTGACGTAAATATTACAGACTGTGAAAATTACCATATTACCCTTAATGGAAATTAGTGCAATAAATATTATGGAAACTGTGAAAATGACCAGACTACCCTTATTGGAAATAAGTAAATATCACAGACTGTGTAAATAACCATACAACCCTTATAAGAAACAAATAAAGTAAATATTACAGACTGTGAAAATGAACATTCTACTAGAGCTGTCAATTTGTAACCCGACCCGCGGGTTGACCCTAACCCAGCTTGTTTCAACCCGACCCGGCTTGGCTTGTTGTCTAAACGGGCCGGGTTAGGGTTGGCATATACAACCCTACTAGAAAACAAGTCGGGCTAGGTCTAACCCGCGGGTTACCCGCCAACCCGTCAAAATTAATAAATACATCCTTCATCCCTACCAACTGTTTAAAATCCCTGACTTGTATACATATATTACAATTTAGTTCATTTTAAATCAATAAATTTAGTTAATTTAAGATCTAACCAAACATATATTACAATTTTAGGTTTCAAATAATCAATCAATAAATCAAATAAAAACTTTGATTCATTAATCACATATATATTCAGGATGCCCCAAATCTATAAGAAGAGTAGCATAACAAAGAAAGATCTTAATAAACACATAAGCGCATATTTTATTCTATGCAGGTGCTTTCAATATTCCTGATAGTTGATTTTAGTAGAGCGGAGGAGTGATCAATGGCAGGGGAAATATTAAATGATGAAAGATTGATGCAGATCTTGCTCATATATATATATATATATATATAATTATCGACTGTAAACGTTGAAATATAAAATTGAGACAGGAGAATAGATATTAAGTGATGGAGGATTGTTTACAAATGAGAAAAAGAGAACAACCACGGGAAAAGAAACTTAAAACCGTGGTTAGTCTCACCGACATTAAATTCTAATAAAATGATAGAAAAATGAAGTGCTCAGTTGATGTTAGGGTTTCGTTCCTAAGAAGCTAAAGTGCACTCGCTAGTTATAGTGTTGATTAAGTGGGACTATGGACGTCCACTTCACATCCCAGTGGTTGGGCTGTTAACTAAACACCAAATTGACCTAAGCCTAAGCTAAGTTCGACCCTTATCAAAGTCCTTAGTTTTTATTTTTATTTTCATTTTTGAATCGATACCATTAACCAGCCAACCCGTTAACCCGCCAGGGCTGACCCGCCTAGGGCTAGGGTTGGGGTTTTGAGCTTGTTCATGAATAGTACTAGGGTTAGGGCTGACCCTAACCCTAATACGGGTTGACAAGCTAGGGCCGGGTTGGCCCTAGCTTGCCCTGTTTGACAGCTCTACATTCTACCCTTACTGGAAATAAGTGCAATAAATAGTATGGAGACTACGAAAATGACCAAACTACCCTTATCGGAAATAAGTAAAGGAAATATTACACATTTTGAAAACGACCATACTACCCTTACTGTGAAAATGACCATATTACCCTTACTGTGAAAATAACCATATTACCCTTACTAGAAATAAGTACAATAAATGTCATGGAGATTATGAAAATGACTATATTACCCTTACTTGATATAAGTGCAATAAATATCATGGACACTATGAAAATGACCAAACTACCCTTATAAAAATAAGTAAAGTAAATATTAGATACTATAAAAATGACTATTTTACCCTTACTGGAAATTAGTGTAATAAATATTCCGGAGACTATGAAAATGACCAGACTACCTTTATCAGAAATAAATAACGTAAATATTACAGACTGTGAAAATAACCATATTATCCTTACTGGAAATAAATGTCATAAATATCAAGGACACTATGAAAATAACCAAACTACCCTTATCAAAAATAAGTAAAGTAAATATTATAGACTGAAAAATTACCATATTACCCTTACTGGAAATAGGTGCAATAAATATCATGGAGATTATGAAATTACCAAACTACCCTTATCAAAAATCAGTAAAGTAAATATTACAGACTATGAAAATGACCACTTTACCCTTATTGGAAACAAATGCAATAAATATTATGGAGACTGTGAAAATGACCAGATTACTCTTACTGGAAATAAGTAAAATAAATATTACAGACGGTGAAAATGACTGTATTACCCTTACTGGAAATTAGTGCAATAAATATTATTGAGAGTATGAAAATGACCAGACTACCCTTATTAGAAATAAGTAAAGTTAACATCTCAGACTGTAAAAATGACCATATTACCCTTACTAGAAATTAATGCAATAAACATCATGGAGACTATAAAATGACTAAACTACCCTTTTCAAAAATAAGTCAAATAAATATTATAGTCTGTGAAAATGACCATTTTACCCTTATTAAAAATAAGGTTAATAAATGTTATGGAGACTGTGAAAATGACCAAACTACCCTTATCGGAAATAAGTAAAGTAAATATTACGAACTATGAAAATGACCATATTACTCTTAATGGAAATTGGGGCAATAAATATTATGGAGACTGTGAAAATGACCAGATTATCCTTATTGGAAATAAGTAAAAATTACAAACTGTGAAAATGATCATATTACCCTTAATGGAAATTAGTGCAATACTGTGAAAATGACCAAACTAACCTTATTAAAAATAAATAAAGTTAATATTCCAGACTGTAAAAATGACCATATTACCCTTACTAGAAATTATTGCAACAAATATCATGGAGACTATAAAAATGAATGAACTGCCCTTATCAAAAAATAAGTAAAGTAATATTATAGTCTGTGAAAATGAGATTTTACCTTAGTGGAAATAAGTGTAATAAATGTTATGGAGACTGTGAAAATGACCAGACTACCCTTAATGGAAATAAGTAAAGTAAATATTACAAACTTTGAAAATGACCATATTACCATTAATGGAAATTAGTGCAATAAATATTATGGAGACTGTGAAAATGACCATTTTAGTGCAATAAATATTAAGGGTAGTCTGGTTAGTTTCACAGTCTATAATATTTATTTAACTTATTTCCGATAAGGGTAGTCTGGTAATTTTTCTTTGTCATCATGATATTTATTGCACTATTTTCTAGTAAGGGTAATTTGGTGATTTCCACTGTCAGTGATATTTACTTCACTTGTTTCCGATAAGTGTAGTCTGGTTATTTTCACAGTCTCCACAACATTTGTTGCACTTATTTCCTCTAAGGGTAAAATGGTCATTTTCACAGACTGTAATATTTACTTTACTCATATCCGATAAGAGTGGTCTGGTCATTTTCACAATCTCCATAATATTTATTGCACTTATTTCCTGTAAGGGTAGTATGGTCATTTTCATTGTCTGTAATATTCACTTTACTTATTTCCGATAAGGATTTCTAGTCATTTTGACAGTCCCCATAATGTTTATTGCACTTATTTTCAGTAAGGGTAAAATAGTCATTTTCACAGTCTGTAATATTTTCATTACTAACTTTTGATAAAGGTAGTCTGGTCATTTCACAGTCTCCATAATATTTATTTCACTAATTTCCAATAAGGGTAGTATGGTCATTTTCACCGTCTGTGTGATATTTATTGCACTTATTTCCAATGAGGGTAGTTTGGTCATTTTGACAGTCTCCATAACATTTATTGCACTTATTTCCCCTAAGGGTAAAATGGTCATTTTCATAGACTGTAATATTTACTTTACTCATATATGATTATAGTGGTCTGGTCATTTTCACAGTGTCCACAATATTTATTGCACTTATTTCTAGTACGGGTAAAATTGTCATTTTCACTGTCTGTAATATTTACTTTACTTATTTTTGATAAGGGTAGTCTGGTCATTTTCACAGTCTCCATAATATTTATTTCACTAATTTCCAGTAAGGGTGGTTTGGTCATTTTCACAATCCATGTGATATTTATTGTACTTATTTCCAACAAGGGTAGTTTGGTCATTTTGACAGTCTCCATAATATTTATTGCACTTACTTCAAATAAGAGTAAAAGAATCATTTTCACAAATATTTACTTTACTTATTTTTGATAAGGGTAGTTTGGCCATTTTCACTATCTTTGTGATATTTATTGCACTAATTTCTAGTAAGGGTAACACGGTCATTTTCACTGTGTACTATTTACTTTACTTATTTGCGATAAGGATAATATCGTCATTTTTACAGTCTGTAATATTTACTTTACTTATTGCCGATAAGGGTAGTCTGGTCATTTTCATAATTTCTATGATATTTATTGTACTAATTTCCAGTAAGGGTAATACAGTCATTTTCACAATTTCTATATTTCGTCTTCGGTTCATCCGAACAAGAAACTCAAGTCCAACTCTAGTAGTATTTGAACCCGTGTTGATCAATTCTGATGTATTTCGTCTTCAGTTCATTAGAACGAGAAACTCAAGTCTAACTATATAGTAGTTTTTGAACCTGTGTGGATCAATTCTGATATATTTCGTCTTCAGTTCATCCGAACGAGAAACTCAAGTCTAACTCCAGTAGTGTTTGAACCTGTGTTGATCAATTCTGATATATTTCGTCTTCAGTTCATCCGAACGAGAAACTCAAGTCCAACTCTAGTAGTATTTGAACCTGTGTTGATCAATTCTGACATATTTCGTCTCCAGCTCATCCGAACGAGAAACTCAAGTCTAACTCTAGAAGTTTTTGAACCTATGTTGATCAATTCTGATATATTTCCTGTTCAGTTTATCTGAACGAAAAACTCAAGTCTAACTCTAGTAGTATTTGAACCTATGTTGATCAATTCTGATATATTTCGTCTTCAGTACATCCGAACGAGAAACTCAAGTCTAACTATACAATAGTCTTTGAACCTGTGTTGATCAATTCTGATATATTTCCTCTTCAGTTTATCTGAACGAGAAACTCAAGTCTAACTCTAGTAGTATTTGAACCTGTGTTGATCAATTCTGATATATTTTGTCTTCATTTCATCAGAACGAGACTCTAACTCTATTAGTATTTGAACCTGTGTTGATCAATTATGATATATTTCGTCTTCAATTCATCCGAACGAGAAACTCAAGTCTAACTCTAGTAGTTTTTGAATCTGTGTTGATCAATTCTGATATATTTCGTCTTCAGTTCATCCGTACGAGAAACTCAAGTCTAACTCTAGTACTATTTGAACCCGTGTTGATCGATTCTGATATATTTCGTCTTCAGTTCATCCGAACGAGAAACCCAAGTCTAACTCTAGTAGTATTTGAACCTGTGTTGATCAATTCTAATATATTTCATCTTCAGTTCATCAGAACGAGAAACTCAGGTCTAACTCTAGCAATCTTTGAACCTGTGATGTTCGAAACTGATATATTTCGTCTTCAGTTCATCCGAACGAGAAACTCAGGTCTAACTCTAGCAATCTTTGAACCTTTGATGTTCGAATCTAATGTATTTCGTCTTCAGTTCATCCGAACGAGAAACTCAGGTCTAACTCTAGCAATTTTTGAACCTATGATGTTCGAATCTGATATATCTCGTCTTCAGTTCACCTGAACGAGAAACTCAGGTCCAACTCTAGTAATCTTTTAACCTGTGATGTTTAACTCTGATATATTTCGTCTTCAGTTCATCTGAATGAGATACTCAGGTCCAACTCTAGTAATCTTTGAACCTGTGATGTTTAAGTCTGATATATTTCGTCTCCAGTTCATCTGAACGAGAAACTCAGGTCCAACTCTAGTAATATTTGAACTTGTGATGTTTAAGTATGATATATTTCGTCTCAAATTCATCCGAAGGAGAAAACTCAAGTCTAACTCTAGTAGTATTTGAATCCGTGTTGATCAATTCTGATATATTTCTTCTCCAGTTCATCCGAACGAGAAACTCAGGTCTAACTCTAGCAATCTTTGAACCTGTGATGTTCGAAACTGATATATTTCGTCTTCAGTTCATCCGAACGAGAAACTCAGGTCTAACTCTAGCAATCTTTGAACCTTTGATGTTCGAATCTAATGTATTTCGTCTTCAGTTCATCCGAACGAGAAACTCAGGTCTAACTCTAGCAATTTTTGAACCTGTGATGTTCGAATCTAATATATCTCATCTTAAGTTCACCTGAACGAGAAACTCAGGTCTAACTCTAGTAATCTTTTAACCTGTGATGTTTAAGTCTGATATATTTCGTCTTCAGTTCATCTGAATGAGATACTCAGGTCCAACTCTAGTAATCTTTGAACCTGTGATGTTTAAGTCTGATATATTTCGTCTCCAGTTCATCTGAACGAGAAAATCAGGTCTAACTATACCAATCTTTGAACCTGTAATGTTCGAATCTGATATATTTCGTCTTCAGTTCATCCGAACGAGAAACTCAGGTCTAACTCTAGCAGTCTTTGAACCTGTGATGTTCGAATCTGATATATTTCATTTTCAGTTTATCCGAACGAGAAAATCAGGTCTAACTATACCAATCTTTGAACCTGTAATGTTCGAATCTGAGATATTTCGTCTTCAGTTCATCCGAACGAGAAACTCAGGTCTAACTCTAGCAGTCTTTGAACCTGTGATGTTCGAATCTGATGTATTTCGTCATCAGTTCATCCGAACGAGAAACTCAGGTCTAACTCTAGCAATTTTTGAACCTGTGATGTTCGAATCTGATGTATTTCGTCTTCAGTTCATTTGAACGAGAAACTCAGGTATAACTCTAGTAATCTTTTAACCTGTGATGTTTAAGTCTGATATATTTTGTCTTCAGTTCATCTAAACGAGATACTCAGGTCCAACTCTAGTAATCTTTGAACCTGTGATGTTTAAGTCTGATATATTTCATCTCCAGTTCATCTGAACGAGAAACTCAGGTCTAACTCTAGTAATCTTTGAACCTGTGATGTTCGAATCTGATAGATTTCGTCTACAGTTCATCTGAACAAGAAACTCAGGTCGAACTTTAGTAATCTTTGAACCTGTGATGTCAAAATCAGATATTTTACATCTCTAGTTCCTTGGAATGAGAATCTGAGATCTATCTTTAGTAATCTGGTAACCTGATATAAGGAAATTCACTTCGCGTTCTTCCAATTCATCCTCATTCTTCCAGCTCATTCTCATTGAGTTCTCATTCTTCCTGTTCGTTCCCATTCTTATTCATTGTCCGCATTTAGGTCTGCTTAATAAGCATAAATCTATCCGTCCTAAATTATTAGTCCGCTTTGACTTAGTCAAGATTTTAAGGAGCTCGAAGGAGTGTACAAAACTACCCCTATTAAATGCTATGTTATTACCAAAATTAAAAGGAGTATATGGATTATAGAATATGTAAGAAAAATACATATTTGGTAACTTTATTATTTATAGAAATGTTTAAATTGAAGATAAAAATAAAAATATTTATGGATTGATTTAGTAGATTTGTTTCCTATTGGGGAAGATATTATTTAAGATTTTAGATTGGGTATATTTATAAAGAATTTATAACTATAAAGAATTTATAACTATAAAAATTAAAGGGTATATTTGAGAGTTTGACTAAAAAGTATGACTATAAACAGAAACTGGTCAGTATTTTAGGACAAACGAAAATAGAATAGAAGACAAAAATTTTAGGACAGAGGGAGTAATTTTTTGTTTCCAATGTTACAGACCCCTGCGTTACGAATGTCACATGGTTCGGTAAGTTATAAAATGCACCACCAAATCTCCCTATTATTATTATTATTATTATTATTATTATTATTATTATTATTACTATATTACTATTATAAAGGGAACACCCCTTACTGATCATCCACAACATTTTGCAGCTGCAAGTTTTAGCTTTTCACATTTACCCATAGCTTCATAGATGTATTAAATACATTATCTAAATTAAATGAGGCCAAAAAGGTAAAAATGGAAAAAAAAATCAAGAGAAATGCTTCAAAAAAAAAAATTAACAGAAAATAGACGAAGTGGGTTAGGTGTGCAAGGGTCCGATAAGAGGGAAGAAAACAAAGCACGCGCGAAGCGCGTGCCAATATTCTAGTTATGAAATAACGGGAATCATCCGATGAATTTGTTCCTGAAACTTGGTTAGAAGTTAACCATTAGATCTTTGAAACCAATCAGATGGGTGTCGAAAACAATATTCGTTCATCTCTATTGCAGTGTAGCTAGGGTGGTTTATATAAGGTTTAGATGAGAGAGAAAATGATACAGAAAACCTAAAACCTAAATCCATCTCCGCCTCTCCATCACCGCCTCTTCTTCCCCTTTCACTGAAATCCTAACACAGTAGAGTTGTTTCTCTCGATTTACTTTTCTTCAAATCTCTTTTTGTAATTGTATGAAATTGTTGTTGTTTTCTCAAATTCAACAAAACCTCGAAGAACCCTAGAATACAAATATCCAGTTTTTTTCTCAATAATTAAGTTCAAAATCAAAGTTAAGAAATCGAAGACAAATATCTATTCTAGAAGTTCACTGTCACAAATCATAGCTTCATTAAAACCCTATCTCAAAATCAAGACGCATGTATCAACAGAAATCAAACGTTGTAACCCGATCTGGTTTTTCTGCTTTTGAAATCATTAGGGTAAATCAATCGTGTTCTTGGTTGATATTTTTGATAAATTTTTTGTGTTACTAAACGATTTAATTTCACTTTATTTTCTCTCGTTTTTATTGTTGATGTAAGGTGTTTCCTTTTCTTTTTTACCTACAAAGAACTCCTCGAGTAGTCAAGTGGGTTGAAGATCTCTTCTCCTACTGTAAGAAATAAAACCCCTTAATATATTATTGAATATTATTTTACTGCTGGTAATATTAATCTCGAAAACCCTTTACTCTATTTGATTGTTTGATTTTGTTTTTAGTATTTGAAAACCTTGATCTAGTTTTGTTTTACTGAAGCTTTGAGTGCCGAAGATCGAGCAAATCTTGTTGGTGATCTTGTTTTGTAGATTTGTGTTTCTTGGGTTTTTTTATTCTGTTTTTGAATGAAGGGTTCTGATTTAATTTTGGGTTTTTGTTGTTGTTGTTGTTGCTTCAGGATAAGCTAATGTCATCACTTCATGACCAAGTGCTTCACAACGTCAAAAGAGACCAATGTTTTTTTTTGTTGCTTATTGTGCAACTACAGTAGGTTCTGTATTGGCTTGTGATTCAATTGTAATGGTTTAATGTTTGCTCTTAAATTATTACCTAGACTGTATATGATTTTCGAACTCTTTGAGACATCTTACTAGAAGAATAGGTGATTCTATGCATGCAGTTTTGCTTACATATGGATGTACAAAAATGGAAATGAAGTGGATAGGTTGGATAGAGTCTCTTCCAGGGATGTCGAAGCTAAGTGTGACTATTTACAGCACCGCGGTAGTTATAACTGGCTTTACTTGTCTCAACTTCTAGACACAAGGAGTTTCAATTTTCTTCTTATTCTTCCATGGATTCAAAACCAAGCACAAAGTTTCGAGTGTTATTCAGTTTCAGGTAACCTAAAATTATCATGTGATTAACTGGGTCTGGGTAATTTATCGAAACCCCAGTCTTCGAAATCTTATCAAGTTTCATGATTTCGTTATGATTTTGAGCAAAATCCAGAATTCAATGTCTACAAATTAACTGAAAAAACATCATAGTGCCTGAGGTATATCATATGTATGACTAGATGGTATATCATAAGATGATTCTTTTGTAGTGTATGTATAAGTCATATAATGTCGTATGCTTCTCACTTGCTGGATCAGGCAGATGTATGTGAGGATCCTTATTTGCGGATTGTATATATAAGCTGCCTTGTAAGTGCTTCTTGAATCTTTATTAATGGATTTATTCCATCTATTTGGCATAAATTTTAAGTAACTTGTAGTTGTGGATTGCAGTAATACTGTTTACTTGTATTAAACTAGCCAATTAAGCCTTTCAATCACGTAGTTGGCAAAGCTTTTGAATGGTCAATCACGATGAATTGCATACATTTTTGAACAGGTGAATTATCATGAATGCTTACTTCTCAGTTTGTTTTTCGTTTTATTTCTTTAATTTGGTGATCAAATGAGTTGATATGTATATTAATGAGCCATTGCTTGCTTATTTAGGGCTTGAAGAAGAATGGTTTTCCTATGCCAAATGTTGTGGTTTTAATAAGTATACGTGATTATGGGACTTGTCTAAGGTTATTCACGGTAAGAATAGGTATATTAGATGTGGCCTATATAACCAACCTTACTACATCTTGATCTGTAGCTTGGCTGGCTAATGCATCCAGTAGTCTGGTAGACGGTTATTTTCAGCAACCACTTGAAGAATTATAATGCAAAGCATGCTATGTAGAATGAACCAGAAAGGGGTAAGAGGAGTTGTAGCAACTGTTGAACCATAACCACAGTTACGACAGTCAAAGCTTGCTGCAAGACAATCTAGTCATGGTGGTTAGCTTCAAATGGGAGCTTTCAATTATCCAATTTCACATTTCTATTGGGTACCTTTCTGCAGTTTTATTTCTCTCATGTTGATTAGTATAGATGGCACAGTCTTGAGGGTTAAACATGAATCTGCAGTTAACCATCATTTTTGCTTCTGATCTGTAGTTCTCTTTTACTGAAGTAATATTCCATTCTGCATCCTTTATTTTTTGAGGTATTGGATCTGTCAGTCACGAAACATGCTTGAGTCCTAGATACATATGTTCTTATGTTTTTCTTAGTGATGTTTAGTGTAGTTTAGTAATGGTAGTGGTGCCGTTGATGGCTAACGTCTTTAGTGAGTGATGCTAGTGTTGTCTTATCTAACCTCCCGTATGGTAGAATAGTCACCTTTCGTTCAAAGAAAATAGAAGGATAAAGTTAATATGATAGTAGGTATCCTAGATTGTTGCTTTCAGATATTATGATTGTGCAAGATTGTGAAACCTGAGAAGTATGTATTCTGCCTATTGCAGGAATCTTACAGGCACCTTCAAATATGCCATTTTGACCAAGATGGATGTGTTGATCTTGAGTAAGCTGTATAGGAGGCCCTAGTTACCTGGATCCTCCTGTTGAGAAGGTAAACATATCATGGATTGCATAGTTGGTTTCTTAAAATTATTGAATTACCGTTTCAGAAAGACCTTGATAAACTTGTACCGATTTCTGCTGGGTAAGTTATCCCAGAAACTAATTACATTGATTTTTGTTTGCAGGAAGTATTGGATATTCTTATTTGTATGAAACTCTTTGAAGGAAGGAATCATAACAATTTATTCTATGGGTTACTCACTTTGATTCATTTGTATATTTTTATTCTCTTGGAACTTCTTATCTCATTGTGTATTAATTAAGTTAAGCTTGTTTTTACTTGGTTGCAGCTCACAAAGTGTTGGCTCTGAAAATTGTGCTTGGTTAAATTTCGTAATGAATAAAACAATTTTTTGGTTGCAAGTATCGTAATGAATAGACCTTTGTGCTTGTTTCCGCAAAGCATGTATGAGTGTTGAAATGTGTAACGCAGGCTGTCTCAGGATAAATTGTGTCGCATGCCTGTATTTGAGGATAAATTGTGTCCCAGGCCTGTAAACTAGAAGCCCAGGTCCGTTATAATGGATCTGGACTATCCATTTTTTTAATTGTAATTTAAGGAATTGTCACGGAAATAATTATTACAAAAGTGTTAGTTAAAAAGAACACGTGTTATCATTTGTTACAAGCAATTGGTAACACTTATAGGTGTTACTGTAACCGTTACTACAAGTAGATAGGTATCCTCAAACGAATCGTTATGATAATATACTCACACCTAAACAAATGATCCACGTGTCGCAATCCTAAAATTAGATCAATTGTGACTATTAATTATTGTAACGCTTTATATGTGACTGTATCTGGCTCTTGTCACAAATAAAACCGTTACAAAATACCTTTACAGTTGTTGATAATGACATATTTATAATAGGCTATAACCGTTACAAATTCAATAAGTAACAGGTATGGCCTGTGACAAAATCCTGGAAATGGTGTAGTACAAGAGCATGATGATGTTTGCAAAATGTGTGACCTGGTAAATCTAAAACTGTTGAACACATAATTTTGAACTGGGCTTTCTTCAGATCTGCCAGGTCTGCCATTCCATCTGGTCAGTATGTTCTTCAAGACATAAACTCTGGTAGTAGCATTCAAGATTGGATCCTAAAATGGCTTTCATCAAGCCATCTCAAGGACCATATGGTAGAAATAATGACTGCAACTTGGTGTATATGGAAGGAAAGGTATTCTGTGAACACAAAGATCTGGTGTCATCTGAGTATTCACAAATAATACACGCAGACTCATGACCTTACTTTAAACAAGCTGCACCTGAGGGGAATGGATAGGTTATGTCGAATCCTTGACTCAAAGTTCTAATACTCTTCCTCGTCTCATCAACTACAATCATTGTACTTGGCTCATACAATAAGATAAATAGTGGATGAAACATAAAATGTACGAACATGATATACCATAAGTATCGAATTGAACATATAAAGTGTAAATGCATGAATATATATGAAACGATTAACTTATATGATTCATCACTCAGATCTCTGTCTACGGGTTTGGGTTTTTCATTATATGTATGAAGGTTACAGAAATAGTCGAATGACTTTGAGACCAATATGAGCCTGCGTAGCAGGAGGAACTTCACTTACACTTTCTCTATCTGTGTCTCTCTCCTATTCTCCTCTAAATGTTTTTCGGCCTCCTCTTCACTTGGGAGAGAGGGGTATTTATAGGGTGGTTACGTGGGGTCCACTTCTGAAGCCCGTTATAACCTTAGCCTCTTGTGTCTTGTGCCGCTTACGCAGAGGTCTTCGTGTTCCATTTGAATATGCAGTTCTATCTGTGCTTCCTCCACAGGCTGACTGACACGTATGCTGTTTGAGGGTACTTAATGCGGGTAGTTGAGATGTCTGTCAGCGGCAGACAGCTGTCCTCTGCCCCTGTCTTGTCTGCGTCAGTTAGACTATCCCCAGCCGTAGATCTTAGATCTTTCTGGGGATAGGATAAAGTGACTCTTGGGTTATCCTCCAGTGCTTCGCTGTGTTCTAGTGTTTCTGTCTCCTCAATCCTCTACCGTTGGATCTGGTGGGTGGCGACGCTATCTTGACAAGGCGCGTCTCTTGGCTGTCCACGTGTGATATCATATCTTGATGCTCTCAGCCGCATGTCTTCCACGTGTGTCTTTTTGGACACGTGGCGGAAGATGAAATATGTACCTACAATTTGCCCCTTTTCATCCTACTGGGCGGTTAGTCGAAGTGGGAAGAAAAAACGTGTTACTCTCTTCATCTTCTCTTTATTATTTTCCTAGATTTTAGGGCACGTTACCCACTATTTGCAATAACTTCTTCTTGGGTAGTGGGGCGGTTTTATTTCTCTTTGGATATATATATATATATATGAGAAGGAATGTGAAAATTCTCTAGTCATAAATTTCATTCCTTCTCTTTCCTCAGAACTTTTATTTTTTGTTCTCTGCTTTTGTTTCCTTGTTATTAATTGCTGCTGCTGCTACTGTTGTTTTTGTCTTTATTGTTGTTGTTGTTGTTGTTCCTCGAAGCTTTCTGCCGCTGCTGTTGTTGCTGTTCCTCGAAGCTTTCTGCTGCTGTTGTTGTTGTTCCTCGAAGCTTTCTGCTGCTTCTGTTGTTGTTGTTCCTTGAAGCTTTCTTCACGACCCTGATTTTTCATTTATAGGTAAGTGCTTCTACTGTGTTTGATTATCCTTTGATGAAAAATATATTCGTTTTCTGCTGTTGCTATATGTGTTTGTGATGAAGAACATATATATAGATGTTGTGTATGATTGCCCCTGTTCGTCATTACAAACAATAATGATATCTTCCTTCGTGTATGCTTTCCCCTATTTGTTATTTCCCCTTTTTATTTAGGGTTTGTTCTTATTTTCCATCTGGTTCATGATTATGAAGAACTGGATGAAATTGGGTTTTTTGATTTTCGTTTTGTCTCCGCGGAAATCTGAAACTTGTTTATGTATTTAGCATACATGGCTGATCGTCCGCGGGTTTCTTATCAAACTCCACCGCCGAGTCCGCGTAGATCTCCTCCGCGTAGAGATCCTGATGTTTCTCCGTCTGCGGGAGGTTCGTCTAAGTCTTCCCAAGGTGATGCCCGCGTTCATAGGGTTTCGTCTTTTTCTGGTCAGAGGCACTTATCTTCTAAGAGGGGGGAGTCGCATAGAGGGAATACGCAGAAGGGGGACCGGACAAAAGAGGCTACTGGCTCCCGGTATGCTGTTTCTCGTCCCTTAATTAATCCGCGTGATGATCCTAAGAGAACGCGGGATGTCCTACATCTTCGGTCAGTGGCGCCTCCTTCCACGTCTCATCAACATCCTCTACCCACCCCCCTCCAGTATCTCAACCCAAGGGGAGGTCTTCGAAAGAAGTGGTTTCGAAGACTGATGTATCTAAGGTTCATCCTAAGAGGAAAGCTTCCGAGAGAAACCCTTCGAAGGGTTCTGCGCCTGATCCCGTGGAGGAGGAAGATATTTCTCCAGAAATATGTAGCATCGCTGTTGGGGAGAAGAAAGTGACCTTCAAACATATTGATCTGGAAGTTTTCAAGGAAAAGCATGGTCTTCAGCTATTCGATGTTCGTTTTTACGCTGCTGATGATGATATTACTTATCAGATGATATCGACATATAAGTTTGATGAATTTCATCTGCTGACCACGGTGGGGGCTTTTGAAGCGGGTCTTATGTTGCCTTTGTACAAGTCTGGGGATTCTTTTTATTATGATGTGCTGGCTGGTCGAGAGGGTTCTTCGAAGAACACACACTGTCGCTTTATTTCCCAACTTCATGGGAATTATCTTCATGCACTGAGGGAGTGTTATCTTCGGAGCAAAGGAGAGACAATGATGACTCTTTGTGTTCACAATCCTGAGGAAAGGGAGTGGTATACGCCTGAGAATTTTAACAAGTCTTTCGGTGACTATGTTTACAGTAGTAATCTTAAACCGTGGAGTGCGAGTCTTCGGAATATTTCCGCTCCTCGTGGTGAGATCCGCCTTCTGAGTGAAGTAAGTGGTGCTAAGGTGAAGTACGTCCCGGGTACAGAGAATTCTACTAACAAACTGGTGTTTCCTACTCGTGAGCGGATCAAGCGTGATCACGACTATGAATGACACACAACTGTTATTGAGGTTGTTGGTCCCTGGGCTTGGGGGTGGGTTCCAGGTCCACAAGGATGGCGTCTTACCGCAGATAGACAGATACGTGCGGCTCCTCCTGCTCGTTATGGTAATTTCCGTCCTTGGCATTTGAATTTTGAGGGAATGAATTTCCAATATGGCCTCGATGTTGTTGACGGAGATGACGAAGAGAGTTCCGATGCTGATCTTCAGGCGAAGAATGCTGCGGTTGTCAATGTAAGATTTCCATATGCCTTGTCCTTTAGTTGAGGCAATTTTAATTCTTTTCAAAGTCAGGGATTTTTATTCTTGTGCCTTGTCTCCTTAGGCGCCAAAGAAGAGGAGGATAAATCCCAAGCAGTCCACCACCGCAACAATCGAGGAGGCGGAGGTTTATGAAGAAGTTAACAGTCATGTGACTGAGCTTGGAGAGGATGAAGATATGTCTGATATGGAAGAGCGTACTGATACATCCCCTCCAGGTCATGATGATGAAGAATTTGTTGAAGGGAATACTACCGCTGGTGGCAGCGGTATTGGTGGTGAAATTAATCCCGCAGGTTTTCATGATGCTGGTGCCGAAGCTAATCCTACGGGTTGCAGTGATGCTGGTGATGATAACACTGGCCTTGGTGCTGAAGGTGTTGGTGATGAAATTCCTGCTATGTCTCAGGAGTTTTCCTTTGGTCGGATTTATTCTACGGAGGATAGCTTTGACATAAACGCTGCCCTGGGCCTGGCTTCTGAGTTCAACCTGGTTTTCCCAAACGATGATTGGGATGTGCTTGGTAACTCTAGCAAGGCGGATGGAAAGGGCAAGGGAGTCGTGGAATGCTGGTGATGTTCCAGAGGGGAGCGGTGCTAGAGACCTTCCAGATTTGGATGCGGGAGTATCCTCGAACTCTTCGGGTGCTAAATTCACGGACATGGGTAAGGACTCGGTTGGGTCTTCTGGAGATGATTTTCCTCAGTCACTGATCCTTGAGGGTGATGATGCCATTTAAGCTTGGTTTAAAAATAAGAACTTGATGTTCGTACCCAATCCAGCTCCTGTGGTGGAGGGTGAGAAGAAATCTGATGCCTATACCCGTAATATGATGCAATTGTTGTCAAAAATTAGTGCTTAGTTCGTGTATGTGTTTTCAGTTATTTGTTAGTCTTCAGTTCTGTTTTGAACGTGTCAGTAGTAGTGTCTTCAGTCTTGCTTTGAACGTGTTAGTAGTAGTGGAAGTCGTGAGTCGTTGTTGCTGGTTTGTAGGAGTCTGTTAGTAGTGAGTCATGTTCTCAACTAGTATAAATTGAGTCTGCAATGTATTGAAGAAATCAATCAACACAACTAGTTAACATGAGAAATAGAATTCAGCAATATTCCAGTTCTTTCTCTTCTGATTTCTTCTCTATTTGTGTAATCTGATGAAGTAACAGATCATAGCATTATTTCTGTTATGGTCATCAGAGCAGGTTGAGAGAAACCTGTTTGTTCGAGTACAACTAGTTTGCTACAACATAAAAATAAAAAATAAAAAATAAAAAATCTGAGAGAGAAGTCTAGTTTTTTGTTCTTGTCTGTGAAGATGAATGGTGGTAATTCAGCTCAAGTATGTGTGGAGAAGCTTGTAGGTAACAATTACAAGTATTGGCGTTTGTGTATGGAGGCCTATCTGCAAAGTCAAGACCTGTGGGATCTTGTAAGTGGTGCTGATGTTATTCCTGACGACACTCAAGATAATGCTGAAGCACGTAGGAAGTGGAAGATAAAATGCGGAAAAGCTCTCTATGCCTTGCGAACATCAATCAGTAAGGAGTATATTGATCATGTTCGTGATGAGATCTCGCCAAAACAAATTTGGGATAACCTTGAAAGGTTGAATATGAAGAAGAATACTGCCAAGTTACAATTTCTTGAGAATGAGCTTGCGACATTAAGTCAAGGAGGTATATCCATCTCTGATTTATTTCTGAAAATCAAAAACCTTTGTGCTGAAATTTCAGAACTGGATGAGGAGGAGAAGATCAGTGAGGCAAGAATGCGGCGTCATATAATTCGATGCTTGAGAAAAGAATTCATGCCTTTTATTTCCAGTATTCAAGGGTGGACAACTCAACCGTCCATCATTGAGTTAGAAAATCTTCTCTCAAACCAAGAGGCGTTGATGAAGCAAATGTCAAGAAACCACAGTTCAGAAGATGTACTTTTCACCAAAGAAAAATCAAGAGATGCTGATGGAGAGATGGAGGTCCGTGGAAAGAAGATTTTTAAATGTCACAAATGCGGGAAGCCTAATCACATAGCAAGAAATTGTCGCACGAGATATGAAGAATGGCTTGAGTGTGTTAGGTGTGGAAGACGTGGTCACACCCAGCAGAGATGTCGTGCAAAGCTCGTGGATGAAAATGCGAATGTCGTCCATGAAAAGAAGGATGATGACCCTAAATGGGAGCAATGTTTTTCAATTGAAGTTGCTGATATGAAGGAGAGTAAAAAGTTGTGTAATGCAAATGTCTCTATTGATTATACGAAGGAATGGATTGTCGATTCTGGTTGCTCACATCATGCAACTGGAAACGAGTCCTTACTTTCGGATGTCCGTAGACATGATGGAGGAGAGCAATCGTTACAGCTGATAACTCGGTGCATCCAGTAGTGAATGAAGGGAAGCTGAATGTCATAGTTAAAAAACGAAATGGAGATAACGTAGATGTGGATAATGTATATCATGTGCCCGGACTGAAAAAGAACCTTCTGTCTGTTCCTCAGATAACCAAGTCGGGAAGGTATGTTCTTTTTGGTCCTGAAGACGTAAAGATTATCGAGAATATTAAATCGTTAACAGGTGACATTATTCTCACTGGAAAGAAGAAGGAGTCCTTGTTTGTTATGACTGCAAGTGAAGCCTTTGTAGAGAATACTGGGAGGAATGATCGTGCATCTATTTGGCATGCAAGATTGGGCCATATTGGAAATCAGCTGCTGCAACAAATCTCTTCAAAGAAACTACTTGATGGTGTACCTGATCTGGAGAGAATACAACAATATGTCATCTGCCAAGGATGCCAATACGGTAAATCTCATCGTCTTCCGTTTAAAAGTTCAGTTAACCGGTCATCAAAAATGTTTGAATTATTACACTCAGATGTCACCGGTCCGACCAGAACTCCAAGTTACAGTGGCCTTCATTATATGTTGATCATTGTCGACGACTATTCAAGATACACATGGGTGTACTTTATGGAAAACAAAAGCGAAGTCTTCTCAAGGTTTATGGAATTCAAGAACAATGTAGAGAAGGAGTTTGGGTCAAAAATAAAGTGTTTGCGAACAGACAATGGAGGTGAATATATGTCAGACGAGTTTCTAACCTACTGCAGTCATCATGGAATTCGACGACAAATGACATGCCCAAGTACCCCACAACAGAATGGAGTAGCAGAACGGAAGATCGCACGCCTCGATGAGTCTATCATGGTTGCACGATAAGAACCTTCCTAGAGAGTTTTGGGCAGAAGCAATGCAGTGTTCTTGTCACGTGGTAAATCGACTGCCGCCATGGCCAGGTACCGAAAAATCTCCATTTGAAATTCTATTTCATAAAAAACCAGATGTGAGTTATTTTCGTGTATTTGGGTCTATATGTTATGTACATGTGCCTAAAAGCAACAGAACAAAACTAGACCCAAAAGCTAGAAAATGCATCTTTGTGGGTTATGACCCATGTAGGAAAGGGTGGAAATGTATGAATCCAGAGACGAAGAAGTGTGTCACCTCTCGAGATGTGATATTCGACGAGGTATCAAATTATTACACTATTCCTAACATGGTTACCAACTTGGAGGATGAAATTGATGATCCCGTTGCTGTGGATGGAGAAAATTCAGTGAGAAACCAAGAGGTGACAACTGATGGTGATATTACAAGTAGTAGGGGGAGCAACTCTGATGATTCAAATCAGCAAGAAGATTCTTCTAGGAGGTCAACAAGAGCAAGAAAGCAACCTAAGCATCTCAAAGATTATGTGATTCAATTAAACCCTTGTACTGTGACATCATGTTTTATTTCAGGAAATATGACTGGACTTGAGCCCTCATGCTACAAAGAAGCTCAAGGAATTTCGAAATGGGAGGATGCGATGAAAGAGGAAATCTCAGCCCTCAAGAAGAACAACACGTGGGAGTTAGTACCAAAGCCTAAAGATACCGAGCTAGTAACCTGTAAATGGGTTTACAAGTTAAAGAAGAAGGCTGACGGAGCTGTTGATCGATACAAGGCACGCCTAGTTGCTCGTGGGTTCTCACAAAATTATGGGTTGGATTATGAAGAGACATTCAGTCCTGTCGCAAAAATGGTAACAGTAAGAAGCGTCATTTCATTTGCAGCGCACAACTCCTGGAATATGTGGCAGTTTGATGTCAAAAATGCATTCCTCTATGGTGAACTGGATCGAGAAATCTTTATGGAGCAGTGATGAGTGCCAAATATTGTATATTTATCCCTTTTTGTTGGCATTTTAACTCATCTTTTGTGCATTAATTCTACATTTTATCCCATATTCTGTATTTTCATTGTTTTCAAGAATAAATATTTTTATTAATTAATTCTGCATTTTTAGGTAATAAATAAAGTTCGGATGAGTCGCGGAGCGAAAAGAGCAGAAAAGTAGTGAAAAGCCGGGAGAAATTACGCAAGGAAACCGCGAAGAATGGTGCGCACAACCTCATTTTCTACACACAAAAGCGCCTCCGTTCTCAGCCATCAGATCATTTCTCAGAAGCATCCGACGGTCGCTCCTTCATAGAGCATCAAAATCTGAAGTCTCTGCCAAGCACCACAGCGCTGAAATTCCAAGCCTTCAGATTAGATGGTAGTTGAATCCAACGGTCGCTCCCTTGCTGTGCATCAAAGTTTGATACTTCCGCTAAACACTACAGTACCTAACATCATCTGAAACCGTTGACTTCGTTGTGTTTCAAAATCCAACGGTTGCATCGATTCATCTCTTATCTTACCGTTAGATCTACCAGCCATCTTCGCATCCAGCGGCTTACCTTCTCTGGACATCGAACCTTGATATCTCGCATAACACCCTAGCAACCGAACCATTTAACCTCAACCAAACATCTCCTCCTTCCTCTCCATCGACCTCACCCCCTCTGCAGAGCCATACCCTGCCGCACCATCACCACCACCTTCTTCCCTGTCGTCACCACCCCTCCTGCAACAGCCACCAAACCACCAACTCTCCACAACAACCGCAACCCATCACTACTATCATCACCCCTATCACCTATTAAGCTATTTCAACAACTCCACCATCCTCTTCACTGTTAGGATTGGATTTGGTGAATTAGATTGATAGATGAAGCAATTGGAGGCGTGGATAGCATGAGGGGAGTCAGAGGAAGAATGGGTCGTCGCACATGGGAGGAATTGTGCCATAAAATTAGGTAATTTGCAAAACCTAATTTCACTGATTTTGGGGGAAAATTGGGGGAAAGCCCTAATGATGTAATTGGGTATAAATATGTGGTGAGGGATGTGTGTAAAAACTATGTTGGGATTAGCCCACATCCAGGACTCTCATGTCCTGTTAACTGTTAATTTTCAATTTTCAATTTACAAGCTCATTCATGTTGTTCTCAATATTGTTTCTTGTTAATTGCTGTGCTCTTGTTATGTTTGTGATGTTGTGTTATTCACTGTTAATGTGTTAAGTATCATGTTAGGTTAAATTAATTCCTGTTAGTATTTCAGTTCTGCTCCTGTTAGTTGTGCTTATGTTCATGTTTGTTTATATGTTTATCCTCATTGTTGTGTCATGTTTAATTCACTGTCATTTGAAGGAATGTTAGGCTAGATACATTTGAAGCAATGAACTGATTGTGTAATGGAAGAAATCAGTGCTTAAAGCAAGCTGATTTCTTGCCATTCCCTGTGTATGCTTGTATGCAATGTGCTGATTGTGCATTGGGGGAAATTAGTGCTCACTAGTGACAATGAGCAAGCTAATTTTCCTCCCATTCTTTAGTTTGCCTGTATTCTGCCTAGCCTTGCTTCATTTCAGTTTCTTTATCACCCCTGCCCTTGGCTTAGGCATTGGTTCATCTTGTGTTGTTTTCTGTTGCTGTTGTGTCTTCCCTGTTGCTGCCCTGTTAGTTACCCACTACTTGTTTTCTTGTTGCTTCCCCTACTGCTGTTGTTTCCTTGGCCTTGCTGTGCATTTGCCTCTGTCTTGCTGTTCTTGCTGCTACTTGCATTGTCTTGTGCTGCAATACTGCTTTCTTTTCTTGGCCCTGTGTACAGCTGCTGCATTGCCTTCTATGCCTCCCTCTGCAGCTGCTGTTGCTTTTGCTCTGCAGTTGCTGTTTCTCTTGCACTTGCCCTGCAGCACTTCTGTTGCTGCTGCCAAGCTGCTGCCTTCTTTTTCCTGCCTGCTGCTGCTGAGCCCAAAGCTCAGTTCACTGCCAAAGCCAGCTGAGCCCAATCTGGTCCACTATCAAGTCCAAAGCTCAACTCAAACTGATAGCCCTATTCAGCCAACCTGTGGGTTTAACCAAAGCCCATTTGTTTAAAACCAAAAGCCCAAGGTCTAGTTCACTGAGGCCCATTTCACTAAGGCCCAAAGCCCAGTTGTTTAAGGCCAAAGCCCATTTGCATTTCAAAGACCAAACTGAGCCCAAGCTCAGTTCTTTTTATTTTGAACAAACCCATTAGCACTCAAAGCCCAATTTAAGCCAAAAGGCTTCAAAACCCAACAACAATTTAGGAACCCAATTAGCAAGAAACACTTCCGAAACACACCCGATCTCTGTGGATCGACCCGTACTTGCACGAGCTACAACTGACGACCGTGCACTTGCGGTATTACTGTAGGCCCCCGTTTTTATTTGCGCTCAATTTCTATACCCTTTCGAGGCCTGCCAAGTTTTTGGCGCCGCTGCCGGGGATAATTTTTTTACACCTTTCTAGGCCTGCCAAGTTTTTGGCGCCGCTGCCGGGGACTATCAAGCAGCCCCAAGGTTTTATCTCAGAGCAGTACCCGGATTACGTTTGTCGACTAAAGAAGGCGTTGTACGGTCTTAAGCAAGCTCCACGTTCTTGGTATGGTAAGATTTCTGAATATCTTACTTTCTGTGGCTTTAAGATTTCAGAATCAGATTCTAGCTTATTTGTTAAAATGAAAACAAATATGTGTACCATGATATTGTTATACGTGGATGATATGATAATTACGGGAGACGATGTTGCTGAAATTGCACGTCTTCAAGATAACTTATCCGTTCGGTTTGAAATGAAAAACTTGGGAGAAGTTGGATGCTTTCTGGGGCTTGAAATAGAAAAGGCAGATGGTTATTTTGTTTCTCAAAAGGGGTATGCTACCAGTTTAATGAAGCGTTTTGGCATGGATGATGCAAAACCAATGGCTACACCTATGGAGGCTGGTCTCAAATTATTGAAAGATGAAGGGAAGTTATTGAAGGATCCAACCTTATATAGACAACTTGTGGGTAGTTTAATCTATTTAACTATCACAAGGCCTGATATTCTGTATGCTGTTGGAGTTGTTTCTCAGTTTATGGAGAAACCTTGTGTGTCTCACTGGATTGCAGCAAAAAGAGTTCTACGTTATGTCAAAGGTACTTTGGAGTATGGTCTTATGTACACAGGCAGTAAAGAGTGTTCGTTGCACGGATTCGTTGATGCAGATTGGGCTGGTGATATGAATGACAGGCGCTCAACTACTGGATATTGTTTCTATATGGGTTCAGCAGCAGTTTCCTGGTGCAGTAAAAAGCAACGTAATGTGGCACTTTCAAGCACTGAAGCTGAATATGTGGCATCAACTATGGCTACACAGGAGTGCATTTGGCTGAAAAGATTGATTGGTGATATCAGCAACAAGGTAGACTATTCAGTACCTATCAAATGTGATAACCAGAGTGCAATGCAGCTTGCAGCAAACCCGGTGTTTCACGCTCGCAGCAAACACATCGAAATTCAACATCATTTTGTTCGTGAGAAGGTGATTGATCGAGAAATAGAGCTGCAGAACATTCCAAGTGAAGAACAAGTTGCAGATGTCTTTACCAAAGCACTTGGAAGAGTTAAGTTTGAAAATTTTAGGAACCTTCTTGGAGTAATTGACCGTAACTATGCACTAAGGGGGAGTGTCAAAAATTAGTGCCTAGTTCGTGTATGTGTTTTCAGTTATTTGTTAGTCTTCAGTTCTGTTTTGAACGTGTCAGTAGTAGTGTCTTCAGTCTTGCTTTGAACGTGTCAGTAGTAGTGGAAGTCGTGAGTCGTTGTTGCTGGTTTGTAGGAGTCTGTTAGTAGTGAGTCATGTTATCAACTAGTATAAATTGAGTCTGCAATGTATTGAAGAAATCAATCAACACAACTAGTTAACATGAGAAATAGAATTCATCAATATTCCAGTTCTTTCTCTTCTGATTTCTTCTCTATTTGTGTGATCCGATGAAGTAACAGATCATAGCATTATTTCTGTTAATTGTCTCCCGAGGACCAGGTCGCAGAAGCGTGGGATAAGAATCTTCGGGCCTTGGAGGCTGCTCTAGTAGTCGACGCCCCCTCGACTGTTGCTGATATGATGGCGTTGGCTGATGGGTATCAGTATGGATTTACCCAACAACGGATGTTAAAGGTGAGTTCCTCATCATTTTGCCTTGTATCAATTTTTAGCAATTTTTAGAGTCAGGGTGTTATAATCTTCTGATTCGCATATGATGAGGAGTGAGCATTGCAATCACATGTTGTACCAGTTTTTTAAGGCCAAATCCCTTAAGTTGGAGGCTAAGCTCCGTCTTCGGGAAGAGGAGCTTACTGCGGCTGAGACTGTCATTGCTGATAGGGATAGGGAGATGTGTGAGTTGAAGAGTCTCCTCAAGGCTAAGGAGAAACAAGGCAAGGAGGAGGAGAAGATTCGCTTGGATCTTGCTATGGCTCGTAGTGAGTTGGAGGAGGCCAAGAAGAATTCTTCGGCTATTACATGTTTGATTATCTGTTCTCTTCCTTGCTGTTGTCCTTTATTGTAATTAGTGTTCTGTCTGAGTCTCCCTCCCCCACCTTATCTTCAGTGGGTGGAGTTCCTGAGTTAGTATGACTTCGGAAAGAGCGGCAACGTCATAAATCTCGCATCGCAGAGTTGGTAGATAAGATAAAGAGCGAGGCTGATAAGTGGAATACTTGTGCCGATGAACATAATGCTTTGGCAGAGGAGTGGAGGGTCAGACGAGTCCAAATGATTAATATGCAGAACGAATATAACAATGATCGTCGTTTGTTTAATGGAACGTTGTTGTGGACGCGTGATAATCTTCGTGAATCCCAAGAACAGGTCTCATTATTGGAAGCTAAAATCAATCTCTTGGAAGAAGAATTGCGTCAAGCTCGTTCTTCTCAGTCTTCTGATGTTAAAGATAACATTCGGCGTCTTGCTAGGGAGAGAGATGACGCAAGGGCTGAGGCTGGTGCTCTTAGCAAATCTTTAGCTGTTTCTAGGGCTGATGTGGTACCCCAAGCTGAGTCTGAGAGAAATCTTGAAGTAAATATGTATCGGCTCAACAAGGGTCTGGAGGGTTTAAACAATGAGGTCAACCATCTTCGTCACTTGGATTCAATGAAACAGGTAGAATTAGATGCGAGTCAGTACCCCCTTTCAACCCTTCAATCGGATTATAAGAAGTTTTCAGATGAGTATGACTTTCTTGATGGAGCCCGTGATGCTGTTGTTAACGAATATGAAATAGCTTCGGCGAGAGTCGAAGGTATATGCTTATATTATCGAGTGTGATTCTGTAATTTCCTGGACCTAACCATATGCATTTTTCTTTTCCTTGCAGAGCTCCAGGGACAACTTTGTACTGCAAATGAAGAGCTTGCGGAGGCTCAATCTCAATTAGTGCATCAGGAAAGCCAGATTAATTATCACAAAGGTTTAGCTACAGCAAGGGACGAGGATGCCCAAGACGCTTCGAAGGAAGTGAGTCGCCTTTCCTCGTTGTTGTCAAAGGCTGAGATGATGAATACTGTTATTGCGTACAAGGCTCGGTGTCAACTAGTGGAAGAGACTAACAAAATTCTGGATAGCATCGAGTATGATCTTAAGACCGAGCATGGCCTTATCAAGAGATATCCGCACCGTGAGAAACCCCCGCCCCCTACATCTGGTTCTTCAGGGCCTTCCTCGGGTGGGAGCGTACCTTCAACGCAGAAGGGGAAGATTGCTAAACCTGCTGGTGGGGTTGAACCATCCAAGTAGATTTTTGTAGAGAGTTGATCTTTGTTGATTATGAGGCTTCGTGAGATTCCTTTTGTATTTTCTTGTTTCCGTGTATCATTGCTAAGCCTGTAATCAACTTTTAATGAATTGATCATTGTTTTAAATATTGTAATCAACTTTTTTTCTTTTTAAATATTGTTATGGTTAATTTGGAATATAACTGAATGTAATCAGGGACAACGAAGTGTTTGAGTGCGAACCCGAAGATATGTGTATCTTCGTGAACGTCTTGAGACCTGTCACCCCGCTGGCTAATCCTGGGCCATAGGATTCCCAGACGGTGGGGGTCGAGGCAGCGTTCTAAGATATGAGTTGTTTGGAATGTACGTTCATTCCGTCAACCCGCTGCCATAAGATCGATTGGGTATCTCTTTCTGCTGGATGCCTTCCCCATGGTCCTACACTTATAGACGCTGATAGGGGAGTCCAGAGAGATTGTAGGTGACTACTTTCCCCAAGTAAAATAGAACAAAAATTAACACTAGTGTTTACGTGGTTCGACAACAGAGTGTCTACGTCCACGGGTGAAAGAGGGCTAAAGTGTTTATTCAGTTTGTTGAGTTACATTTAGAAGAATTCCATTGATGGAACCTCAGAGGTAGTAAATAGTAAAAAATAGGAGGATGGAGTATTGACGCGGAGGTTGTATTTACAGGTGTAGGGTTCTCGTGAGGTGTTATATTTACACGCGGTCGTCTTGTTACTATGTTGCTCCATGTATTGTGACTATTTTTTGCCAAAAGTTTTCTTGATTGATAGGTTGAGGTTTGCTATTCCTCTATCAGAGATAGAAAACATGTCGATCGCAAGCGTCGTTTTCTTCTTCTGGCGCTCTTCACGCAGATGCAGGTCTGTGTTGCCCTTTACGGGTAGTATGGCTTGAGATATTTTGCATTCCATGGGTGTTTGAGGATCTCCCCTTTTAGGTTGCTGATAGACACATTTATGTGTCTAATATAGCTCATTTGTATATATTGTTAGTACTCGATATTGTACTTATTCGGTTATTTTATGTATTTGTAGGTGTTTTTGGAAGAATAAAGCTTTTGCGGCGAAATTGGCTAAAAATTGGTTTTTGCGCCCGTGGGAGAAAATTACTATACGGACTCTCATTTTGGATAAGGGGTAACCTAATTACTAAGGGGTGACCCATTTCCAGGCATCTGCTAAAGGGAGACCGGAACTGGATAGGGGGAGGTCATCTTCAAAGTTTCAAAACTGGATTTTTGGCGGGAAAAAAGGCAGCAGCGTCAACAGTTTTGGATCAAGGATTTGAGCGACCTAGCAGGCGATTCAATGGGCAAATTTGGTACCCACGGACTCTACAAGACATAAGGGACCTGTTAGAAGCGATTATACCCATCTAATTGGGCTGGATAAGTCAGGAAATCCACACAAAGTCAAGACAGTGCACACGGTCCCTGTTTAGGGTTTTGAATTGGTTTGAAAGATTTGGGAGAGATTCTTGCGTGGGATATACTTCAAAACAGTTGAGTTCAAGTCAGAGAAGATTTTGGGAGCAATAGAATAGCTAACAGACGCATACAAAGATCGACAGATGGAATTATTGTTAAAACTGCACGTGAAGAATAAGAGATTTATTCTCGAATTTGATCGAGTTTCTAGGGAATCTGAAGGCTATATATAGTGGGGTTTTTGTCATAGAAGGGTTAGAAACCCGGAGGAGAGAATTAGGAGAGAGTTCAGAGCCGAAACGAAGAACAGAAATCATACCTGCTGCTGCTGCTGCTGCTCGAGGAGGAAGACGAAGAAGGAAGAACGGACTCGCAGAGTCAGTCGTTTTTCCACAGTGCTTACAGCGAAATCAAACTGTCGTTTATCTACAACATATCATTATTATCGTATATAAACAACATCACCTGTTTGTAACAGCGACGCTGTAACACTTTTACAGCGTTGCGAATTTCTGTTTCATCTTATTTCTTCAATAAAAACACCTATTCAGCCATGAGTGATTATTTTGTGTGTGTTTTTACCATGAAGAGCTAAACCCATTGCCAAGGCGACGGTGGAAGCCATTGTTCCATATTAATTGGTATAATTCTAATTTTATTATTTATTTGCAATATTATTATTTAATTATTTGCATGGGATTGAATTGAAATATTAGTTCTTATTGAATAGTTGTGAATTAATTTGATGAAGCATGCTGGGTTTTAAATACTTTTGATGTTTTATACTCTTTGATTACAACTATTACTTCAAGAATATACTTGAGGAAAATATTAGAATTATTTTTAAAGATAAAATTGCATGAATATTATTTAGAGTTTACTATTTATTTGGTCAATGGTGGAATCCTAGTCTTGGTATTTTTCTCCAAAACTTTGAATTATTTTATTTAGTTGCCTGTTTAATTTAAATCTATAAAAATTGTTTTCTTCACAAGTCTGAAAAGACCCAGTTTTTACCACTACTACAATCACTATTTGAAAAACCATCAGTTGCGCAGATGATAAGACCCATTTCCTGCAACATCATGTATGACGAAGGGTCCCCCCATGTTGGTGCTAATTTTCCCCACTTATTTTCTCGTTGGTATTGGGCAATGGTCCTCAGCACATACTGCCCTTTTACGAAATTTCTAAGATTAACCCTCTTATTATATTCCCTTGCTAGTTTCCTTTGATAGTTTTCCATTTTTTGTAGTGCTGCCTCCCACCTCTCTTCTAAATCATCCAACCTTTCCAACATCATGTCCGCTGTGAGGTTCTTTTCCCATGCTTCAGTCTTCGTAGTTGGCATGATTATTTCTTTTGGGATAATATCTTCGTCTCCATAGGTGAGTAAGAATGTGGATTCTCCCTTGGATGATCTTCGAGTTGTCCTATAAGCCCACAAAACGTTGTGTAGTTGCTCACACCAACGCTTCTTGTATTCGTCCAACTGCTTTTTGAGGATGAGTGCGAGGGTTTTGTTTGTGTCTTCTGCCTGACCATTGCTTTGAGGGTAAATTGGTGTTGACTTGTTCTTTCGAATTTTGAAAGTATCGAAGAGTAAGTCGATGTTTTTTTCCCTGGAATTGCTTGCCATTGTCAGATACAATCTCAGCTGGTATGCCAAACCTGCAAATGATGTTTTGAAAAATGAATGTGAAGACATCTGCGTCTCGGATCCTTGCCAGGGCTTTAGCCTCTACCCATTTGCTGAAATAGTCTGTGGACACTATCAAAAATCTTCTCTTCCCTGATCCTTCGATTAGGGGACCCACGATGTTTATGCCCCATTTTGAGAATGGACAAGGGCTGTCTACTAGGTTCAACATTGTTGCGGGTGCGTGGATTTTTTTGGCGAAACGCTGGCATTCTTCGCATCTTCGTGACATTCTTGCAGCGTCTCGTATCATTTGTTGGACAGTAATATCCTTGTGTTTTCTCCTTATCTGCTAGGGATCTCATTCCGCTGTGATTGCCTACGTCGCCGCGGTGTATGTCTTTCAAAATAAAATGTCCTTCGGATCTGGATAGGCAACGTAATAATGGTCCGAGAAAAGATTTTTTGTACAAAATTTCTTTTCTCAGATCATATCTTCCTGCCTTTGACTGTATTTTTCTGGCTTGCTTTAGATCCGAGGGTAGTATTCTTTCTTTTAGGAAAAGATGAATCTGGGATCTCCAATCTTCTTCTTTGCTGAAGTCTTCATCTTGATCTGCCTTAGCCATGATGTCGTCTTCATGGAAATCATCCGCGATGAATTCTCCCACATCATCATCTGCAATATCTTCTTCTGCGTCGTTCCTCTGCTATGCAGCGCAGAGTTCTCGAATATCAATTGAAGGCTCGTAAATCCTGGTTACTTTGATTGCTTTGACGTCCTCGTTTCTGAGCACCGATGATATGTAGGCCAGGGCATCCACGTGCCTGAGTTCCTTCCTTTCCAGGTGTCGGAATTTGATGTTTGAGATTTGTGATGCCAGTGTTTGCACCAATTCCATGTATGCTGACAATGTTCTGTCATAAACATTATATTGCAACCCTATTTGTCAGATGACCAGCTGTGAATCGCTTGTCAGGCGCACATCAGTTATGCCCATTTCTATTATCAACTGAAGGGCCCACCGCTTCATATTCAACTATGTTGTTGGTATGCCCCTTGAATTCTAACCTGAAAGCATGTATGATCCTGTCTCCTATTGGGGTGGTGATTACGATGCCTATCCCCGCCCCTTCTTTATTTTTCGACCCATCTACAAATACTTCCCATTGCCTAGGATTTTTTGGTTCCAAGATGTCTATAAGGTCTTTACCTTCGTTCATTTCTGGTAGTCCTGCTGCCTTTCGTCCTTCGATGATGACTTCTTCGTAGTTATCCAATGGTAAGTCTGCTAGGAAATATGCTAATACTTGTGACTTCTGAGAATGCTGTAGCTCATGGATGATATTGAATTGATCTAGGTGAGTATTCCATTTTACAATTCTGCCTACTTTTCCTGTGTTTTTAAGGACTGCTTCTAGCGGAGATTTGCATGGGACGCGGATGTAGTGAGTCAAAAAGTAAGTTCTGAGTTTCAGGGTTGCCCATACTAATGCCAAGATGAGCTGCTCGATCTTCGTGTAGTTCCTTTCTGCTGCGTTCAGAGTCTTGCTGATGTAATAGATGGGATGCTCTATCTTCGTGTTGGTTTTAACCAATACTGCGCTGACTGCATCTTCTGTTGCTGCTATGTATAGTGCCAACACTTCATCAGGGTCTGGTTTTTGTAATATAGGGATCTCAGCCAGGTATTCTTTGATATTTCGAAAAGCTTCCTCGCACTCTGTCGTCCATTCGAATTTGCTTCTTTTTTTGAGAATGTTAAAAAAGTGCTTACATCTACCCGAGGACCTGGATATGAACCTCCCCAGCGCAGCCAACGAACCATTGAGTTTCTGAACCTCTTTTAAATTCTTTGGGGATGGCATTCTTACGATGGCTTCAATTTTAACGGGATCGACTTCAATGCCCCTCTTCGTCACCAAATATCCGAGGAACTTTCCAGAAGTGACACCAAAAGTGCACTTCTCTGGGTTTACCTTCATGTTGTGCACTCTCATTGCTTGGAAAATATCTTTTAGGTCTTGGTGATGATCTTGGCGCAGCTTGCTTTTAACGAGCATATCATCCACATATACTTCCAGCGTACTTCCAATCCATGGTTTGAAAATTGCAACCACCATTCTTTGGTAGGATGCCCCTGCGTTTCGCAGTCCAAAGGGCATTCTTACATAGCAATAGAGGCCGTGTGGTATAGAATGATGTATGTTGCTGATCTTCTTCTGCTAGGAATAATTGATTGTATCCAGAGTATCCATCCATGAATGACATTTCTTCGTATCCTTCAACTGCCTCGACAAGTTGGTCAATGCTTGGAAGTGGATAGCTATCTTTAGGCAAACCTTATTGAGGTTGGTGAAGTCGATGCATATCCTTACTCCGCCATTTTTCTTCGGTACGATAACCATGTTAGATATCCATGTTGGGTGCTTAACTTCTTTGATGAATCCTGCGTCCAGTAGTTTTCGGAGTTCCACTTCAACTGCTCGATGGGATTTTGGTGCTACTTTGTGCACCTTATGCCTAAAGGGGGGTGGGGTACCTGGTTTTATTCGAAGTTCGTGATGAACTAAATTTGGGTCAATTCCCGGCATGTCCCCCAATTTCCAGGAAAAGATGTCCGCGTATTCCTTTAGAATTTTGATTAGCGCGACTTCTCTTTCTTCATCCATCAAGGTGCTATTCTGATAATCTTCGGGTTTCCCTCAGTACCTATGTTGACTTCTTTAGCTGCTTCGACAGGTGTAAACGTGGATTTTGGTTCCCCCAAGAGAGGAACATTATTTAATTGCTATTTGGTGTGCTCTCCATCTTGTTTTGTCGCGGAAGTGCTTGCTTCTGCGCTGCCAGTGGTGCTTACGTTCAGAAGGCTTTTTCCGGAGATTTCTTCCAGATATGTATCTATGGTTATCTCCTTATTTTTGGCTCTTTGGGACTGGTGCTTCTCTTCCCGCTCATTATTGATCTGATTCTGCAAGGTCTGACATTCCCGCGCAGTTACTTGGTCTCCTTTAATTTCCATGACTCCCTGGGGTGTTGGGAATCTGAGATATTGATGGTAGGTTGCCGCTACTCCCTTGATCTTGTGAACCCATCTTCTTCCGATGATGGCGTTGTAAGGTGAAGGTGCATCTACGACGCTGAATCGATTGTCCACTTTCATGGGCCCTGCGTCTACTTGTAAGACAATGTCCCCTAGGGGCATTATAGCTGCGCCGTTGAATCCGTAGATGGTGTAGTAAGATGACAGCAGTTGCTCGTCGTTGAGTTCCATACGTTTGAACGTGTCATAGAACAGGACGTTGACTGAGCTTCCTCCATCGATGAGAATTTTCTTGACATTGCACCCTGCTATTGGGAGTGTGAGGACTAGAGGATCATTATGGTCTTCAATGTCTTCTTCCACATCGTCTGCATCGAAAGTCATGGGCGCGGCCATCCATTGTTCGTGCTCGTTTACCTCTTTCCCATTATAAAGCTCACAATAATCTTCGAATTGTTTTCTCAATCTCTTCCCAATCTGTGCGGTAAGGGATGGTCCTTGAATCTCTGAACATGAAATCGTGTTGAGGGTGCGGTTGCCTTCTGGTAATTGAACCTGCTTGCCTCTCTTGGTTCTATCTTCGTTATCAATCTTCTGTATATATTGCTTCAGGTCTCCTGCGTCGATTAGTTTTTGAATCATTATCTTGAGATTTTTGCACTTTTATGTTTGATGACCGTTGAAACAGTGGTATTCACAGTATTCCTTGGATTTTTATGATCTAGGAGGATGCTTTCCCTTGGACCATGGCCAATCGAAGTTCTCCCTCCCTTTGATCTCTCTCAGGATGCGCGAATAACTGGTATTCATCTTGGTATAAATATGATCTTCAAATTTTCGATCACCTCTTCGTCTATCATCCCTTCGCTCTTTTCTTTCTTCGTTGGGACGTTCTTTTGTGATTCCTCTTTTGGACCCGCTGGCTTGATCCACGGAATTTGTGCGTGTGGGACGTTGAGTATGAGCTCTGGGATTTTCACGCTGAATTTCTTCTAACCTTGCATGCTTTTCTATGATTATCCGGAGATCTCCTTCGGTGGTAGGGATGGTTCCGTGGATCTCGACAAATAAAGGACTCATCCTGTCCATCCCCCATTTGTAGCAGTTGATACTAACCACGGGATCTACGTTGCCAATAGCTTGGAAAATCTTGTGCCATCTATTAGTATATTATCTGATGGTCTCTTTGTATTTCATCTCCAGCGAGAATAGTTTGTCCATGCCGGTATTGACAACCTTGTTGTACATGTATGTTGCTAGAAATTTTTCTGTGAGTTGGTCGTAGGAGTCGATGGAGTTTGATGGCAAGTTATCAAACCATGACAACGCGGACCCTTTTAAACTTGATGGGAAGTATCTGCACAGTATGGAGTCTTCGTTATCCCAACGGGCCATCATTCGATTATAATATCGAAGATGAGCCGCAGGATCAGTTGATCCGTCATAGCAATCGAAAGCAGGAACCGAACACTTCTGCGGTATGGAAGCCCTGGCCAAGTGTGGGTCAGCGGGGTAGTGTTTGCTTCCTTCATCACTTGCTCTAGCCTTCCGCCTCCCTGCCTAGTCTTTAGCTCCTTGATTTCTGCCAGCATCTCAGCACGCAGACTTTCCATTGCGATCTGGTGTTCCTCATGAATGGTAGATTTTGCTCTGGAGGTGGTACCGTCGTAGTAGTCCGAGTTCTCGGGATTGTAATCAGGGTCTGATCTTTGGCTGCTCCTTGCTCCTCTTCGATTCAATGGAAGTGGTTGTTTGCGATCACCATTCTTCTATCTTGATTAGGTGCTACAGCCTTGGAGTTGGCTTCGTCGCGTTGGTTTTCTACCTCTGCGCTATGAATGATTCTTTCCTTTAGTGTTTGGTTCTCTTGTGCTAATATCGCCACAGCATCTGCGTATGCCTTCTGGTTCTTCCTTAATTCTGTCAGCTCGGCCATCATCTGAGCGGAATGATTTGACCCTTGATTTGGTGTTCCTGCCCGCAATTGCTCATCAGCGGCTATGGTTTGTTCCTCATCCACGATCTGTATTACTGGTTCTGGTGGGTCTAACTGTGCACCTTGGGACCTCGACGGTTGTTTGAGGGTTGGCCTGCTATTAGAAGCGGTTGCTTGGCTGGAAAGGTATGTTCTGTTCGTTGGTTAAGGGCATCCCATAGAGGGGTTGTTGTATTCCTGACTCTGCCACGACTTCCTGATGTTCCTGTAGTTGAGCATTGGTTACTCTGGGAGCTCCAACTTTGGATCCGCCAGCTCTTGAAGCTCCTGCTTTGGCTGCCGCATTTACTGCGTTTGCTGCGATGATGTTGGCATTGATGGGGGCCATGCTTTCTGCATTATCCTGCGCCCTATCCGCTGCCTTTAGCTTTTCACCTCTCTGCTTACTCCTAGTTACCACTGGGGTTGTCCTTGGCATCTCTTTTGAAGAGCTTTAGCCTTCCCGACATCTTTGCTTCTCTCCATCTTTTAATATTTTCCTGAAAGAGAGAGAAAAAATCACGAAGACAATGGGCCCCACGTGATATCTATTAGCGTTTTGAGTCCTCAAAGGTGTAAAATCTTGAAAATACTTAAGGCGTCCATCTGTGTAGATGACCGCAGATCTGTTCGAAGTTTTGATTTTCAAAGACCTAAAACTTAGAAAATGCATGAAGAATCAGATCTACTTAGATAAACGCGGATCTGTTCATAATTTTGATTTTCAAAGACGTGAAAACTTAGAAAATGCATGGAATCAGATCTACTTAGATAAACGCGGATCTGTTCATAATTTTGATTTTCAAAGACGTGAAAACTTAGAAAATGCATGAAGAATCAGATCTACTTAGATAAACGCGGATCTGTTCATAATTTTATTTTCAAAGACGTGAAAACTTAGAAAATGCATGAAGAATCAGATCTACTTAGATAAACGCGGATCTGTTCATAATTTTGATTTTCAAAGGCGTGAAAACTTAGAAAATGCATGAAGAATCAGATCTACTTAGATAAACGCGGATCTGTTCATAATTTTGATTTTCAAAGGCGTGAAAACTTAGAAAATTCATGAAGAATCAGATCTACTTAGATAAACGCGGATCTGTTCATAATTTTGATTTTCAAAGACGTGAAAACTTAGAAAATGCATGAAGAATCAGATCTACTTAGATAAACGCGATCTGTTCATAATTTTGATTTTCAAAGACGTGAAAACTTAGAAAATGCATGGAGAATCAGATCTACTTAGATAAACGCGGATCTGTTCATAATTTTGATTTTCAAAGACGTGAAAACTTAGAAAATGCATGAAGAATCATATCTACTTAGATAAACGCGGATCTGTTCATAATTTTGATTTTCAAAGACATGAAAACTTAGAAAATTCATGAAGAATCAGATCTACTTAGATAAACGCGGATCTGTTCATAATTTTGATTTTCAAAGGCGTGAAAACTTAGAAAATGCATGAAGAATCAGATCTACTTAGATGAACGCGGATCTGTTCATAATTTTGATTTTCAAAGGCGTGAAAACTTAGAAAATTCATGAAGAATCAGATCTACTTAGATAAACGCGGATCTGTTCATAATTTTGATTTTCAAAGACGTGAAAACTTAGAAAATGCATGAAGAATCAGATCTACTTAGATAAACGCGGATCTGTTCATAATTTTGATTTTCAAAGACGTGAAAACTTAGAAAATGCATGAAGAATCAGATCTACTTAGATAAACGCGGATCTGTTAAAAATTTTGGTTTTTGAAATCATGAACGGAAAAAATCGTACTGTTCCATACATCGTTATTTTCAGAAAACGAAGCCTGAAACAAGTCACAGGAGAAGATAAATCTTTTACCGGGATGAAGATCCCTGTTTCTAGCGCCAGATTGTGAACACAAAGATCTGGTGTCATCTGAGTATTCACAAATAATGCGCGCAGACTCATGACCTTACAGTAAATAAGCTGCGCCTGAGGGGAATGGATAGGTTATGTCGAATCCTTGACTCATAGTTCTAATACTCTTCCTCGTCTCATCAACTACAATCATTGTTCTTGGATCATACAATAAGATAAATAGTGAATGAAACATAAAATGTACGAACATGATATACCATAAGTATCGAATTGAACATATAAAGTGTAAATGCATGAATATGGATGAAACGATTAACTTATATGATTCACCACTCAGATCTCTGTCTACAGGTTTGGGTTTTTCATTATATGTATGAAGGTTACAGAAATAGTCGAATGACTTTGAAACCAATATGATCCTGCGTAGCAGGAGGAACTTCACTTACACTTTCTCTATCTCTGTGTCTCTCTCCTATTCTCCTCTCAATGTTTTTCAGCCTCCTCTTCACTTGGGAGAGAGGGGTATTTATAGGGTGGTTACGTGGGGTCCACTTCTGATGCCCGTTATGACCTTAGCCTCTTCTGTCTTGTGCCATCTTACGCAGAGGTCTTCGTGTTCCGTTTGAATATGCAGTGCTATCTGCGCTTCCTCCACAGGATGACTGACACGTATGCTGTTTGGGGGTATTTAATGCGGGTAGTTGAGATGTCTGTCCGCGGCAGACAGCTGTCCTCTTCCCCTGTATTGTCTGCGTCAGTTATACTATCCCAGTCGTAGATCTTAGATCTTTCTGGGGATATGATAAAGTGACTCTTGGGTTATCCTCCAGTGCTTCACAGTGTTCTAGTGTTTCTGTCTCCTCGATCCTCTACCGTTGGATCTGGTGGGTGGCGACGCTATCTTGACAAGGCGCGTCTCTTGGCTGTCCACGTGTGATATCATATCTTGATGCTCTCAGCCGCATGTCCTTCACGTGTGTCTTTGTGGACACGTGGCGGAAGATGAAATATGTACCTACATATTCTAAATTTTTTCAAAATAGACAGTATATACCTAAATCACTTTGAAGTTGTCTGAAGAAACAAAAAACTTTTTAAATAATGATGATACTTCTTCTAGTCAGCAGAAAAACCTAGTTATGAATATTGTGGATAATTGTACGTACACTTTCACAGGATTTTATACTGGTCTTTTGTAATGTTTCTTTTGATAAAAAAACTAACAAAGTTGGTTTGGGAATTGTCTTGATGGATATTTCAGGTTCCTACAGGGGATGCAAAGTAGTTCCAGGAATTGCGGGTAGTCCAGAGGAAGCCGAGATCCTAGCTCTTCTTGAAGCTTCCAAATGAATTAAACATAAGACCTTAATGAATGTCTGCACTTAGAGTTATGCAAAAAATGTCATTTTATATCTTAATAAAAGTAAGGGTCAGAATAGCTGGACCACTTACTCATTGTTAGATGATTGTCTATTTCTCATAAAAGGGGTTAATTTTCTTAGATTGGAATATTTAAATAGTAATTTTAATGGTTTAGCAGATAAAACTGCAAAACACAGTAGAAATCTAAATTCCATGGATGAATGGAATGAGAATGGTCTTCCTCATTTCCTTGCAAACTCTGTCAACTCTATTTAAAGTTAACGAATTCCTTCTTTCCCTAGCAAAAGAAAAAAAGATAAGAAAAGTAATGCTTGGTGGAAACTTATTCAGTTTTTAATATACCTCCCAAAATTTAGGCCAAGCATTATGGTTGGGCGTTTCGATTGGCTCTATCTTAAATGTATCCAAGGGAAATAAGAGTAAAAGTGTATCTCACTACAGGAAAGGGGCATCACTTAGCCTGTACTTTTTTCTTTTCCAAAATTTATTCGTTGGATTAGATAAATATTTTGTATTGGCTAAAAAATATTTAAGAGAAAAAAATAGAGATATAATAGTAAAAACAAAAGGAATTTTAGTAAATTAAAGAGGTAACAGAGAAATAGTAGGAATAAAATAGCGAAAACTGGAAATGGATACTGATTCAGTATCCATTAAAAATGTCACAGATACTTAGTTTTCGCATTGACCAAAAAAACAGAAACTTAGTTTTCGTAAAACAGTTTCTCAAACGAAAACTTAGTTTTTACATGTCTAATCGTTTAGCTTGAGGGGCACATGTAATCCAATTTTTAGCTAAGCGAAGGGATTTCACCACATTAATGCCAAGCGAAGCCCTATATACTTGGCTTTCGTTATAATTAAGCTACATCTAGGCGAAGTAGCATATCATAGTGCTTGGCCTTATACAACAGAAATACGAAATTTCATTTTTGAAAAACAACTTAACATTAGTTTCCGTTGTTAAAGCATCGCTCGGCCAAACTCACAAGTTTTGGTATGTCAAGTTTGTTGTCAATGTGGATCAAAATTATGTTTTGATTTATAGTCTACTGAGGTCAGTCTCGTACTAGGACTATAACATGGTAGTTGATTATCAGAATTCACCAATCGAATTTGAAGATTGAATAATGGAGACGAATTCAATGGAAACTTAATCAGCAAAGGTATATGAAGACTGACTATCATAGTTACTCATATCATTTACCATTCTATCTACTGAGACATTTCATATGACTTTTGGATAATGATGAACTTTGCAAAGAAGACTGCAAGCTATAAGGAGTAGTCAAGTTAGTTCTTAAAGTTCGCAAACTGTTTTACCATTTCACGAACTTGAACTTATAAATATAAAGACTTTATTTTTAATATCTCAAATAACTCGTGTACACGAACTTATTTGCTCGGTTCGCGGACTAGTCGATTTTGAGATAGTACTGGTACTATTTAATTCATCATAGCGAACTGATTTACTCAGTTCGCGAACTAGTTTTTTTTTTTTTTTAATATCTTCCGTATACCTATTATTTTCAAGTACATAAACGGTTATGCGCAGTTTCCAAACTTGTCAATAATAAAGTTACAAAAGTTACGAGACGACTTTTTAGTTCACAAACTGTTTGACAGTTCACGAACTGATTTGGTCGTGTAACAAATTAAGCTTGTCAATTTCAGAACTATTTAACTATAACTCTCTGGAAAACCATATGGTGCACTATGATTGCAGACATCTTCTTTGTGATTCAAAGAAAACTTCTTACATGCTTTATTCATAATCTATGTAAATAAGTTTCGGTTACTTGGCAGTTTCATACGAGGCAATAATTCATGAACTTAGATTTTCTTGTAAGCTACCAAGTTTGTTCATCAATTAATATAAACAGAGGACTTTGTGCACCCTAAAAACTTAGTCCTAGCACTTTTTTGTCCTAGTAACAGACTAGAGTTGTCCTCTAAAAACCTAGGTTTCATGTGGAAACAATATTCTAGGTTACGAATTTGAAAGACTTCACTAAGGGATTCGTGAAGCCCGGTCAGACTATATATCTTTTACCTGATAGTTCTTGTTATCCGGATCTTGTTCTTATTGGTTTTCTAAGTTCTCAAAACTTTATACCAGGAAATTGACAGATAAAAACCACAAAGTTCTTTTCGTCTCAGACTTTGTATTCCGCAAGATAGATATCTAAGTCACTTATGGTTTGATTGGTTTAGATTGTATTTGTGAGATAAAATTGATTAGGCATCTCTAAAACTTTGAAGTAAAAATAAGTTCAAACTAATATTGAGTTTGCTTGATATATTTTTTTCTCATAGCATATAAATCTCTATACCTTCATTAAATATTTTTTCTGAAGGAAATCACAAAGGATTTTGTTAGAGTCAGAATAGTCATAAAAGTTTTCACTTAGGTTGAAGAAACTCCTAGGAGTGTAAAAGACGTCAGCTAGGGGAAATATTTTGCATAAAGTCTTGCGTGATCCAAGAGACCTAAAGGAACGCGACTGAGGCTGAATTGCTCGTAGGCTCGATTCAGTCTCAACTACATTCCAGTCCGAAGTATGATAGTAGGCTAGTGTTTGTGACAAATTAATACAGTGTGGTGCTCGAGTTCTGGTTTAGGTTCTGGAATTTTCCTGCTTTGCCGTTTTCCTCGTTAACAAAATTTATGCTCCTTGTGTTATTTCTTATCTGCATTATATTATTTATTTATCTGTATAATAGAAATATCAGAAGAAGTACGTTAGAATATTCTAGACAGTTTTAAGCCTCTAGACTGTATATAGAACTTGCAAGATTTATTTTTTAGAATTTGTATCTTGAAAGAAAGGTTACAAAACTTGTTCTTGTCGGAATTCGGTTATGTAACAGTTCAGGTACATACTAGGTTATTGCTTGGATATATTGATTTGTGAGATCATCCAAGTAAAACTTGTCTTCATATCTGGTATCCGATACTTAATGTTGATATGTGCTACTGATTATAACAAGTTTTGTCCATACAGGTTTTCAAATTAAAATTTGTTGGTGAACTTGGTATCCCATCTTTTCCAATTGGTATTAGAGCAGACACAAATTAATGTACCACCAGCCTTTGATGGCACAAAGTACTTATGGTGGAAAATATTTCTTCTTAAAGCCAATGATTTTGCTACGAGGGTGCAGGTTTTCAGAGGACACGACAGTCCAGTATTTTCCGTAAACGGCGTAACCGGTGCAAAGGATATTGGTGATTCTGAACCTAATGAAATCCTTGCTGCAAAGCAAAGTTTTGACGGATTGAATGCTATTATCCATGCCATAATCCTAAACTTCGACATCATGTATCCTCATGTGAAACGTTAAAGGAAGCCCGAAGCATCTTAGAAATTGTATTTGAAGGGAATACCTCATAGAAAGAAACACAATTTCAAAACCTAACTTCTGACTAGGAAAACCTTCGTATGTCTGATGAAGATTAGTTTGAGAAATTTAATCACAAACTCCCTGAAACAGTGAATGCCGCATATGCGTTAAAAACTATTTCAGAAAAGGATATTGTGTTGAAAATTCTGATATGTTTATCAAATCGATGTGTGTCTAAAAAACATGCCATCGTAGAAACGATAAATCTTGTTGGAAAATTAGAGATTTTTTTTATCATGAACTTTGCACTAAGCCAACAAAGGTATTGCTTTAGTATCCGTCCTTTACGTGTGCAAATAAGTTTAATTTCATGATATCCACGCAATAGGTTGCATGCATATGTCGTACTTTTGAGCAAAATATTATCATAACACATTGGCACATCGTAAACAAAGACAAAAACGAACATAAAAAGCGAGATGACGTGAAACATTGCACCCCTTAAACCATACTACTCTAATTAGGAGATATAGGATCGTCAAACGAGAACCTTTCCGGGATTGTGAATTCTGATTCCCGTGCTAGTAGTTGACCCCCCCATTTTTACACAGGATATTTATGAATGCAATCCTCCCAAGGATTACCCTTGGGACATGATTTCACATTTTTAAGTGCGACCCAGACTGCACTATTACACTTAAACCCACTTCCTAATGCAATCTGCCAGACACGGTCGTTCTTGCACATCCTTCCTTTAGCCTCCATGTAGGCCAACTCATACCAAATTGAGCTTGATGACGTGTTTCCAAATCGATGAAGAGTCATTCGTGAAGGTTCAACATGAGCAGGCGAAAGATTTAGGTTATTTTCCATTTCATCGACTATTGCTCTTCCACCAGCATGTATACAGAAATGCTCAAATGCAAGTTTGAAATCAGGAATGTAAGTCTTTATTTTCGGGTTCTTGCACAACTTCTTAATCACCATAACAGTGATAAAACGAAGTTGTTCGCTGATTGGAAGGACGAGAGGACCTAAAGTGGTGATGTTGGTCTTTAGTGCCAGTCCTGCAATTTCCATGAGACTTTTGCATAGGGCGACACCAACTTTACCAGCTTCGTCATCATCCTGCCTTACACATGTAAATGCTTCGTCGTTTGAACCAAAATGGGTTCTCACAATATGAACTAATTTGTACTTGGCTTGTCGCTTGTCTTGAAATTTGTTGGAGAGAAGAATCGCAGCTCCGCCTACACGAAATAGACAATTAGTTACCATCATGGATTTGTTGTTTCCATCGTACGCCGATAGAGTAAGGTTCTCTGTGCTCAAGACAATTGCATACGTGTCTCGATGAGCCTGTAGTAAGTCCTTGGCAAGATCAATTGCTATGACTCCAGCACTGCAGCCCATCCCTCCCAAACTAAAACTCTTAATATTACTTCTCAGTTTATATTTGTTAACGATCATGGAGGAAAGCGATGGGACATGATTAAACAAACTGCAATTCACCACAAGAATACCAATGTCCTCAGGTTTAACATTAGTATTTGAGAAAAGAATATCCAGAGCTCCAAACATAACTTCCTCCGTCTCTTTTCTTCCCATCGCCAAACATCGGTCCGGTGGATGGCAATGCAAGCCTTCTGGAACACAAGTTTCTTCACCTAGTCCAGATCGCTCGAGAATCTTTTGTTGGAATACAATAGATGAGGCACTCTGGTTGCTATAACGCTGAACACGGTCAATGAGTAATTCAAATGAAACTTGAAGATGACTAGGTGGGCGATAACAGGAAAAATCAACTAGATAGACAGTTCGAGGCCGTTTCATCATGTAAACTGATAACCAGAAACGATACCCGCACAAATTGTAGCACTGACAAGATTGACTTGGCTATGGATAATACCAAAGCTTATACACATACTCACGATTCTCTGAACTGACTTCAAAGAAAATACAGCGATAAAAGGAATAAGAAACAGAATTAGCAGATGACTAATCAAGTAATGGTAAGCCAACTGGACATATTTAAAATTAATACTTTTTGTGGAATATGATGGCGACCTCTGATTTCCGCTAGCAGGAATGCTGCCATTATCATCTGTTTCATGTGGTTTCAACTTTTTAAGAACCAAAATGCGCACTAAGTAAATGCCAATGAAAAAAATGCCCGTGATGTATGTAGTAGTGTATGAACGCTGAGGATATGTATGTCTCCTTATGCCTACCAAGGGGATTTTATTGTACCACCTTGGCCCTTCAGTATAACATGTATTCCCTGCAGCCATTAAATTTCTGTACGAATTTTACTTAAATTTGCTTAAGTAGTCTCTTTATTTCCTTATTAACGTTTTTCTTAATGGCTGTCTGGAAATCCATGTATTAACTAGATGAAATCTCTGCAACGTCTTCTTACTTTTCTTTAAGTTAGCCCTTTCTTGCTACTTGAATTAGCTTAATTTTCCATGTTCTTATCTGGACCATGAACTCATAAATGGTAGGACTGAATGGTAATGGCCCCCATGACCTCGTCAGTAATGGTAGGACTGAATGGTAACATGGAGTTTTTAAATAAAAAAATGTCAGGGAAATTAAAACAAGGTTTCAGCACCAGCCAACTACTAACAGTCACGTGGTGAGCAGTGAATGGATTTGGCCAAATCTGCAATTAAATAGCACAGCTAGCCAAGGCTGATAATTCTTAGATGTCGGCTTCAGTATTCCACTGTAATAGAGGGTTTGTTCAGCTGTGTAATGTACTATACGTACATTGCAATGTCCGTAGTCAGACGTTCTTCTTTGTCTCTAGTAGTAATTTTTTTTCAATCAAACGAACGTTTTGAGGGGGATGTGGTTGTTTGCAAAGAAAGAAAGAAGACAGTTTCATGTGTACGTAGTCAGACTTCTTCTTCTTCTTTTTCTTTGCCTCTAGTAGTAATTTTGAGTTGGTTTTCAGTCAGTTGATTGTAACAAACAAGTGCTACGTGCACATGGTGATTCCCCCTCAATGGATTGGCCTTCAAATAAGGAAGGTTGAGGTGCATGTCAGTCATCTACTTTGTCAAATCCTTCTTTATTTTTCATCACATAAATGTACTCGATCCTCATTCTTCCATCCTGTTTTATTGGACCAGTAGTGGGATAAATACATACCGGGAATGAAAGACAGAGTTGGGACATATGTACGGCTTCAGTCTTTAATTCCTTTAAAGGGTTTGTTTAAATAAGACATCATCGATAATAATAATAATTCCGTTGATGGCAGAACCCTCATTTGAAAAATTTTGATTGTATTTTTAAGGTTGTAATCTGCGTTTTAGTGTAAGCAAATTCTAAATTTAGCTAACAACAACACTCAGACTCTATAATAGTTATGGTCTATCCAGTCGCATTTACATTTGTCTAATGGCAACATCCAACCGACAAGGGCTACTACTACTCTCTCTTTCTGTATTCAGCAGGGTTGTAAATATGTGGATAGGATGGGTAGACATGATGGTATGATGGTTACAGTGACACTCAGACTTCAAGTTTGGGAGACGGAACATAGCAAGATGATCGACTTAATATTTCAAAGATTTTACTACATACATTGCATTTCATGCAGTATTATTAGCCACAAACAGAACAAAAAAGGAAGATACAGTTAGCTGAAAGAGAGTCAGGGAGACCGTGTTCATATTTCAGCTCTGCTCTGACAAGCTTTGTATCTTCTCCATAAGGGTTTCAATCCTCTGATGAATAAAACACAAAAAAACACCATAAATCACCAAGGCATTGGTGGAAAAATAAATAAATGAATACATGAGAAGTAAAGCGAAAACCAAATGATATCAGCCATTTGAGCCGATTAAGATAATAAGACAAAAGTTTTGGGTAATAGTTATGGACTATACATTAATCCGAACAATCGGTATTTCGTAAAGACAGAAGAAAAGCTTACCTTAATGGACTGCGTAACATCATCCAGCTTAAATAATACCAAATCAGATAATGTGCCTCCGAAATCCTTCAACAAATACCATAAGAACCAGTCACATAGCTATATTGTTAGAGAAAAAGATAAACTAAATACACAGATACAGGTGAAGGGTTAACTAAGTGGAAAAAAGGGTAAAGGACTTGTAACTGTAATCCAATTATATTGTACTGTCCACATAGATGCTTAACAAGAATACAAGATTATACTGCGTGTGAAGAACAAATAACACCTTTAGACTTGAAAACGGCGATGTAATAAGACCACCACGCATTGAGGTACTTTCTCTCTCCCACTGATCAGTTGAAAATTTCCGACCTCTACCAACTAGTATGAGCTTTGAAGCTTCTGCCACGATAACCTAGATGCCACATATACAACTTAAAGCAATTTTTAAAATCTTAACAAATCGCAAGACTGTTATCATATTGGAAGGGGGATAGATTTTCTTGGCCCCAGCAAACATATTGCAGTCTGTAAGAAAAGTAGTTTCGAGTTACCTTTCTCAAATACCCTGGATTAGAGATGCCTTGAACCTGTAATTCATCTACAGGTGTTGCTCTTCCACGGGAAATGCTTTCAATTCTAAATGTATGAAGTCCATATGCTGATTGCAAGCAACCTAGCTAGAAATCATTTATCATGAGATCTCAACAAATCGATGCAGAGTATATGTTTTCTTGCTTTGTTATTTGGTACACAAGTATAAAGTCATACTCAGTTCAAAGCACCACAAACCAAGTAGAAAACTTATGAAAAATACCTTGTTCGATAATAATGCCAATCACTAGAGTAAGAGGAACGCGCTTCTCGACTTTTGCAACTCCCAAAAATGGAAGAAAGAACGGTCTCGTAACCTTTGCAAAATATAATTCCTTAGCATGGAGATGACACTAGGAATTCTCTAACAGCAATAAAATGAAGAAGCCAGAAAAACTAGTACCTTGTAAACTATTTCATTAGGTGTAATATATAACCGTCGTGAGGAGAAATCTTTACGCAGCACATATCTTCTGACAGGTATATATAGAAGCATGATAAGACCAACTCCCCACGCTAAAACCAACAGCAATGATATTAGTACCCATATAACTGAGTCATACTGTATATAATTTCTTGCAAGGTCTTCAAAGGAGGCTTCATAAAGAACCTGCCCTGAAATTTCTGCTTCATCATCTTCTAACTCTGATGCAGGACCTTCTAGTAAAAGTTCATTTGGTCGAGCATAGCCACGTATATCAATTGCATGACCCGACAACATCACTTCAGTCTTTAACAAAACAATTTAGCCTTCTGCCCAACAAAGCAAATTAGGATTCATCACTATAAGTGCAACGCCTGATTCAAGTCTGCAGAGAATTAGTTTAACATGAAGCCATCCATGATCCAATAAAGAGGTTTTAATCATCTTATCAATGCTCATAAACCTAGTTCGTCACAATGATGGAGCGGTTTCCATAAGCTACTTTACTACTATGTACATCATTTAGATTAAATCAGACTAGAAGATACTACCAAATACATTGACCGAATCGTTACGATTCCAAAATCAACCAACTAAACGATCACCCTAAAGCGTAAATCAAATGTTTGTGCCCCCATGTTACCTATTTTCGACAGGTAAATTTCAATGGATCAAATTGGGTCTAAAACCAAAACATGCTTCTGATTATGCTGCCACCCACATTATGTACAATTAGTCTCTAAAGCTCAGGTGTGTGTGTGTTTCTAGTTAGCTCATTGTTAGACCTTAGAAACAAACAGAACCTCGTTACATGATTACATCCATATGAATTTCCCAATACAAATAAGGATCAACTAGCAGAAGATAATCAAAACCCACAATTTTATTTCCCTCCAGAACATATAATTTCTTAAAAGAAGGCATTTTCCATAGATTAAACCATCAAGAGAAATGAAATTTTATGAAATATGAATAAGGAATGATGAGATATTTACCTCAGAGATCTTTGATTCCTTTAAAGGGTTTGTTTAAATCATTATGAGGAATGATTTAGTGGATGACAAAACCCTAATTTCAGATTTGTGGTTGTAATTTGCGTTTTACTGTAAGCAAATTCTAAACTTAGGTAACAACAACCAGTCTATTCATTTCTGATGATGATATACCGTATACGATTATCAGAGTTTCTAATAGACTTTAAGTATGGTCTATTATCTTTCTATTTGCATTTGTTTAATGGTAACACCTAGCTGATAAGGGCTACAACTGTATTCTTTTTTTTTTTGTTTTCCACATTTTCATCATGGTTTTTAAAATCTTACGCTTGACGCTAGATTCTGTTTTGAGCGGGAATTGAAAACCCCAGCTCCCACTCCCCTGTAGTAGGATGAACTAGTGTGCCACACACTTTGTTTTTTTTACAATAATTAGATTTCTTTTTGAAGCATAATAATTAGATTTATATAAATATTATCTTCCTAAATTTTATAATCACTAGTTACGAATAGTTTATTTATAAGAAAACATTCGTTTTAAACATCAACCATGAATTGACGCTTCACACTTCAATATATGCGTCGTTTCCTAAAAAATGAAAAACGATTCACGCTTCGCTTCACGCTTTCAATAGAAAGCGTTACACTAACGGCGAATTACATATAAAAATATAAACGAGAAACAATAAACAGGTAAACCACGATACACCTTGAATAAGATATAATGTGATGTTGGACACGCACGTGTTGCCTCTTTAGAATCTTAACAAGAAAAATCCGGAAAGATAAAACTTCGGCAAAGAAAAAAGAACATAACGCGATAAGTCCAAAACTGCAACATAGGCATAAGAGTCTCCGCATAAACTAATCCCAAGTAGATCTACAGGAACCTAGAAATATTTTGTTCTCCTTTGATATCCAGTGAGAAGTCTTGTAATACTAGAATTATATAAGAGTCCATAAACAAGTTGCGAAAAAAGAGCACCTCAGCTCGTGATAGAATTATCAAGATTGGTTCTTGCACACTTCTGGCCACCTCAAGAATGGTAAAAGTGTCACATCGGTGTATCCAGAATAGGAGGTACTTCTACTGATTGCAGATGACATTTTGAGCATTTCCATACTTTTATTCTTCGAGCAATGGTGATTTTTGCAAGATATTAATGTCGTTGTTGCAAACTGAAAGGCCGAAACAAGCATGTCATATCCAACAATCATAAGAAGCCGTCGTTTCCAAAACCACGGTTGGTTTTGTATAGTGGCCCTTATCCTGACCCTGCCAAGCATACGAACATCCGTGGCACACCCAATGCATGCAATCAAGGCTACTTCACATTCCAGGAAAGCCCATCTCCTTATTCTCAGCTAGTAGTCAATTGACATCACATTGCGTGGGTTGCCGTAAAAAACGTGAACCAAAATGGTTGACTACAGTTTCGCAAAACAATTTGAGATTATCAAATGCAATTGTTTTAGCCATACGTATATACTCATCATAAGCATCTGCAGAACACCATAATCTAGAATCCTAAGGGCCGCGGTGGCCTTTCGTTCAAGATTATTCCCTCGTATGTTTCGTGCATCAAATTGATAGTTAAATTTAGGGTTTATCCGACAAAGCTCTACAATAACCCGCCTGACCAAGTGATGTGCCATTCGGTAGCGACGTCGAAAATCCTGATCAGAATAGAGTCAGTAGACACTTCTATTAACAAAATAATCACGTATCATTTGTGACCTTCCTCTCGAAATCTCCATATGTATCTTTTTCTCAATATAGCTCCTGGTTCTGGATCTCGCAGAACTTTCCCGATGTATACTTGTAGCATTGCATTGGTTCTGGATCTCCATCTTCTGAATCTGCATCCATTTGTTCCAGCTGCTGCATTAACGCTTTTTATTGATGGAAAAATGTTTCTGCTAATAATTGAGCTTCCTCATTTCCCATACCAGGATCCATAACGAATGAAACAAAGAGAGATATCTAATAAATTAGAATTTATTTTTTTTTGTACAATAGAAAATGGAATGTGTTTGAGTGTGTTTAAAATAGGTGGATTGAGTGGTTACATCGGTGTAAACGAAATATATCCAATGGAAGATCCAACCCATGGAAAGAGTAGGAAGTTTCCGACCCTACCGGGTTGGCTCCCAAGCCTAACTTTGCTATTCTTAGACCATTTTTTTCATATACCAAACCTATTTTTTTCCTTTTGCCTACCCTTAACTATTTTTTCCTCCCATAAGCAAATTTATAGTTCCGCTTAGCTGTTGAGGTTGGTGAAATAGTAGCCGTTGGCCTACAGCCAATCCCGGGATGACCGACCCCGTACGGTACGTTCGGCTTATTCTGCTTCGATAGACCATCTTTCCACTGCAGAAAACGCAGTTTGGCCATCCATCTGACACCACAAACAAGTTTATTTCCATAGTTCCATTGAAATTGCTCTAATATGTCAATCGAAACCACAAAGTCAAATATTCCGAAAACTAAGCCAAAATTTTATGATGAAAGAAAAAGCAAAAGGATTATAAATCGACCATATACCTTCGTTTTTCCTGTTGGTTTCAAAAATGTTGGTGGCGATGAGTATTAAAATTCTTGTACACGGTACACCATTAATTAAAGTTTGAATTTAGTTTTAGAGTGGTTTTTTTTTGACAATAGTGGTTTAGCACATGATTTTCTGCTAGATCAACACAAGAATATACACAACATACGTGTTACTGTTAACTTAACAATGTTACATGTGATAAAGATAAAGGAGGTCTAGGGGTAAAGAATCTAAAAATGATGAATATTGCACTCATCATGAAGTGGTTGTGGCGTTTCGGATGTGAAAAAACGACTCTTTGGAGGACAATTGTGGCAGAGCACGATAAAGATCCTCTTGGGTGGTCTACTAAGACGCAAAAATCAGCTTATGGTTGTAGTATTTGGAAAGGAGTATGCAAGTTTGATGAGGACTTTAAGTCCAATTACATGATGCAGGTAGGTGATGAAAATCACACTAGTTTTTGGAATGATATATGGATCTCCAATATTCCTTTGAGAGTTCAATTTCCAGCAACTTATGCAATTTCAGGATCGAAAAGCGCAGTGGCTGCAGAGGTTATAGTTTTTGAAAGTGGCATGGTCAGTTGGAATTTAGATATTTATAGAAGAGTTTACGATGGGGTCATTACAGAATTAACTTCTTTACTCCTTTTACTTGACAACTTTCAATCTAATAGCACTACAACGGATTCAGATAAGAGAATTTGGTTGGGTGAAAAAGCTAATGGAATCTTTTCAGTAAAGTCGTGTTACAATTGGCTCCACAAATCAACTCCTCATCCTCCAAGATTTATCCCTAAAAAGAGGATTTGGTCGTGTAACTGGCCAACAAAAGCAAGTTTTTTTATGTGGGCTGCAGGTTATGAAAAAATTTCTATGCAAGACTTAATGGGTAGAAGAGGATGGCATGAAGAGTGGGTAAATCATTGTTATCTATGTGTACAAGATGGGAAGTCCGTCAATCATCTTCTCATTCATTGCAAGGTAGCGTGGGAAGTTTGGTGTTTTTTTCTTTAAGGAGTGGTCGTTTAAATGGGTAACTCCACCGAACTTGTTAACTCTTATCATTTCTTGGCCTCTTCGTGCTAATACTGCAAGGAAATCAATGGTTCTAAAAGTTCTTTCTGCTGCGGTTTTATGGTGTCTTTGGGATGAGAGAAACATGAGAGCTTTTCAAAATACTAGTAAGGATGAATACGGCATCATCAACTCTGTTAAGCTCACTGTGGCATACTGGTTCCATAACAGGGGTGTGTTTCGAGGCATTTCTATGGAACAATTTGCTATTAGTTAGAAGGAAGTTTTGTTTCAACCACCATGAGCTTGTTGTTTGAAGTTTAAAGGAGTTTGTTGAGTTTTTTTTTCGTTTTGGTTTTCTACCTTGTTTTTTGGAGGCGGGTTGTGTTGGTTCTATGGCTTTGTTTCTTTTGAGGTTGTTACTCGGTGGCTTTTCCTCTTTTTCTCTTTTTTTCGGTCAGTTTTGGTTAGTCCATAATTCATGTACCCAATCATTTCATGTATAAAATTTTTAATTTACTGATAAAAAAAAAACAATGTTAGTTTCTGCCATTTAAGTATTCTACTATTAGTTTTGTGTTTATACGGCTAAGGGTAGTCGCATATTCATATAAAATGAATTTGGTTGTTAAAAACTCCTATCTAAATGGGTTGTAGACTTGTAGCAGTGCATTGTGGTTGGTAATGCATTAGGTGGCATGCCCCATTCAGCCATTGCTACCGCCGCTAAAGTTTATATGCTTCAATAAAATATGGAAACTGTTGAGTCGAACTGTCGAAGAGTCATTTTTCAGATTGAAAAATAAAAAAACACTAGAAGGAATTCAAAGTTCGAAACTCTAATATGTATATTCCTAAACAAAGGTCGGTAATAGTAACGTGAAAGAGTACTGAGTTCATGGCGCATGAAACATTTTTCTAATTCCTAACTATTTGACACTGGATATGAACTTTAACCTAACTATTGCAAGAGCCATTGCGCATAAGCAGAATCAACAGTTCCCTTTGCAGTCTTGCAGAACAACATCTACTATTGTTTTTGCGGTTTGTTTTTGGATTTAGTGTCCAAAACAAATTAAACTGATGAAGTTTTGGAGAAAATAATTACTAACCAAGCAAAATCCAAAGTATTTTTCTATTCGAGCTCTAGTACTCATCTTCTAAGTTAGTATTCATCTGCGACGGACCCGGCGGCAGACCGCATGTCCAGAACTACTGTAAATACTTTCAGACAGCTCCAAATCCATTGCAAACTGTCACTGAGGTGTTGGCTTTCGCCTGGTAACCTAACTTTCCGTCCGGTTTGACGATCTCATCTCATTGACCATTTTTACCAGTTTAAATTAATAATTGAAAGGAAAAAATAAATAAAAATCTTGTTCAGTTATTTTAAAATGGGTTACGTGTGTAGTTCCCCCATAAATGCACGTTCACATTATCAAATCCAGTTGTATATAACCAAAGAATCGATTATTTAAGTCAGCTACCGGCCACCATAAGCTTAGCTTATAGTATAATCGGTTACCTTTGAATTTTTTGATTGCCAAATTTACCCTAAATCAAAAACTATCGCTGTAAAGTAAATTTTGTCTAAAAACAACGTAACGCGAAATATCCCACAAATTCCAAAATCCACCGCATGGCATAATCCAAACCAATCCAGGAAAATGTGCATGGGAATTGGGATAGAGGAAGAGGACAATCTGGGAAATATGACCGAAAAAAGTATTAAAACAACTTCATTAAATATTTCTTGCCTTGCTAGCTTTTGCTGGACTCATATATTAACAGACTTCTCACTGTTTAGAATCAAGAAATAATTCCAAGTTTTCTTTCTGCTACAATTCTCCTCTATTTTTCATGGTTTTCAGACCATGAGCATTCGAAATTCTCCAACCTTACCACTTGCTTTCTTATTCATTCTCGTCATAATTCAGCTTCCATCTTTCAGTTATAGCTATAGAACGCAAAACAAAAAAACCAACCATACAAGTAGAAGAGTCGAATAGATATCTATGGCGCTTATCAACGGAAATTTCTCCTGCCAGAAGGTACAGAAGGAACGACAGCATGCGTCTATTATATGGAGTTTTTAGACGATCGGAACCCTCTCGACCAAATCCACTTCATAATTGATCAGAGCTTTTTTCTGTCATTAAAGCTCCAGAGTTCAATTTGTATGGCATGGCTCTTCAATGCAAGCTTTCATACCTTATGTAATAGAGTTTTTCTATTGTTTTCCTCTTCTTCATAGATGTGTGTAGCGTGTATACAGAGGGATATTAATGTGTGTTCTATTTATTGCCGTGTAATAAATAAGTTGTCTGTTGCTCAGCAGCACAGGTCAGTTTGTCCGAAAGGAATCCCTAGCTAGGTCTCTCTTACGAGTAAGGCTCGAAAGTCATGACCTTAAAAGCCGTTACATTAGACAACCGATCCTTCACATCAGACTACTGTGCAACATCAGGTTGTCAGAGATGCCAAAAGACTCCACATATGTGAATATAAATTAAAAATCAGAAGACCGAGCAAAAAAAAGAAATCGGAGGTAATCAACAACAACAAATGCTACCATTGAACAGTATCATCCTCTTCAATTTCAGAATATCCAGACCGACTGACCGAGAACCTCATCTTAGGGTAAGAAGCAACCACGCCCCCGACTAGCAAGCAATGCCTCATGATATGACTCATACACGCCAAACATACTTATAAAGTTCTTTTAAAAAGAAGAGATAATTACAAAAATTGATGTGGGAGATGTCAGTGTAATATAATGGTAAAGTTATCATGTGATGTTACCCATGATCTAAGTTGGAAATATCAACATAACGGTAAAGTTATCATGTGATGTTACCGATGATTTAAGTTGGAAATTATCAACCAATGTAGTAAAATTTTGGATATCGATCCCGGCCGAGACATGTTGACGGATCTGTCTGAGTAAAATTTCGATGTTACTATTCCTAATTTTTTTACTTCTATAGATAAGTCATCCGAGGTTTAAGACTAACTTGAATTCTCCCTTATTATTATGACAACCGATGGAAAATCAAATCGTTAGGGCTATTTTTGATTATTTGTTTTTAATTAAATTTCCATACTACACCTAGACTTACTAACTTGTCTCAGTGGAATCTCGGTGGTCTTACCGAGTCTTTCGGCTCTCGCTCGCAATCTCGTCTCGCCGAGGTTAAAATTCATCTTTATTTAGTGTTGGTCGATATTGGTTTCATATATAACTGCCAACACTAAATCTTTTATCGATCTAAAAAGGAAATTACTATTTACCAGTGTGTGTTTTGATGAAAACCAAAAGTAGCTTAGCATATACTCCCTCCATCCCACTATTAATTGACCTGTTTACTTTTAGATTTTGTCCCATAATAAATGACCTATATCACTAAACAATGAGATATTTCTTAAATTATCCATTTAATTGATAATAATAAATATAAGAAATATGCATAATTTGATAGGCATGTTTATATTCGTTATTTAGGTGTTTTAAAATGCTTTTCAATTGTATGAAGTTTGCGAACATCCGTGGTGTAGTTTGAGAGATAAATCATTTTAAAATTTCACTAGTTATTATCCATAAGGTTATAATTGTAAAAAAATTGCTTAAAAGTACTCTTTTCCCTTGCTTGCCTTACAAACTTGAACTAGGTCAATTAATAATGGGTTGGAGGGAGTAAAACATTTTTTCGACTACCATTATGGACATGGTTGAACATTAAAAGGGAAGAGAAAGGGGGAATCTCGAGGAGAGGTGCGATTTACAAATCGGCGCCTCCGTGAGTTGGCTTAGTTTTCATAACTCTTTCAAAATTGGGGATTGTGATAAGATGAGTACTGGAAGATAGATACAGGATAATGGAGAGAACAAGTAGAGAGCATTATTTGGAACAGGGAAGTAGGCCTAGCGTGCTAGAAAGGAAGAGGAGGAGTGGAACCAGTTTCGATAACAGGAAATGGGCTATATAGCCAAAAACACAAGTTTTCTGGGCCATATGGACTGGTAGAAGTTTCGTCTGGGTCAAATGGACAGTTCAACTTTTTAATTGAAACTGACCCAATTACCCTTTTGTAACTGCACGTTCTCCGTCTCCTCAACAAAACCACGTTCTCCTTCTCTCTTCAGATGAAAACCGCCAACATCCTTCTTCTTCATCTTCTCACAAACTAGAAGAGGAACAAATTCGTCCACTGTTTCCCTAAACCAAAAACCATCAGAAATCGATTTCCTCCACCGTCTCCTAACCATCAACAGTAGCAGATTCATCAGAAACCATCCGAAAATCAGTTTCCTGCAATACTTGTTATGCATAACTGCTTATGCAATAAAAGCAACTATGTATTGCTTTATCATGAACTTTGCACTAAGCCAACAAAGGTATTGCTTTAGTATCCGTCCTTTACGTATGCAAATAAGTTTAATTTCATGATATCCACGCAATAGGTTGCATGCATATGTCGTACTTTTGAGCAAAATATTATCATAACACATTGGCACATCGTAAACAAAGACAAAAACGAAGGAACATAAAAAGCGAGATGACGTGAAACATTGCACCCCTTAAACCATACTACTCTAATTAGGAGATATAGGATCGTCAAACGAGAACCTTTCCGGGATTGTGAATTTGATTCCCGTGCTACTAGTTGACCCCCATTTTTACACAGGATATTTATGAATGCAATCCTCCCAAGGATTACCCTTGGGACATGATTTCACATTTTTAAGTGCGACCCAGACTGCACTATTACACTTAAACCCACTTCCTAATGCAATCTGCCAGACACGGTCGTTCTTGCACATCCTTCCTTTAGCCTCCATGTAGGCCAACTCATACCAAATTGAGCTTGATGACGTGTTTCCAAATCGATGAAGAGTCATTCGTGAAGGTTCAACATGAGCAGGCGAAAGATTTAGGTTATTTTCCATTTCATCGACTATTGCTCTTCCACCAGCATGTATACAGAAATGCTCAAATGCAAGTTTGAAATCAGGAATGTAAGTCTTTATTTTCGGGTTCTTGCACAACTTCTTAATCACCATAGCAGTGATAAAACGAAGTTGTTCGCTGATTGGAAGGACGAGAGGACCTAAAGTGGTGATGTTGGTCTTTAGTGCCAGTCCTGCAATTTCCATGAGACTTTTGCATAGGGCGACACCAACTTTACCAGCTTCGTCATCATCCTGCCTTACACATGTAAATGCTTCGTCGTTTGAACCAAAATGGGTTCTCACAATATGAACTAATTTGTACTTGGCTTGTCGCTTGTCTTGAAATTTGTTGGAGAGAAGAATCGCAGCTCCGCCTACACGAAATAGACAATTAGTTACCATCATGGATTTGTTGTTTCCATCGTACGCCGATAGAGTAAGGTTCTCTGTGCTCAAGACAATTGCATACGTGTCTCGATGAGCCTGTAGTAAATCCTTGGCAAGATCAATTGCTATGACTCCAGCACTGCAGCCCATCCCTCCCAAACTAAAACTCTTAATATTACTTCTCAGTTTATATTTGTTAATGATCATGGAGGAAAGCGATGGGACATGATTAAACAAACTGCAATTTACCACAAGAATACCAATGTCCTCAGGTTTAACATTAGTATTTGAGAAAAGAATATCCAGAGCTCCAAACATAACTTCCTCCGTCTCTTTTCTTCCCATCGCCAAACATCGGTCTGGTGGATGGCAATGCAAGCCTTCTGGAACACAAGTTTCTTCACCTAGTCCAGATCGCTCGAGAATCTTTTGTTGGAATACAATAGATGAGGCACTCTGGTTGCTATAACGCTGAACACGGTCAATGAGTAATTCAAATGAAACTTGAAGATGACTAGGTGGGCGATAACAGGAAAAATCAACTAGATAGACAGTTCGAGGCCGTTTCATCATGTAAACTGATAAACCAGAAACGATACCCGCACAAATTGTAGCACTGACAAGATTGAACTTGGCTATGTGATAATACCAAAGCTTATACACATACTCACGATTCTCTGAACTGACTTCAAAGAAAAATACAGCGATAAAAGGAATAAGAAAAGAATTAGCAGATGACTAATCAAGTAATGGTAAGCCAACTGGACATATTTAAAATTAATACTTTTTGTGGAATATGATGGCGACCTCTGATTTCCGCTAGCAGGAATGCTGCCATTATCATCTGTTGTCATGTTGTTTCAACTTTTTAAGAACCAAGAATGCGCACTAAGTAAATGCCAGAATGAAAAAAAATGCCCGTGATGTATGTAGTAGTGTATGAACGCTGAGGATATGTATGTCTCCTTAATGACTACCAAGGGGATTTTATTGTACCACCTTGGCCCTTCAGTATAACATGTATTCCCTGCAGCCATTAAATTTCTGTACGAATTTTACTTAAATTTGCTTAAGTAGTCTCTTTATTTCCTTATTAACGTTTTTCTTTAATGGCTGTCTGGAAATCCATGTATTAACTAGATGAAATCTCTGCAACGTCTTCTTTACTTTTCTTTAAGTTAGCCCTTTCTTGCTACTTGAATTAGCTTAATTTTTCCATGTTCTTATCTGGACCATGAACTCATAAATGGTAGGACTGAATGGTAATGGCCCCCATGACCTCGTCAGTAATGGTAGGACTGAATGGTAACATGGAGTTTTTAAATAAAAAATGTCAGGGAAATTAAACACAAGGTTTCAGCACCAGCCAACTACTAACAGTCACAGTGGTGAGCAGTGAATGGATTTGGCCAAATCTGCAATTAAATAGCACAGCTAGCCAAGGCTGATAATTCTTAGATGTCGGCTTCAGTATTCCACTGTAATAGAGGGTTTGTTCAGCTGTGTAATGTACTATACGTACATTGCAATGTCCGTAGTCAGACGTCTTCTTCTTTGTCTCTAGTAGTAATTTTTCTTTCAATCAAACGAACGTTTTGAGGGGGATGTGGTTGTTTGCAAAGAAAGAAAGAAGACAGTTTCATGTGTACGTAGTCAGACTTCTTCTTCTTCTTTTTCTTTGCCTCTAGTAGTAATTTTGAGTTGGTTTTCAGTCAGTTGATTGTAACAAACAAGTGCTACGTGCACATGGTGATTCCCCCTCAATGGATTGGCCTTCAAATAAGGAAGGTTGAGGTGCATGTCAGTCATCTACTTTGTCAAATCCTTCTTTATTTTTCATCACATAAATGTACTCGATCCTCATTCTTCCATCCTGTTTTATTGGACCAGTAGTGGGATAAATACATACCGGGAATGAAAGACAGAGTTGGGACATATGTACGGCTTCAGTCTTTAATTCCTTTAAAGGGTTTGTTTAAATAAGACATCATCGATAATAATAATAATTCCGTTGATGGCAGAACCCTCATTTGAAAAATTTTGATTGTATTTTTAAGGTTGTAATCTGCGTTTTAGTGTAAGCAAATTCTAAATTTAGCTAACAACAACACTCAGACTCTATAATAGTTATGGTCTATCCAGTCGCATTTACATTTGTCTAATGGCAACATCCAACCGACAAGGGCTACTACTACTCTCTCTTTCTGTATTCAGCAGGGTTGTAAATATGTGGATAGGATGGGTAGACATGATGGTATGATGGTTACAGTGACACTCAGACTTCAAGTTTGGGAGACGGAACATAGCAAGATGATCGACTTAATATTTCAAAGATTTTACTACATACATTGCATTTCATGCAGTATTATTAGCCACAAACAGAACAAAAAAGGAAGATACAGTTAGCTGAAAGAGAGTCAGGGAGACCGTGTTCATATTTCAGCTCTGCTCTGACAAGCTTTGTATCTTCTCCATAAGGGTTTCAATCCTCTGATGAATAAAACACAAAAAAACACCATAAATCACCAAGGCATTGGTGGAAAAATAAATAAATGAATACATGAGAAGTAAAGCGAAAACCAAATGATATCAGCCATTTGAGCCGATTAAGATAATAAGACAAAAGTTTTGGGTAATAGTTATGGACTATACATTAATCCGAACAATCGGTATTTCGTAAAGACAGAAGAAAAGCTTACCTTAATGGACTGCGTAACATCATCCAGCTTAAATAATACCAAATCAGATAATGTGCCTCCGAAATCCTTCAACAAATACCATAAGAACCAGTCACATAGCTATATTGTTAGAGAAAAAGATAAACTAAATACACAGATACAGGTGAAGGGTTAACTAAGTGGAAAAAAGGGTAAAGGACTTGTAACTGTAATCCATGTATCCATATTTGTACTGTCCACATAGATGCTTAACAAGAATACAAGATTATACTGCGTGTGAAGAACAAATAACACCTTTAGACTTGAAAACGGCGATGTAATAAGACCACCACGCATTGAGGTACTTTCTCTCTCCCACTGATCAGTTGAAAATTTCCGACCTCTACCAACTAGTATGAGCTTTGAAGCTTCTGCCACGATAACCTAGATGCCACATATACAACTTAAAGCAATTTTTAAAATCTTAACAAATCGCAAGACTGTTATCATATTGGAAGGGGGATAGATTTTCTTGGCCCCAGCAAACATATTGCAGTCTGTAAGAAAAGTAGTTTCGAGTTACCTTTCTCAAATACCCTGGATTAGAGATGCCTTGAACCTGTAATTCATCTACAGGTGTTGCTCTTCCCGGGAAATGCTTTCAATTCTAAATGTATGAAGTCCATATGCTGATTGCAAGCAACCTAGCTAGAAATCATTTATCATGAGATCTCAACAAATCGATGCAGAGTATATGTTTTCTTGCTTTGTTATTTGGTACACAAGTATAAAGTCATACTCAGTTCAAAGCACCACAAACCAAGTAGAAAACTTATGAAAAATACCTTGTTCGATAATAATGCCAATCACTAGAGTAAGAGGAACGCGCTTCTCGACTTTTGCAACTCCCAAAAATGGAAGAAAGAACGGTCTCGTAACCTTTGCAAAATATAATTCCTTAGCATGGAGATGACACTAGGAATTCTCTAACAGCAATAAAATGAAGAAGCCAGAAAAACTAGTACCTTGTAAACTATTTCATTAGGTGTAATATATAACCGTCGTGAGGAGAAATCTTTACGCAGCACATATCTTCTGACAGGTATATATAGAAGCATGATAAGACCAACTCCCCACGCTAAAACCAACAGCAATGATATTAGTACCCATATAACTGAGTCATACTGTATATAATTTCTTGCAAGGTCTTCAAAGGAGGCTTCATAAAGAACCTGCCCTGAAATTTCTGCTTCATCATCTTCTAACTCTGATGCAGGACCTTCTAGTAAAAGTTCATTTGGTCGAGCATAGCCACGTATATCAATTGCATGACCCGACAACATCACTTCAGTCTTTAACAAAACAATTTAGCCTTCTGCCCAACAAAGCAAATTAGGATTCATCACTATAAGTGCAACGCCTGATTCAAGTCTGCAGAGAATTAGTTTAACATGAAGCCATCCATGATCCAATAAAGAGGTTTTAATCATCTTATCAATGCTCATAAACCTAGTTCGTCACAATGATGGAGCGGTTTCCATAAGCTACTTTACTACTATGTACATCATTTAGATTAAATCAGACTAGAAGATACTACCAAATACATTGACCGAATCGTTACGATTCCAAAATCAACCAACTAAACGATCACCCTAAAGCGTAAATCAAATGTTTGTGCCCCCATGTTACCTATTTTCGACAGGTAAATTTCAATGGATCAAATTGGGTCTAAAACCAAAACATGCTTCTGATTATGCTGCCACCCACATTATGTACAATTAGTCTCTAAAGCTCAGGTGTGTGTGTGTGTTTCTAGTTAGCTCATTGTTAGACCTTAGAAACAAACAGAACCTCGTTACATGATTACATCCATATGAATTTCCCAATACAAATAAGGATCAACTAGCAGAAGATAATCAAAACCCACAATTTTATTTCCCTCCAGAACATATAATTTCTTAAAAGAAGGCATTTTCCATAGATTAAACCATCAAGAGAAATGAAATTTTATGAAATATGAATAAGGAATGATGAGATATTTACCTCAGAGATCTTTGATTCCTTTAAAGGGTTTGTTTAAATCATTATGAGGAATGATTTAGTGGATGACAAAACCCTAATTTCAGATTTGTGGTTGTAATTTGCGTTTTACTGTAAGCAAATTCTAAACTTAGGTAACAACAACCAGTCTATTCATTTCTGATGATGATATACCGTATACGATTATCAGAGTTTCTAATAGACTTTAAGTATGGTCTATTATCTTTCTATTTGCATTTGTTTAATGGTAACACCTAGCTGATAAGGGCTACAACTGTATTCTTTTTTTTTTTGTTTTCCACATTTTCATCATGGTTTTTAAAATCTTACGCTTGACGCTAGATTCTGTTTTGAGCGGGAATTGAAAACCCCAGCTCCCACTCCCCTGTAGTAGGATGAACTAGTGTGCCACACACTTTGTTTTTTTTACAATAATTAGATTTCTTTTTGAAGCATAATAATTAGATTTATATAAATATTATCTTCCTAAATTTTATAATCACTAGTTACGAATAGTTTATTTATAAGAAAACATTCGTTTTAAACATCAACCATGAATTGACGCTTCACACTTCAATATATGCGTCGTTTCCTAAAAAATGAAAAACGATTCACGCTTCGCTTCACGCTTTCAATAGAAAGCGTTACACTAACGGCGAATTACATATAAAAATATAAACGAGAAACAATAAACAGGTAAACCACGATACACCTTATGAATAAGATATAATGTGATGTTGGACACGCACGTGTTGCCTCTTTAGAATCTTAACAAGAAAAATCCGGAAAGATAAAACTTCGGCAAAGAAAAAAGAACATAACGCGATAAGTCCAAAACTGCAACATAGGCATAAGAGTCTCCGCATAAACTAATCCCAAGTAGATCTACAGGAACCTAGAAATATTTTGTTCTCCTTTGATATCCAGTGAGAAGTCTTGTAATACTAGAATTATATAAGAGTCCATAAACAAGTTGCGAAAAAAGAGCACCTCAGCTCGTGATAGAATTATCAAGATTGGTTCTTGCACACTTCTGGCCACCTCAAGAATGGTAAAAGTGTCACATCGGTGTATCCAGAATAGGAGGTACTTCTACTGATTGCAGATGACATTTTGAGCATTTCCATACTTTTATTCTTCGAGCAATGGTGATTTTTGCAAGATATTAATGTCGTTGTTGCAAACTGAAAGGCCGAAACAAGCATGTCATATCCAATCATAAGAAGCCGTCGTTTCCAAAACCACGGTTGGTTTTGTATAGTGGCCCTTATCCTGACCCTGCCAAGCATACGAACATCCGTGGCACACCCAATGCATGCAATCAAGGCTACTTCACATTCCAGGAAAGCCCATCTCCTTATTCTCAGCTAGTAGTCAATTGACATCACATTGCGTGGGTTGCCGTAAAAAACGTGAACCAAAATGGTTGACTACAGTTTCGCAAAACAATTTGAGATTATCAAATGCAATTGTTTTAGCCATACGTATATACTCATCATAAGCATCTGCAGAACACCATAATCTAGAATCCTAAGGGCCGCGGTGGCCTTTCGTTCAAGATTATTCCCTCGTATGTTTCGTGCATCAAATTGATAGTTAAATTTAGGGTTTATCCGACAAAGCTCTACAATAACCCGCCTGACCAAGTGATGTGCCATTCGGTAGCGACGTCGAAAATCCTGATCAGAATAGAGTCAGTAGACACTTCTATTAACAAAATAATCACGTATCATTTGTGACCTTCCTCTCGAAATCTCCATATGTATCTTTTTCTCAATATAGCTCCTGGTTCTGGATCTCGCAGAACTTTCCCGATGTATACTTGTAGCATTGCATTGGTTCTGGATCTCCATCTTCTGAATCTGCATCCATTTGTTCCAGCTGCTGCATTAACGCTTTTTATTGATGGAAAAATGTTTCTGCTAATAATTGAGCTTCCTCATTTCCCATACCAGGATCCATAACGAATGAAACAAAGAGAGATATCTAATAAATTAGAATTTATTTTTTTTGTACAATAGAAAATGGAATGTGTTTGAGTGTGTTTAAAATAGGTGGATTGAGTGTGTTTACATCGGTGTAAAACGAAATATATCCAATGGAAGATCCAACCCATGGAAAGAGTAGGAAGTTTCCGACCCTACCGGGTTGGCTCCCAAGCCTAACTTTGCTATTCTTAGACCATTTTTTTCATATACCAAACCTATTTTTTTCCTTTTGCCTACCCTTAACTATTTTTTCCTCCCATAAGCAAATTTATAGTTCCGCTTAGCTGTTGAGGTTGGTGAAATAGTAGTTGGCCTACAGCCAATCCCGGGATGACCGACCCCGTACGGTACGTTCGGCTTATTCTGCTTCGATAGACCATCTTTCCACTGCAGAAAACGCAGTTTGGCCATCCATCTGACACCACAAACAAGTTTATTTCCATAGTTCCATTGAAATTGCTCTAATATGTCAATCGAAACCACAAAGTCAAATATTCCGAAAACTAAGCCAAAATTTTATGATGAAAGAAAAAGCAAAAGGATTATAAATCGACCATATACCTTCGTTTTTCCTGTTGGTTTCAAAAATGTTGGTGGCGATGAGTATTAAAATTCTTGTACACGGTACACCATTAATTAAAGTTTGAATTTAGTTTTAGAGTGTTTTTTTTTGACAATAGTGGTTTAGCACATGATTTTCTGCTAGATCAACACAAGAATATACACAACATACGTGTTACTGTTAACTTAACAATGTTACATGTGATAAAGATAAAGGAGGTCTAGGGGTAAAGAATCTAAAAATGATGAATATTGCACTCATCATGAAGTGGTTGTGGCGTTTCGGATGTGAAAAAACGACTCTTTGGAGGACAATTGTGGCAGAGAAGCACGATAAAGATCCTCTTGGGTGGTCTACTAAGACGCAAAAATCAGCTTATGGTTGTAGTATTTGGAAAGGAGTATGCAAGTTTGATGAGGACTTTAAGTCCAATTACATGATGCAGGTAGGTGATGAAAATCACACTAGTTTTTGGAATGATATATGGATCTCCAATATTCCTTTGAGAGTTCAATTTCCAGCAACTTATGCAATTTCAGGATCGAAAAGCGCAGTGGCTGCAGAGGTTATAGTTTTTGAAAGTGGCATGGTCAGTTGGAATTTAGATATTTATAGAAGAGTTTACGATGGGGTCATTACAGAATTAACTTCTTTACTCCTTTTACTTGACAACTTTCAATCTAATAGCACTACAACGGATTCAGATAAGAGAATTTGGTTGGGTGAAAAAGCTAATGGAATCTTTTCAGTAAAGTCGTGTTACAATTGGCTCCACAAATCACTCCTCATCCTCCAAGATTTATCCCTAAAAAGAGGATTTGGTCGTGTAACTGGCCAACAAAAGCAAGTTTTTTTATGTGGGCTGCAGGTTATGAAAAAATTTCTATGCAAGACTTAATGGGTAGAAGAGGATGGCATGAAGAGTGGGTAAATCATTGTTATCTATGTGTACAAGATGGGAAGTCCGTCAATCATCTTCTCATTCATTGCAAGGTAGCGTGGGAAGTTTGGTGTTTTTTTCTTTAAGGAGTGGTCGTTTAAATGGGTAACTCCACCGAACTTGTTAACTCTTATCATTTCTTGGCCTCTTCGTGCTAATACTGCAAGGAAATCAATGGTTCTAAAAGTTCTTTCTGCTGCGGTTTTATGGTGTCTTTGGGATGAGAGAAACATGAGAGCTTTTCAAAATACTAGTAAGGATGAATACGGCATCATCAACTCTGTTAAGCTCACTGTGGCATACTGGTTCCATAACAGGGGTGTGTTTCGAGGCATTTCTATGGAACAATTTGCTATTAGTTAGAAGGAAGTTTTGTTTCAACCACCATGAGCTTGTTGTTTGAAGTTTAAAGGAGTTTGTTGAGTTTTTTTTTCGTTTTGGTTTTCTACCTTGTTTTTTGGAGGCGGGTTGTGTTGGTTCTATGGCTTTGTTTCTTTTGAGGTTGTTACTCGGTGGCTTTTTCTTTTTCTCTTTTTTTCGGTCAGTTTTGGTTAGTCCATAATTCATGTACCCAATCATTTCATGTATAAAATTTTTAATTTACTGATAAAAAAAAAAGACAATGTTAGTTTCTGCCATTTAAGTATTCTACTATTAGTTTTGTGTTTATACGGCTAAGGGTAGTCGCATATTCATATAAAATGAATTTGGTTGTTAAAAACTCCTATCTAAATGGGTTGTAGACTTGTAGCAGTGCATTGTGGTTGGTAATGCATTAGGTGGCATGCCCCATTCAGCCATTGCTACCGCCGCTAAAGTTTATATGCTTCAATAAAATATGGAAACTGTTGAGTCGAACTGTCGAAGAGTCATTTTTCAGATTGAAAAAAAAAAAAACACTAGAAGGAATTCAAAGTTCGAAACTCTAATATGTATATTCCTAAACAAAGGTCGGTAATAGTAACGTGAAAGAGTACTGAGTTCATGGCGCATGAAACATTTTTCTAATTCCTAACTATTTGACACTGGATATGAACTTTAACCTAACTATTGCAAGAGCCATTGCGCATAAGCAGAATCAACAGTTCCCTTTGCAGTCTTGCAGAACAACATCTACTATTGTTTTTGCGGTTTGTTTTTGGATTTAGTGTCCAAAACAAATTAAACTGATGAAGTTTTGGAGAAAATAATTACTAACCAAGCAAAATCCAAAGTATTTTTCTATTCGAGCTCTAGTACTCATCTTCTAAGTTAGTATTCATCTGCGACGGACCCGGCGGCAGACCGCATGTCCAGAACTACTGTAAATACTTTCAGACAGCTCCAAATCCATTGCAAACTGTCACTGAGGTGTTGGCTTTCGCCTGGTAACCTAACTTTCCGTCCGGTTTGACGATCTCATCTCATTGACCATTTTTACCAGTTTAAATTAATAATTGAAAGGAAAAAATAAATAAAAATCTTGTTCAGTTATTTAAAATGGGTTACGTGTGTAGTTCCCCCATAAATGCACGTTCACATTATCAAATCCAGTTGTATATAACCAAAGAATCGATTATTTAAGTCAGCTACCGGCCACCATAAGCTTAGCTTATAGTATAATCGGTTACCTTTGAATTTTTTGATTGCCAAATTTACCCTAAATCAAAAACTATCGCTGTAAAGTAAATTTTGTCTAAAAACAACGTAACGCGAAATATCCCACAAATTCCAAAATCCACCGCATGGCATAATCCAAACCAATCCAGGAAAATGTGCATGGGAATTGGGATAGAGGAAGAGGACAATCTGGGAAATATGACCGAAAAAAGTATTAAACAACTTCATTAAATATTTCTTGCCTTGCTAGCTTTTGCTGGACTCATATATTAACAGACTTCTCACTGTTTAGAATCAAGAAATAATTCCAAGTTTTCTTTCTGCTACAATTCTCCTCTATTTTTCATGGTTTTCAGACCATGAGCATTCGAAATTCTCCAACCTTACCACTTGCTTTCTTATTCATTCTCGTCATAATTCAGCTTCCATCTTTCAGTTATAGCTATAGAACGCAAAACAAAAAAGAACCAACCATACAAGTAGAAGAGTCGAATAGATATCTATGGCGCTTATCAACGGAAATTTCTCCTGCCAGAAGGTACAGAAGGAACGACAGCATGCGTCTATTATATGGAGTTTTTAGACGATCGGAACCCTCTCGACCAAATCCACTTCATAATTGATCAGAGCTTTTTTCTGTCATTAAAGCTCCAGAGTTCAATTTGTATGGCATGGCTCTTCAATGCAAGCTTTCATACCTTATGTAATAGAGTTTTTCTATTGTTTTCCTCTTCTTCATAGATGTGTGTAGCGTGTATACAGAGGGATATTAATGTGTGTTCTATTTATTGCCGTGTAATAAATAAGTTGTCTGTTGCTCAGCAGCACAGGTCAGTTTGTCCGAAAGGAATCCCTAGCTAGGTCTCTCTTACGAGTAAGGCTCGAAAGTCATGACCTTAAAAGCCGTTACATTAGACAACCGATCCTTCACATCAGACTACTGTGCAACATCAGGTTGTCAGAGATGCCAAAAGACTCCACATATGTGAATATAAATTAAAAATCAGAAGACCGAGCAAAAAAAAGAAATCGGAGGTAATCAACAACAACAAATGCTACCATTGAACAGTATCATCCTCTTCAATTTCAGAATATCCAGACCGACTGACCGAGAACCTCATCTTAGGGTAAGAAGCAACCACGCCCCCGACTAGCAAGCAATGCCTCATGATATGACTCATACACGCCAAACATACTTATAAAGTTCTTTTAAAAAGAAGAGATAATTACAAAAATTGATGTGGGAGATGTCAGTGTAATATAATGGTAAAGTTATCATGTGATGTTACCCATGATCTAAGTTGGAAATATCAACATAACGGTAAAGTTATCATGTGATGTTACCGATGATTTAAGTTGGAAATTATCAACCAATGTAGTAAAATTTTGGATATCGATCCCGGCCGAGACATGTTGACGGATCTGTCTGAGTAAAATTTCGATGTTACTATTCCTAATTTTTTATACTTCTATAGATAAGTCATCCGAGGTTTAAGACTAACTTGAATTCTCCCTTATTATTATGACAACCGATGGAAAATCAAATCGTTAGGGCTATTTTTGATTATTTGTTTTTAATTAAATTTCCATACTACACCTAGACTTACTAACTTGTCTCAGTGGAATCTCGGTGGTCTTACCGAGTCTTTCGGCTCTCGCTCGCAATCTCGTCTCGCCGAGGTTAAAAGATTCATCTACCTTTAGTGTTGGTCGATATTGGTTTCATATATAACTGCCAACACTAAATCTTTTATCGATCTAAAAAGGAAATTACTATTTACCAGTGTGTGTTTTGATGAAAACCAAAAGTAGCTTAGCATATACTCCCTCCATCCCACTATTAATTGACCTGTTTACTTTTAGATTTTGTCCCATAATAAATGACCTATATCACTAAACAATGAGATATTTCTTAAATTATCCATTTAATTGATAATAATAAATATAAGAAATATGCATAATTTGATAGGCATGTTTATATTCGTTATTTAGGTGTTTTAAAATGCTTTTCAATTGTATGAAGTTTGCGAACATCCGTGGTGTAGTTTGAGAGATAAATCATTTTAAAATTTCACTAGTTATTATCCATAAGGTTATAATTGTAAAAAAATTGCTTAAAAGTACTCTTTTCCCTTGCTTGCCTTACAAACTTGAACTAGGTCAATTAATAATGGGTTGGAGGGAGTAAAACATTTTTTCGACTACCATTATGGACATGGTTGAACATTAAAAGGGAAGAGAAAGGGGGAATCTCGAGGAGAGGTGCGATTTACAAATCGGCGCCTCCGTGAGTTGGCTTAGTTTTCATAACTCTTTCAAAATTGGGGATTGTGATAAGATGAGTACTGGAAGATAGATAAATCAGGATAATGGAGAGAACAAGTAGAGAGCATTATTTGGAACAGGGAAGTAGGCCTAGCGTGCTAGAAAGGAAGAGGAGGAGTGGAACCAGTTTCGATAACAGGAAATGGGCTATATAGCCAAAAACACAAGTTTTCTGGGCCATATGGACTGGTAGAAGTTTCGTCTGGGTCAAATGGACAGTTCAACTTTTTAATTGAAACTGACCCAATTACCCTTTTGTAACTGCACGTTCTCCGTCTCCTCAACAAAACCACGTTCTCCTTCTCTCTTCAGATGAAAACCGCCAACATCCTTCTCTTCATCTTCTCACAAACTAGAAGAGGAACAAATTCGTCCACTGTTTCCCTAAACCAAAAACCATCAGAAATCGATTTCCTCCACCGTCTCCTAACCATCAACAGTAGCAGATTCATCAGAAACCATCCGAAAATCAGTTTCCTGCAATACTTGTTATGCATAACTGCTTATGCAATAAAAGCAACTATGTATTGCTTTATCATGAACTTTGCACTAAGCCAACAAAGGTATTGCTTTAGTATCCGTCCTTTACGTATGCAAATAAGTTTAATTTCATGATATCCACGCAATAGGTTGCATGCATATGTCGTACTTTTGAGCAAAATATTATCATAACACATTGGCACATCGTAAACAAAGACAAAAACGAAGGAACATAAAAAGCGAGATGACGTGAAACATTGCACCCCTTAAACCATACTACTCTAATTAGGAGATATAGGATCGTCAAACGAGAACCTTTCCGGGATTGTGAATTTTGATTCCCGTGCTACTAGTTGACCCCCATTTTTACACAGGATATTTATGAATGCAATCCTCCCAAGGATTACCCTTGGGACATGATTTCACATTTTTAAGTGCGACCCAGACTGCACTATTACACTTAAACCCACTTCCTAATGCAATCTGCCAGACACGGTCGTTCTTGCACATCCTTCCTTTAGCCTCCATGTAGGCCAACTCATACCAAATTGAGCTTGATGACGTGTTTCCAAATCGATGAAGAGTCATTCGTGAAGGTTCAACATGAGCAGGCGAAAGATTTAGGTTATTTTCCATTTCATCGACTATTGCTCTTCCACCAGCATGTATACAGAAATGCTCAAATGCAAGTTTGAAATCAGGAATGTAAGTCTTTATTTTCGGGTTCTTGCACAACTTCTTAATCACCATAGCAGTGATAAAACGAAGTTGTTCGCTGATTGGAAGGACGAGAGGACCTAAAGTGGTGATGTTGGTTTAGTGCCAGTCCTGCAATTTCCATGAGACTTTTGCATAGGGCGACACCAACTTTACCAGCTTCGTCATCATCCTGCCTTACACATGTAAATGCTTCGTCGTTTGAACCAAAATGGGTTCTCACAATATGAACTAATTTGTACTTGGCTTGTCGCTTGTCTTGAAATTTGTTGGAGAGAAGAATCGCAGCTCCGCCTACACGAAATAGACAATTAGTTACCATCATGGATTTGTTGTTTCCATCGTACGCCGATAGAGTAAGGTTCTCTGTGCTCAAGACAATTGCATACGTGTCTCGATGAGCCTGTAGTAAATCCTTGGCAAGATCAATTGCTATGACTCCAGCACTGCAGCCCATCCCTCCCAAACTAAAACTCTTAATATTACTTCTCAGTTTATATTTGTTAATGATCATGGAGGAAAGCGATGGGACATGATTAAACAAACTGCAATTTACCACAAGAATACCAATGTCCTCAGGTTTAACATTAGTATTTGAGAAAAGAATATCCAGAGCTCCAAACATAACTTCCTCCGTCTCTTTTCTTCCCATCGCCAAACATCGGTCTGGTGGATGGCAATGCAAGCCTTCTGGAACACAAGTTTCTTCACCTAGTCCAGATCGCTCGAGAATCTTTTGTTGGAATACAATAGATGAGGCACTCTGGTTGCTATAACGCTGAACACGGTCAATGAGTAATTCAAATGAAACTTGAAGATGACTAGGTGGGCGATAACAGGAAAAATCAACTAGATAGACAGTTCGAGGCCGTTTCATCATGTAAACTGATAAACCAGAAACGATACCCGCACAAATTGTAGCACTGACAAGATTGAACTTGGCTATGTGATAATACCAAAGCTTATACACATACTCACGATTCTCTGAACTGACTTCAAAGAAAAATACAGCGATAAAAGGAATAAGAAACAGAATTAGCAGATGACTAATCAAGTAATGGTAAGCCAACTGGACATATTTAAAATTAATACTTTTTGTGGAATATGATGGCGACCTCTGATTTCCGCTAGCAGGAATGCTGCCATTATCATCTGTTGTCATGTTGTTTCAACTTTTTAAGAACCAAGAATGCGCACTAAGTAAATGCCAGAATGAAAAAAAATGCCCGTGATGTATGTAGTAGTGTATGAACGCTGAGGATATGTATGTCTCCTTAATGACTACCAAGGGGATTTTATTGTACCACCTTGGCCCTTCAGTATAACATGTATTCCCTGCAGCCATTAAATTTCTGTACGAATTTTACTTAAATTTGCTTAAGTAGTCTCTTTATTTCCTTATTAACGTTTTTCTTTAATGGCTGTCTGGAAATCCATGTATTAACTAGATGAAATCTCTGCAACGTCTTCTTTACTTTTCTTTAAGTTAGCCCTTTCTTGCTACTTGAATTAGCTTAATTTTTCCATGTTCTTATCTGGACCATGAACTCATAAATGGTAGGACTGAATGGTAATGGCCCCCATGACCTCGTCAGTAATGGTAGGACTGAATGGTAACATGGAGTTTTTAAATAAAAAAAATGTCAGGGAAATTAAACACAAGGTTTCAGCACCAGCCAACTACTAACAGTCACAGTGGTGAGCAGTGAATGGATTTGGCCAAATCTGCAATTAAATAGCACAGCTAGCCAAGGCTGATAATTCTTAGATGTCGGCTTCAGTATTCCACTGTAATAGAGGGTTTGTTCAGCTGTGTAATGTACTATACGTACATTGCAATGTCCGTAGTCAGACGTCTTCTTCTTTGTCTCTAGTAGTAATTTTTCTTTCAATCAAACGAACGTTTTGAGGGGGATGTGGTTGTTTGCAAAGAAAGAAAGAAGACAGTTTCATGTGTACGTAGTCAGACTTCTTCTTCTTCTTTTTCTTTGCCTCTAGTAGTAATTTTGAGTTGGTTTTCAGTCAGTTGATTGTAACAAACAAGTGCTACGTGCACATGGTGATTCCCCCTCAATGGATTGGCCTTCAAATAAGGAAGGTTGAGGTGCATGTCAGTCATCTACTTTGTCAAATCCTTCTTTATTTTTCATCACATAAATGTACTCGATCCTCATTCTTCCATCCTGTTTTATTGGACCAGTAGTGGGATAAATACATACCGGGAATGAAAGACAGAGTTGGGACATATGTACGGCTTCAGTCTTTAATTCCTTTAAAGGGTTTGTTTAAATAAGACATCATCGATAATAATAATAATTCCGTTGATGGCAGAACCCTCATTTGAAAAATTTTGATTGTATTTTTAAGGTTGTAATCTGCGTTTTAGTGTAAGCAAATTCTAAATTTAGCTAACAACAACACTCAGACTCTATAATAGTTATGGTCTATCCAGTCGCATTTACATTTGTCTAATGGCAACATCCAACCGACAAGGGCTACTACTACTCTCTCTTTCTGTATTCAGCAGGGTTGTAAATATGTGGATAGGATGGGTAGACATGATGGTATGATGGTTACAGTGACACTCAGACTTCAAGTTTGGGAGACGGAACATAGCAAGATGATCGACTTAATATTTCAAAGATTTTACTACATACATTGCATTTCATGCAGTATTATTAGCCACAAACAGAACAAAAAAGGAAGATACAGTTAGCTGAAAGAGAGTCAGGGAGACCGTGTTCATATTTCAGCTCTGCTCTGACAAGCTTTGTATCTTCTCCATAAGGGTTTCAATCCTCTGATGAATAAAACACAAAAAAACACCATAAATCACCAAGGCATTGGTGGAAAAATAAATAAATGAATACATGAGAAGTAAAGCGAAAACCAAATGATATCAGCCATTTGAGCCGATTAAGATAATAAGACAAAAGTTTTGGGTAATAGTTATGGACTATACATTAATCCGAACAATCGGTATTTCGTAAAGACAGAAGAAAAGCTTACCTTAATGGACTGCGTAACATCATCCAGCTTAAATAATACCAAATCAGATAATGTGCCTCCGAAATCCTTCAACAAATACCATAAGAACCAGTCACATAGCTATATTGTTAGAGAAAAAGATAAACTAAATACACAGATACAGGTGAAGGGTTAACTAAGTGGAAAAAAGGGTAAAGGACTTGTAACTGTAATCCAATTATATTGTACTGTCCACATAGATGCTTAACAAGAATACAAGATTATACTGCGTGTGAAGAACAAATAACACCTTTAGACTTGAAAACGGCGATGTAATAAGACCACCACGCATTGAGGTACTTTCTCTCTCCCACTGATCAGTTGAAAATTTCCGACCTCTACCAACTAGTATGAGCTTTGAAGCTTCTGCCACGATAACCTAGATGCCACATATACAACTTAAAGCAATTTTTAAAATCTTAACAAATCGCAAGACTGTTATCATATTGGAAGGGGGATAGATTTTCTTGGCCCCAGCAAACATATTGCAGTCTGTAAGAAAAGTAGTTTCGAGTTACCTTTCTCAAATACCCTGGATTAGAGATGCCTTGAACCTGTAATTCATCTACAGGTGTTGCTCTTCCACGGGAAATGCTTTCAATTCTAAATGTATGAAGTCCATATGCTGATTGCAAGCAACCTAGCTAGAAATCATTTATCATGAGATCTCAACAAATCGATGCAGAGTATATGTTTTCTTGCTTTGTTATTTGGTACACAAGTATAAAGTCATACTCAGTTCAAAGCACCACAAACCAAGTAGAAAACTTATGAAAAATACCTTGTTCGATAATAATGCCAATCACTAGAGTAAGAGGAACGCGCTTCTCGACTTTTGCAACTCCCAAAAATGGAAGAAAGAACGGTCTCGTAACCTTTGCAAAATATAATTCCTTAGCATGGAGATGACACTAGGAATTCTCTAACAGCAATAAAATGAAGAAGCCAGAAAAACTAGTACCTTGTAAACTATTTCATTAGGTGTAATATATAACCGTCGTGAGGAGAAATCTTTACGCAGCACATATCTTCTGACAGGTATATATAGAAGCATGATAAGACCAACTCCCCACGCTAAAACCAACAGCAATGATATTAGTACCCATATAACTGAGTCATACTGTATATAATTTCTTGCAAGGTCTTCAAAGGAGGCTTCATAAAGAACCTGCCCTGAAATTTCTGCTTCATCATCTTCTAACTCTGATGCAGGACCTTCTAGTAAAAGTTCATTTGGTCGAGCATAGCCACGTATATCAATTGCATGACCCGACAACATCACTTCAGTCTTTAACAAAACAATTTAGCCTTCTGCCCAACAAAGCAAATTAGGATTCATCACTATAAGTGCAACGCCTGATTCAAGTCTGCAGAGAATTAGTTTAACATGAAGCCATCCATGATCCAATAAAGAGGTTTTAATCATCTTATCAATGCTCATAAACCTAGTTCGTCACAATGATGGAGCGGTTTCCATAAGCTACTTTACTACTATGTACATCATTTAGATTAAATCAGACTAGAAGATACTACCAAATACATTGACCGAATCGTTACGATTCCAAAATCAACCAACTAAACGATCACCCTAAAGCGTAAATCAAATGTTTGTGCCCCCATGTTACCTATTTTCGACAGGTAAATTTCAATGGATCAAATTGGGTCTAAAACCAAAACATGCTTCTGATTATGCTGCCACCCACATTATGTACAATTAGTCTCTAAAGCTCAGGTGTGTGTGTGTTTCTAGTTAGCTCATTGTTAGACCTTAGAAACAAACAGAACCTCGTTACATGATTACATCCATATGAATTTCCCAATACAAATAAGGATCAACTAGCAGAAGATAATCAAAACCCACAATTTTATTTCCCTCCAGAACATATAATTTCTTAAAAGAAGGCATTTTCCATAGATTAAACCATCAAGAGAAATGAAATTTTATGAAATATGAATAAGGAATGATGAGATATTTACCTCAGAGATCTTTGATTCCTTTAAAGGGTTTGTTTAAATCATTATGAGGAATGATTTAGTGGATGACAAAACCCTAATTTCAGATTTGTGGTTGTAATTTGCGTTTTACTGTAAGCAAATTCTAAACTTAGGTAACAACAACCAGTCTATTCATTTCTGATGATGATATACCGTATACGATTATCAGAGTTTCTAATAGACTTTAAGTATGGTCTATTATCTTTCTATTTGCATTTGTTTAATGGTAACACCTAGCTGATAAGGGCTACAACTGTATTCTTTTTTTTTTTGTTTTCCACATTTTCATCATGGTTTTTAAAATCTTACGCTTGACGCTAGATTCTGTTTTGAGCGGGAATTGAAAACCCCAGCTCCCACTCCCCTGTAGTAGGATGAACTAGTGTGCCACACACTTTGTTTTTTTTACAATAATTAGATTTCTTTTTGAAGCATAATAATTAGATTTATATAAATATTATCTTCCTAAATTTTATAATCACTAGTTACGAATAGTTTATTTATAAGAAAACATTCGTTTTAAACATCAACCATGAATTGACGCTTCACACTTCAATATATGCGTCGTTTCCTAAAAAATGAAAAACGATTCACGCTTCGCTTCACGCTTTCAATAGAAAGCGTTACACTAACGGCGAATTACATATAAAAATATAAACGAGAAACAATAAACAGGTAAACCACGATACACCTTGAATAAGATATAATGTGATGTTGGACACGCACGTGTTGCCTCTTTAGAATCTTAACAAGAAAAATCCGGAAAGATAAAACTTCGGCAAAGAAAAAAGAACATAACGCGATAAGTCCAAAACTGCAACATAGGCATAAGAGTCTCCGCATAAACTAATCCCAAGTAGATCTACAGGAACCTAGAAATATTTTGTTCTCCTTTGATATCCAGTGAGAAGTCTTGTAATACTAGAATTATATAAGAGTCCATAAACAAGTTGCGAAAAAAGAGCACCTCAGCTCGTGATAGAATTATCAAGATTGGTTCTTGCACACTTCTGGCCACCTCAAGAATGGTAAAAGTGTCACATCGGTGTATCCAGAATAGGAGGTACTTCTACTGATTGCAGATGACATTTTGAGCATTTCCATACTTTTATTCTTCGAGCAATGGTGATTTTTGCAAGATATTAATGTCGTTGTTGCAAACTGAAAGGCCGAAACAAGCATGTCATATCCAACAATCATAAGAAGCCGTCGTTTCCAAAACCACGGTTGGTTTTGTATAGTGGCCCTTATCCTGACCCTGCCAAGCATACGAACATCCGTGGCACACCCAATGCATGCAATCAAGGCTACTTCACATTCCAGGAAAGCCCATCTCCTTATTCTCAGCTAGTAGTCAATTGACATCACATTGCGTGGGTTGCCGTAAAAAACGTGAACCAAAATGGTTGACTACAGTTTCGCAAAACAATTTGAGATTATCAAATGCAATTGTTTTAGCCATACGTATATACTCATCATAAGCATCTGCAGAACACCATAATCTAGAATCCTAAGGGCCGCGGTGGCCTTTCGTTCAAGATTATTCCCTCGTATGTTTCGTGCATCAAATTGATAGTTAAATTTAGGGTTTATCCGACAAAGCTCTACAATAACCCGCCTGACCAAGTGATGTGCCATTCGGTAGCGACGTCGAAAATCCTGATCAGAATAGAGTCAGTAGACACTTCTATTAACAAAATAATCACGTATCATTTGTGACCTTCCTCTCGAAATCTCCATATGTATCTTTTTCTCAATATAGCTCCTGGTTCTGGATCTCGCAGAACTTTCCCGATGTATACTTGTAGCATTGCATTGGTTCTGGATCTCCATCTTCTGAATCTGCATCCATTTGTTCCAGCTGCTGCATTAACGCTTTTTATTGATGGAAAAATGTTTCTGCTAATAATTGAGCTTCCTCATTTCCCATACCAGGATCCATAACGAATGAAACAAAGAGAGATATCTAATAAATTAGAATTTATTTTTTTTTGTACAATAGAAAATGGAATGTGTTTGAGTGTGTTTAAAATAGGTGGATTGAGTGTGTTTACATCGGTGTAAAACGAAATATATCCAATGGAAGATCCAACCCATGGAAAGAGTAGGAAGTTTCCGACCCTACCGGGTTGGCTCCCAAGCCTAACTTTGCTATTCTTAGACCATTTTTTTCATATACCAAACCTATTTTTTTCCTTTTGCCTACCCTTAACTATTTTTTCCTCCCATAAGCAAATTTATAGTTCCGCTTAGCTGTTGAGGTTGGTGAAATAGTAGCCGTTGGCCTACAGCCAATCCCGGGATGACCGACCCCGTACGGTACGTTCGGCTTATTCTGCTTCGATAGACCATCTTTCCACTGCAGAAAACGCAGTTTGGCCATCCATCTGACACCACAAACAAGTTTATTTCCATAGTTCCATTGAAATTGCTCTAATATGTCAATCGAAACCACAAAGTCAAATATTCCGAAAACTAAGCCAAAATTTTATGATGAAAGAAAAAGCAAAAGGATTATAAATCGACCATATACCTTCGTTTTTCCTGTTGGTTTCAAAAATGTTGGTGGCGATGAGTATTAAAATTCTTGTACACGGTACACCATTAATTAAAGTTTGAATTTAGTTTTAGAGTGGTTTTTTTTTGACAATAGTGGTTTAGCACATGATTTTCTGCTAGATCAACACAAGAATATACACAACATACGTGTTACTGTTAACTTAACAATGTTACATGTGATAAAGATAAAGGAGGTCTAGGGGTAAAGAATCTAAAAATGATGAATATTGCACTCATCATGAAGTGGTTGTGGCGTTTCGGATGTGAAAAAACGACTCTTTGGAGGACAATTGTGGCAGAGAAGCACGATAAAGATCCTCTTGGGTGGTCTACTAAGACGCAAAAATCAGCTTATGGTTGTAGTATTTGGAAAGGAGTATGCAAGTTTGATGAGGACTTTAAGTCCAATTACATGATGCAGGTAGGTGATGAAAATCACACTAGTTTTTGGAATGATATATGGATCTCCAATATTCCTTTGAGAGTTCAATTTCCAGCAACTTATGCAATTTCAGGATCGAAAAGCGCAGTGGCTGCAGAGGTTATAGTTTTTGAAAGTGGCATGGTCAGTTGGAATTTAGATATTTATAGAAGAGTTTACGATGGGGTCATTACAGAATTAACTTCTTTACTCCTTTTACTTGACAACTTTCAATCTAATAGCACTACAACGGATTCAGATAAGAGAATTTGGTTGGGTGAAAAAGCTAATGGAATCTTTTCAGTAAAGTCGTGTTACAATTGGCTCCACAAATCAACTCCTCATCCTCCAAGATTTATCCCTAAAAAGAGGATTTGGTCGTGTAACTGGCCAACAAAAGCAAGTTTTTTTATGTGGGCTGCAGGTTATGAAAAAATTTCTATGCAAGACTTAATGGGTAGAAGAGGATGGCATGAAGAGTGGGTAAATCATTGTTATCTATGTGTACAAGATGGGAAGTCCGTCAATCATCTTCTCATTCATTGCAAGGTAGCGTGGGAAGTTTGGTGTTTTTTTCTTTAAGGAGTGGTCGTTTAAATGGGTAACTCCACCGAACTTGTTAACTCTTATCATTTCTTGGCCTCTTCGTGCTAATACTGCAAGGAAATCAATGGTTCTAAAAGTTCTTTCTGCTGCGGTTTTATGGTGTCTTTGGGATGAGAGAAACATGAGAGCTTTTCAAAATACTAGTAAGGATGAATACGGCATCATCAACTCTGTTAAGCTCACTGTGGCATACTGGTTCCATAACAGGGGTGTGTTTCGAGGCATTTCTATGGAACAATTTGCTATTAGTTAGAAGGAAGTTTTGTTTCAACCACCATGAGCTTGTTGTTTGAAGTTTAAAGGAGTTTGTTGAGTTTTTTTTTCGTTTTGGTTTTCTACCTTGTTTTTTGGAGGCGGGTTGTGTTGGTTCTATGGCTTTGTTTCTTTTGAGGTTGTTACTCGGTGGCTTTTCCTCTTTTTCTCTTTTTTTCGGTCAGTTTTGGTTAGTCCATAATTCATGTACCCAATCATTTCATGTATAAAATTTTTAATTTACTGATAAAAAAAAAAGACAATGTTAGTTTCTGCCATTTAAGTATTCTACTATTAGTTTTGTGTTTATACGGCTAAGGGTAGTCGCATATTCATATAAAATGAATTTGGTTGTTAAAAACTCCTATCTAAATGGGTTGTAGACTTGTAGCAGTGCATTGTGGTTGGTAATGCATTAGGTGGCATGCCCCATTCAGCCATTGCTACCGCCGCTAAAGTTTATATGCTTCAATAAAATATGGAAACTGTTGAGTCGAACTGTCGAAGAGTCATTTTTCAGATTGAAAAATAAAAAAAACACTAGAAGGAATTCAAAGTTCGAAACTCTAATATGTATATTCCTAAACAAAGGTCGGTAATAGTAACGTGAAAGAGTACTGAGTTCATGGCGCATGAAACATTTTTCTAATTCCTAACTATTTGACACTGGATATGAACTTTAACCTAACTATTGCAAGAGCCATTGCGCATAAGCAGAATCAACAGTTCCCTTTGCAGTCTTGCAGAACAACATCTACTATTGTTTTTGCGGTTTGTTTTTGGATTTAGTGTCCAAAACAAATTAAACTGATGAAGTTTTGGAGAAAATAATTACTAACCAAGCAAAATCCAAAGTATTTTTCTATTCGAGCTCTAGTACTCATCTTCTAAGTTAGTATTCATCTGCGACGGACCCGGCGGCAGACCGCATGTCCAGAACTACTGTAAATACTTTCAGACAGCTCCAAATCCATTGCAAACTGTCACTGAGGTGTTGGCTTTCGCCTGGTAACCTAACTTTCCGTCCGGTTTGACGATCTCATCTCATTGACCATTTTTACCAGTTTAAATTAATAATTGAAAGGAAAAAATAAATAAAAATCTTGTTCAGTTATTTTAAAATGGGTTACGTGTGTAGTTCCCCCATAAATGCACGTTCACATTATCAAATCCAGTTGTATATAACCAAAGAATCGATTATTTAAGTCAGCTACCGGCCACCATAAGCTTAGCTTATAGTATAATCGGTTACCTTTGAATTTTTTGATTGCCAAATTTACCCTAAATCAAAAACTATCGCTGTAAAGTAAATTTTGTCTAAAAACAACGTAACGCGAAATATCCCACAAATTCCAAAATCCACCGCATGGCATAATCCAAACCAATCCAGGAAAATGTGCATGGGAATTGGGATAGAGGAAGAGGACAATCTGGGAAATATGACCGAAAAAAGTATTAAACAACTTCATTAAATATTTCTTGCCTTGCTAGCTTTTGCTGGACTCATATATTAACAGACTTCTCACTGTTTAGAATCAAGAAATAATTCCAAGTTTTCTTTCTGCTACAATTCTCCTCTATTTTTCATGGTTTTCAGACCATGAGCATTCGAAATTCTCCAACCTTACCACTTGCTTTCTTATTCATTCTCGTCATAATTCAGCTTCCATCTTTCAGTTATAGCTATAGAACGCAAAACAAAAAAGAACCAACCATACAAGTAGAAGAGTCGAATAGATATCTATGGCGCTTATCAACGGAAATTTCTCCTGCCAGAAGGTACAGAAGGAACGACAGCATGCGTCTATTATATGGAGTTTTTAGACGATCGGAACCCTCTCGACCAAATCCACTTCATAATTGATCAGAGCTTTTTTCTGTCATTAAAGCTCCAGAGTTCAATTTGTATGGCATGGCTCTTCAATGCAAGCTTTCATACCTTATGTAATAGAGTTTTTCTATTGTTTTCCTCTTCTTCATAGATGTGTGTAGCGTGTATACAGAGGGATATTAATGTGTGTTCTATTTATTGCCGTGTAATAAATAAGTTGTCTGTTGCTCAGCAGCACAGGTCAGTTTGTCCGAAAGGAATCCCTGGCTAGGTCTCTCTTACGAGTAAGGCTCGAAAGTCATGACCTTAAAAGCCGTTACATTAGACAACCGATCCTTCACATCAGACTACTGTGCAACATCAGGTTGTCAGAGATGCCAAAAGACTCCACATATGTGAATATAAATTAAAAATCAGAAGACCGAGCAAAAAAAAAGAAATCGGAGGTAATCAACAACAACAAATGCTACCATTGAACAGTATCATCCTCTTCAATTTCAGAATATCCAGACCGACTGACCGAGAACCTCATCTTAGGGTAAGAAGCAACCACGCCCCCGACTAGCAAGCAATGCCTCATGATATGACTCGTACACGCCAAACATACTTATAAAGTTCTTTTAAAAAGAAGAGATAATTACAAAAATTGATGTGGGAGATGTCAGTGTAATATAATGGTAAAGTTATCATGTGATGTTACCCATGATCTAAGTTGGAAATATCAACATAACGGTAAAGTTATCATGTGATGTTACCGATGATTTAAGTTGGAAATTATCAACCAATGTAGTAAAATTTTGGATATCGATCCCGGCCGAGACATGTTGACGGATCTGTCTGAGTAAAATTTCGATGTTACTATTCCTAATTTTTTATACTTCTATAGATAAGTCATCCGAGGTTTAAGACTAACTTGAATTCTCCCTTATTATTATGACAACCGATGGAAAATCAAATCGTTAGGGCTATTTTTGATTATTTGTTTTTAATTAAATTTCCATACTACACCTAGACTTACTAACTTGTCTCAGTGGAATCTCGGTGGTCTTACCGAGTCTTTCGGCTCTCGGCTCGCAATCTCGTCTCGCCGAGGTTAAAAGATTCATCTACCTTTAGTGTTGGTCGATATTGGTTTCATATATAACTGCCAACACTAAATCTTTTATCGATCTAAAAAGGAAATTACTATTTACCAGTGTGTGTTTTGATGAAAACCAAAAGTAGCTTAGCATATACTCCCTCCATCCCACTATTAATTGACCTGTTTACTTTTAGATTTTGTCCCATAATAAATGACCTATATCACTAAACAATGAGATATTTCTTAAATTATCCATTTAATTGATAATAATAAATATAAGAAATATGCATAATTTGATAGGCATGTTTATATTCGTTATTTAGGTGTTTTAAAATGCTTTTCAATTGTATGAAGTTTGCGAACATCCGTGGTGTAGTTTGAGAGATAAATCATTTTAAAATTTCACTAGTTATTATCCATAAGGTTATAATTGTAAAAAAATTGCTTAAAAGTACTCTTTTCCCTTGCTTGCCTTACAAACTTGAACTAGGTCAATTAATAATGGGTTGGAGGGAGTAAAACATTTTTTCGACTACCATTATGGACATGGTTGAACATTAAAAGGGAAGAGAAAGGGGGAATCTCGAGGAGAGGTGCGATTTACAAATCGGCGCCTCCGTGAGTTGGCTTAGTTTTCATAACTCTTTCAAAATTGGGGATTGTGATAAGATGAGTACTGGAAGATAGATAAATCAGGATAATGGAGAGAACAAGTAGAGAGCATTATTTGGAACAGGGAAGTAGGCCTAGCGTGCTAGAAAGGAAGAGGAGGAGTGGAACCAGTTTCGATAACAGGAAATGGGCTATATAGCCAAAAACACAAGTTTTCTGGGCCATATGGACTGGTAGAAGTTTCGTCTGGGTCAAATGGACAGTTCAACTTTTTAATTGAAACTGACCCAATTACCCTTTTGTAACTGCACGTTCTCCGTCTCCTCAACAAAACCACGTTCTCCTTCTCTCTTCAGATGAAAACCGCCAACATCCTTCTTCTTCATCTTCTCACAAACTAGAAGAGGAACAAATTCGTCCACTGTTTCCCTAAACCAAAAACCATCAGAAATCGATTTCCTCCACCGTCTCCTAACCATCAACAGTAGCAGATTCATCAGAAACCATCCGAAAATCAGTTTCCTGCAATACTTGTTATGCATAACTGCTTATGCAATAAAAGCAACTATGTATTGCTTTATCATGAACTTTGCACTAAGCCAACAAAGGTATTGCTTTAGTATCCGTCCTTTACGTATGCAAATAAGTTTAATTTCATGATATCCACGCAATAGGTTGCATGCATATGTCGTACTTTTGAGCAAAATATTATCATAACACATTGGCACATCGTAAACAAAGACAAAAACGAAGGAACATAAAAAGCGAGATGACGTGAAACATTGCACCCCTTAAACCATACTACTCTAATTAGGAGATATAGGATCGTCAAACGAGAACCTTTCCGGGATTGTGAATTTTGATTCCCGTGCTACTAGTTGACCCCCATTTTTACACAGGATATTTATGAATGCAATCCTCCCAAGGATTACCCTTGGGACATGATTTCACATTTTTAAGTGCGACCCAGACTGCACTATTACACTTAAACCCACTTCCTAATGCAATCTGCCAGACACGGTCGTTCTTGCACATCCTTCCTTTAGCCTCCATGTAGGCCAACTCATACCAAATTGAGCTTGATGACGTGTTTCCAAATCGATGAAGAGTCATTCGTGAAGGTTCAACATGAGCAGGCGAAAGATTTAGGTTATTTTCCATTTCATCGACTATTGCTCTTCCACCAGCATGTATACAGAAATGCTCAAATGCAAGTTTGAAATCAGGAATGTAAGTCTTTATTTTCGGGTTCTTGCACAACTTCTTAATCACCATAGCAGTGATAAAACGAAGTTGTTCGCTGATTGGAAGGACGAGAGGACCTAAAGTGGTGATGTTGGTCTTTAGTGCCAGTCCTGCAATTTCCATGAGACTTTTGCATAGGGCGACACCAACTTTACCAGCTTCGTCATCATCCTGCCTTACACATGTAAATGCTTCGTCGTTTGAACCAAAATGGGTTCTCACAATATGAACTAATTTGTACTTGGCTTGTCGCTTGTCTTGAAATTTGTTGGAGAGAAGAATCGCAGCTCCGCCTACACGAAATAGACAATTAGTTACCATCATGGATTTGTTGTTTCCATCGTACGCCGATAGAGTAAGGTTCTCTGTGCTCAAGACAATTGCATACGTGTCTCGATGAGCCTGTAGTAAATCCTTGGCAAGATCAATTGCTATGACTCCAGCACTGCAGCCCATCCCTCCCAAACTAAAACTCTTAATATTACTTCTCAGTTTATATTTGTTAATGATCATGGAGGAAAGCGATGGGACATGATTAAACAAACTGCAATTTACCACAAGAATACCAATGTCCTCAGGTTTAACATTAGTATTTGAGAAAAGAATATCCAGAGCTCCAAACATAACTTCCTCCGTCTCTTTTCTTCCCATCGCCAAACATCGGTCTGGTGGATGGCAATGCAAGCCTTCTGGAACACAAGTTTCTTCACCTAGTCCAGATCGCTCGAGAATCTTTTGTTGGAATACAATAGATGAGGCACTCTGGTTGCTATAACGCTGAACACGGTCAATGAGTAATTCAAATGAAACTTGAAGATGACTAGGTGGGCGATAACAGGAAAAATCAACTAGATAGACAGTTCGAGGCCGTTTCATCATGTAAACTGATAAACCAGAAACGATACCCGCACAAATTGTAGCACTGACAAGATTGAACTTGGCTATGTGATAATACCAAAGCTTATACACATACTCACGATTCTCTGAACTGACTTCAAAGAAAAATACAGCGATAAAAGGAATAAGAAACAGAATTAGCAGATGACTAATCAAGTAATGGTAAGCCAACTGGACATATTTAAAATTAATACTTTTTGTGGAATATGATGGCGACCTCTGATTTCCGCTAGCAGGAATGCTGCCATTATCATCTGTTGTCATGTTGTTTCAACTTTTTAAGAACCAAGAATGCGCACTAAGTAAATGCCAGAATGAAAAAAAATGCCCGTGATGTATGTAGTAGTGTATGAACGCTGAGGATATGTATGTCTCCTTAATGACTACCAAGGGGATTTTATTGTACCACCTTGGCCCTTCAGTATAACATGTATTCCCTGCAGCCATTAAATTTCTGTACGAATTTTACTTAAATTTGCTTAAGTAGTCTCTTTATTTCCTTATTAACGTTTTTCTTTAATGGCTGTCTGGAAATCCATGTATTAACTAGATGAAATCTCTGCAACGTCTTCTTTACTTTTCTTTAAGTTAGCCCTTTCTTGCTACTTGAATTAGCTTAATTTTTCCATGTTCTTATCTGGACCATGAACTCATAAATGGTAGGACTGAATGGTAATGGCCCCCATGACCTCGTCAGTAATGGTAGGACTGAATGGTAACATGGAGTTTTTAAATAAAAAAAATGTCAGGGAAATTAAACACAAGGTTTCAGCACCAGCCAACTACTAACAGTCACAGTGGTGAGCAGTGAATGGATTTGGCCAAATCTGCAATTAAATAGCACAGCTAGCCAAGGCTGATAATTCTTAGATGTCGGCTTCAGTATTCCACTGTAATAGAGGGTTTGTTCAGCTGTGTAATGTACTATACGTACATTGCAATGTCCGTAGTCAGACGTCTTCTTCTTTGTCTCTAGTAGTAATTTTTCTTTCAATCAAACGAACGTTTTGAGGGGGATGTGGTTGTTTGCAAAGAAAGAAAGAAGACAGTTTCATGTGTACGTAGTCAGACTTCTTCTTCTTCTTTTTCTTTGCCTCTAGTAGTAATTTTGAGTTGGTTTTCAGTCAGTTGATTGTAACAAACAAGTGCTACGTGCACATGGTGATTCCCCCTCAATGGATTGGCCTTCAAATAAGGAAGGTTGAGGTGCATGTCAGTCATCTACTTTGTCAAACCCTTCTTTATTTTTCATCACATAAATGTACTCGATCCTCATTCTTCCATCCTGTTTTATTGGACCAGTAGTGGGATAAATACATACTGGGAATGAAAGACAGAGTTGGGACATATGTACGATAATAATAATAATTCCGTTGATGGCAGAACCCTCATTTGAAAAATTTTGATTGTATTTTTAAGGTTGTAATCTGCGTTTTAGTGTAAGCAAATTCTAAATTTAGCTAACAACAACACTCAGACTCTATAATAGTTATGGTCTATCCAGTCGCATTTACATTTGTCTAATGGCAACATCCAACCGACAAGGGCTACTACTACTCTCTCTTTCTGTATTCAGCAGGGTTGTAAATATGTGGATAGGATGGGTAGACATGATGGTATGATGGTTACAGTAACACTCAGACTTCAAGTTTGGGAGACGGAACATAGCAAGATGATCGACTTAATATTTCAAAGATTTTACTACATACATTGCATTTCATGCAGTATTATTAGCCACAAACAGAACAAAAAAGGAAGATACAGTTAGCTGAAAGAGAGTCAGGGAGACCGTGTTCATATTTCAGCTCTGCTCTGACAAGCTTTGTATCTTCTCCATAAGGGTTTCAATCCTCTGATGAATAAAACACAAAAAAACACCATAAATCACCAAGGCATTGGTGGAAAAATAAATAAATGAATACATGAGAAGTAAAGCGAAAACCAAATGATATCAGCCATTTGAGCCGATTAAGATAATAAGACAAAAGTTTTGGGTAATAGTTATGGACTATACATTAATCCGAACAATCGGTATTTCGTAAAGACAGAAGAAAAGCTTACCTTAATGGACTGCGTAACATCATCCAGCTTAAATAATACCAAATCAGATAATGTGCCTCCGAAATCCTTCAACAAATACCATAAGAACCAGTCACATAGCTATATTGTTAGAGAAAAAGATAAACTAAATACACAGATACAGGTGAAGGGTTAACTAAGTGGAAAAAAGGGTAAAGGACTTGTAACTGTAATCCAATTATATTGTACTGTCCACATAGATGCTTAACAAGAATACAAGATTATACTGCGTGTGAAGAACAAATAACACCTTTAGACTTGAAAACGGCGATGTAATAAGACCACCACGCATTGAGGTACTTTCTCTCTCCCACTGATCAGTTGAAAATTTCCGACCTCTACCAACTAGTATGAGCTTTGAAGCTTCTGCCACGATAACCTAGATGCCACATATACAACTTAAAGCAATTTTTAAAATCTTAACAAATCGCAAGACTGTTATCATATTGGAAGGGGGATAGATTTTCTTGGCCCCAGCAAACATATTGCAGTCTGTAAGAAAAGTAGTTTCGAGTTACCTTTCTCAAATACCCTGGATTAGAGATGCCTTGAACCTGTAATTCATCTACAGGTGTTGCTCTTCCACGGGAAATGCTTTCAATTCTAAATGTATGAAGTCCATATGCTGATTGCAAGCAACCTAGCTAGAAATCATTTATCATGAGATCTCAACAAATCGATGCAGAGTATATGTTTTCTTGCTTTGTTATTTGGTACACAAGTATAAAGTCATACTCAGTTCAAAGCACCACAAACCAAGTAGAAAACTTATGAAAAATACCTTGTTCGATAATAATGCCAATCACTAGAGTAAGAGGAACGCGCTTCTCGACTTTTGCAACTCCCAAAAATGGAAGAAAGAACGGTCTCGTAACCTTTGCAAAATATAATTCCTTAGCATGGAGATGACACTAGGAATTCTCTAACAGCAATAAAATGAAGAAGCCAGAAAAACTAGTACCTTGTAAACTATTTCATTAGGTGTAATATATAACCGTCGTGAGGAGAAATCTTTACGCAGCACATATCTTCTGACAGGTATATATAGAAGCATGATAAGACCAACTCCCCACGCTAAAACCAACAGCAATGATATTAGTACCCATATAACTGAGTCATACTGTATATAATTTCTTGCAAGGTCTTCAAAGGAGGCTTCATAAAGAACCTGCCCTGAAATTTCTGCTTCATCATCTTCTAACTCTGATGCAGGACCTTCTAGTAAAAGTTCATTTGGTCGAGCATAGCCACGTATATCAATTGCATGACCCGACAACATCACTTCAGTCTTTAACAAAACAATTTAGCCTTCTGCCCAACAAAGCAAATTAGGATTCATCACTATAAGTGCAACGCCTGATTCAAGTCTGCAGAGAATTAGTTTAACATGAAGCCATCCATGATCCAATAAAGAGGTTTTAATCATCTTATCAATGCTCATAAACCTAGTTCGTCACAATGATGGAGCGGTTTCCATAAGCTACTTTACTACTATGTACATCATTTAGATTAAATCAGACTAGAAGATACTACCAAATACATTGACCGAATCGTTACGATTCCAAAATCAACCAACTAAACGATCACCCTAAAGCGTAAATCAAATGTTTGTGCCCCCATGTTACCTATTTTCGACAGGTAAATTTCAATGGATCAAATTGGGTCTAAAACCAAAACATGCTTCTGATTATGCTGCCACCCACATTATGTACAATTAGTCTCTAAAGCTCAGTGTGTGTGTGTGTTTCTAGTTAGCTCATTGTTAGACCTTAGAAACAAACAGAACCTCGTTACATGATTACATCCATATGAATTTCCCAATACAAATAAGGATCAACTAGCAGAAGATAATCAAAACCCACAATTTTATTTCCCTCCAGAACATATAATTTCTTAAAAGAAGGCATTTTCCATAGATTAAACCATCAAGAGAAATGAAATTTTATGAAATATGAATAAGGAATGATGAGATATTTACCTCAGAGATCTTTGATTCCTTTAAAGGGTTTGTTTAAATCATTATGAGGAATGATTTAGTGGATGACAAAACCCTAATTTCAGATTTGTGGTTGTAATTTGCGTTTTACTGTAAGCAAATTCTAAACTTAGGTAACAACAACCAGTCTATTCATTTCTGATGATGATATACCGTATACGATTATCAGAGTTTCTAATAGACTTTAAGTATGGTCTATTATCTTTCTATTTGCATTTGTTTAATGGTAACACCTAGCTGATAAGGGCTACAACTGTATTCATTTTTTTTTTGTTTTCCACATTTTCATCATGGTTTTAAAATCGTACACTTGACGCTAGATTCTGTTTTGAGCGGGAATTGAAAACCCCAGCTCCCACTCCCCTGTAGTAGGCTGAACTAGTGTGCCACACACTTTGTTCTTTTTTACAATAATTAGATTTTTTTTTTTCTGAAGCATAATAATTAGATTTATATAAATATTATTTTCCTAAATTTTATAATTACTAGTTACGAATAGTTTATTTATAAGAAAACATTCGTTTTAAGCATCAACCATGAATTGACGCTTCACACTTCAATATACGCGTCGTTTCCTAAAAATGAAAAACGATTCACGCTTCGCTTCACGCTTTCAATAGAAAGCGTTGCACTAACCGCGAATTAAATATAAAAATATAAACGAGAAACAATAAACAGGTAAACCACGATACACCTTATGAATGAGATATAATGTGATGTTGGACACACATGTGTTGCCTCTTTAAAATCTTAACAAGAAAAATCCGGAAAGATAAAACCTCGGCAAAGAAAAAAGAACATAACGCGATAAGTCTAAAACTGCAACATAGGCATAAGAGTCTCCGCATAAACTAACCCCAAGTAGATCTACAGGAACCTAGAAATATTTTGTTCTCCTTTGATATCCAATGAGAAGTCTTGTAATACTAGAATTATATAAGAGTCCATAAACAAGTTGCGAAAAAAGAGCACCTCAGCTCGTGATAGAATTATCAAGATTGATTCTTGCACACTTCTGGTCACCTCAAGAATGGTAAAAGTGTCACATCGGTGTATCCAGAATAGGGGGTACTTCTACTGATTGCAGATGACATTTGGAGCATTTTCATACTTTTATTCTTCGAGCAATGGTGATTTTTGCAAGATATTAATGTCGTTGTTGCAAACTGAAAGGCCGAAACAAGCATGTCATATCCAACAATCATAAGAAGCCGTCGTTTCCAAAACCACGGTTGGTTTTGTATAGTGGCCCTTATCCTGACCCTGCCAAGCATACGAACATCCGTGGCACACCCAATGCATGCAATCAAGGCTACTTCACATTCCAGGAAAGCCCATCTCCTTATTCTCAGCTAGTAGTCAATTGACATCACATTGCGTGGGTTGCTGTAAAAAACGTGAACCAAAATGGTTGACTACAGTTTCGCAAAACAATTTGAGATTATCAAATGCAGTTGTTTTAGCCATACGTATATACTCATCATAAGCATCTGCAGGACACCATAATCTAGAATCCTAAGGGCCACGGTGGACTTTTGTTCAGGATTATGCCCTCGTATGTTTCGTGCATCAAATTGATAGTTAAATTTAGGGTTTATACGACAAAGCTCTACAATAACCCGCTTGACCAAGTGCTGTGGCATTCGATATCGACGTCGAAAATCCTGATCAGAATAGAGTCAGTAGACACTTCTATTAACAAAATAATCACGTATCATTTGTGACCTTCCTCTCAAAATCTCCATATGCATATTTTTCTCAATATAGCTCCTGGTTCTCGATCTCGCAGAACTTTCCTGATGTATAATTGTAGCATTGCTTTGGTTTTGGATCTCCATCTTCTGAATCTGCATCCATTTGTTCCAGCTGCTGCATAAACGCTTTTTATTGATGGAAAAATGTTTCCGCTAATAATTGAGCTTCCTCATTTCCCATACCAGGATCCATAACGAATGAAACAAAGAGAGATATCTAATAAATTAGAATTTTTCTTTTTTGGACAATAGAAAATGGAATGTGTTTGAGTGTGTTTAAAATAGGTGGATTGAGTGTGTTTACGTTGGTGTAGAACAAAATATATCCAGTGGAAGAGCCAACCCATGGAAAGCATAGGAAGTTTCCGACCCTACCGGGTTGGCTCCCAAGCCTAACTTTGCTATTCTTAGGCCATTTTTTTCATATACCAAACCTATTCTTTTCCTTTTTCCTACCCTTAACTATTTTTTCCTCCCATAAGCAAATTTATAGTTCCGCTTAGCTGTTGGGGTTGGTGAAATAGTAGTCGTTGGCCTACAGCCAATCCCGGGATGACCGACCCCGTACGGTACGTTCGGCTTATTCTGCTTCGATAGACCATCTTTCCACTGCACAAAACGCAGTTTGGCCATGGCCATCCATCTGACACCACAAACAAGTTTATTCATAGTTCCATTGAAATTGCTCTAATATGTCAATCGAAATCACAAAGTCAAATATTCCGAAAACTAAGCCAAAATTTTCTGATGAAAGAAAAAGCAAAAGGATTATAAATCGACCATATACCTTCGTTTTTCTTGTTGGTTTCAAAAATGTCGGTGGCGATGAGTATTAAAATTCTTGTACACGGTACACCAATGATTAAAGTTTGAATTTAGTTTTAGAGTGGTTTTTTTTACAATAGTGGTTTAGCACATGATTTTCTGCTAGATCAACACAAGAATATACACAACATATGTGTTACTGTTAACTTAACAATGTTACATGTGATAAAGATAAAGGAGGTCTGGGGATAAAGAATCTAATGATGAATATTGCACTCATCATGAAGTGGTTGTGGCGTTTTGGATGTGAAAAAACGTCTCTTTGGAGGACAATTGTGGCAAAGAAGCACGGTGAAGATCCTCTTGGGTGGTCTACTAAGACGCAAAAATCAGCTTATGGTTGTAGTATTTGGAAAGGAGTATGCAAGTTTGACGAGGACTTTAAGTCCAATTACATGATGCAGGTAGGTGATGGAAATCACACTAGTTTTTGGAATGATATATGGATCTCCAATATTCCTTTGAGAGTTCAATTTCCAGCAACTTATGCAATTTCAGGATCGAAAAGCGCAGTGGTTGCAGAGGTTAGAGTTTTTGAAAGTGGCATGGTCAGTTGGAATTTAGATATATCTAGAAGAGTTTACGATGGGATCATTACAGAATTAACTTCTTTACTCCTTTTACTTGAAAACTTTCAATCTAATAGCACTACAACGGATTCAGATAAGAGAATTTGGTTGGGTGAAAAAGCTAATGGAATCTTTTCAGTAAAGTCGTGTTACAATTGGGTCCACAAATCAGCTCCTCATCCTCCAAGATTTATCCCTAAAAAGAGGATTTGGTCGTGTAACTGACCAACAAAAGCAAGTTTTTTTATGTGGGCTGCAGGTTATGAAAAAATTTCTATGCAAGACTTAATGGGTAGAAGAGGATGGCATGAAGAGTGGGTAAATCATTGTTATCTATGTGTACAAGATGGGAAGTCCGTCAATCATCTTCTCATTCATTGCAAGGTAGCGTGGGAAGTTTGGTGTTTTTTTCTTTAAGGAGTGGTCGTTTAAATGGGTAACTCCACCGAACTTGTTAACTCTTATCATTTCTTGGCCTCTTCGTGCTAATACTGCAAGGAAATCAATGGTTCTAAAAGTTCTTTCTGCTGCGGTTTTATGGTGTCTTTGGGATGAGAGAAACATGAGAGCTTTTCAAAATACTAGTAAGGATGAATACGGCATCATCAACTCTGTTAAGCTCACTGTGGCATACTGGTTCCATAACAGGGGTGTGTTTCGAGGCATTTCTATGGAACAATTTGCTATTAGTTAGAAGGAAGTTTTGTTTCAACCACCATGAGCTTGTTGTTTGAAGTTTAAAGGAGTTTGTTGAGTTTTTTTTTCGTTTTGGTTTTCTACCTTGTTTTTTGGAGGCGGGTTGTGTTGGTTCTATGGCTTTGTTTCTTTTGAGGTTGTTACTCGGTGGCTTTTCCTCTTTTTCTCTTTTTTTCGGTCAGTTTTGGTTAGTCCATAATTCATGTACCCAATCATTTCATGTATAAAATTTTTAATTTACTGATAAAAAAAAAAGACAATGTTAGTTTCTGCCATTTAAGTATTCTACTATTAGTTTTGTGTTTATACGGCTAAGGGTAGTCGCATATTCATATAAAATGAATTTGGTTGTTAAAAACTCCTATCTAAATGGGTTGTAGACTTGTAGCAGTGCATTGTGGTTGGTAATGCATTAGGTGGCATGCCCCATTCAGCCATTGCTACCGCCGCTAAAGTTTATATGCTTCAATAAAATATGGAAACTGTTGAGTCGAACTGTCGAAGAGTCATTTTTCAGATTGAAAAATAAAAAAAAACTAGAAGGAATTCAAAGTTCGAAACTCTAATATGTATATTCCTAAACAAAGGTCGGTAATAGTAACGTGAAAGAGTACTGAGTTCATGGCGCATGAAACATTTTTCTAATTCCTAACTATTTGACACTGGATATGAACTTTAACCTAACTATTGCAAGAGCCATTGCGCATAAGCAGAATCAACAGTTCCCTTTGCAGTCTTGCAGAACAACATCTACTATTGTTTTTGCGGTTTGTTTTTGGATTTAGTGTCCAAAACAAATTAAACTGATGAAGTTTTGGAGAAAATAATTACTAACCAAGCAAAATCCAAAGTATTTTTCTATTCGAGCTCTAGTACTCATCTTCTAAGTTAGTATTCATCTGCGACGGACCCGGCGGCAGACCGCATGTCCAGAACTACTGTAAATACTTTCAGACAGCTCCAAATCCATTGCAAACTGTCACTGAGGTGTTGGCTTTCGCCTGGTAACCTAACTTTCCGTCCGGTTTGACGATCTCATCTCATTGACCATTTTTACCAGTTTAAATTAATAATTGAAAGGAAAAAATAAATAAAAATCTTGTTCAGTTATTTTAAAATGGGTTACGTGTGTAGTTCCCCCATAAATGCACGTTCACATTATCAAATCCAGTTGTATATAACCAAAGAATCGATTATTTAAGTCAGCTACCGGCCACCATAAGCTTAGCTTATAGTATAATCGGTTACCTTTGAATTTTTTGATTGCCAAATTTACCCTAAATCAAAAACTATCGCTGTAAAGTAAATTTTGTCTAAAAACAACGTAACGCGAAATATCCCACAAATTCCAAAATCCACCGCATGGCATAATCCAAACCAATCCAGGAAAATGTGCATGGGAATTGGGATAGAGGAAGAGGACAATCTGGGAAATATGACCGAAAAAAGTATTAAACAACTTCATTAAATATTTCTTGCCTTGCTAGCTTTTGCTGGACTCATATATTAACAGACTTCTCACTGTTTAGAATCAAGAAATAATTCCAAGTTTTCTTTCTGCTACAATTCTCCTCTATTTTTCATGGTTTTCAGACCATGAGCATTCGAAATTCTCCAACCTTACCACTTGCTTTCTTATTCATTCTCGTCATAATTCAGCTTCCATCTTTCAGTTATAGCTATAGAACGCAAAACAAAAAAGAACCAACCATACAAGTAGAAGAGTCGAATAGATATCTATGGCGCTTATCAACGGAAATTTCTCCTGCCAGAAGGTACAGAAGGAACGACAGCATGCGTCTATTATATGGAGTTTTTAGACGATCGGAACCCTCTCGACCAAATCCACTTCATAATTGATCAGAGCTTTTTTCTGTCATTAAAGCTCCAGAGTTCAATTTGTATGGCATGGCTCTTCAATGCAAGCTTTCATACCTTATGTAATAGAGTTTTTCTATTGTTTTCCTCTTCTTCATAGATGTGTGTAGCGTGTATACAGAGGGATATTAATGTGTGTTCTATTTATTGCCGTGTAATAAATAAGTTGTCTGTTGCTCAGCAGCACAGGTCAGTTTGTCCGAAAGGAATCCCTAGCTAGGTCTCTCTTACGAGTAAGGCTCGAAAGTCATGACCTTAAAAGCCGTTACATTAGACAACCGATCCTTCACATCAGACTACTGTGCAACATCAGGTTGTCAGAGATGCCAAAAGACTCCACATATGTGAATATAAATTAAAAATCAGAAGACCGAGCAAAAAAAAGAAATCGGAGGTAATCAACAACAACAAATGCTACCATTGAACAGTATCATCCTCTTCAATTTCAGAATATCCAGACCGACTGACCGAGAACCTCATCTTAGGGTAAGAAGCAACCACGCCCCCGACTAGCAAGCAATGCCTCATGATATGACTCATACACGCCAAACATACTTATAAAGTTCTTTTAAAAGAAGAGATAATTACAAAAATTGATGTGGGAGATGTCAGTGTAATATAATGGTAAAGTTATCATGTGATGTTACCCATGATCTAAGTTGGAAATATCAACATAACGGTAAAGTTATCATGTGATGTTACCGATGATTTAAGTTGGAAATTATCAACCAATGTAGTAAAATTTTGGATATCGATCCCGGCCGAGACATGTTGACGGATCTGTCTGAGTAAAATTTCGATGTTACTATTCCTAATTTTTTATACTTCTATAGATAAGTCATCCGAGGTTTAAGACTAACTTGAATTCTCCCTTATTATTATGACAACCGATGGAAAATCAAATCGTTAGGGCTATTTTTGATTATTTGTTTTTAATTAAATTTCCATACTACACCTAGACTTACTAACTTGTCTCAGTGGAATCTCGGTGGTCTTACCGAGTCTTTCGGCTCTCGGCTCGCAATCTCGTCTCGCCGAGGTTAAAAGATTCATCTACCTTTAGTGTTGGTCGATATTGGTTTCATATATAACTGCCAACACTAAATCTTTTATCGATCTAAAAAGGAAATTACTATTTACCAGTGTGTGTTTTGATGAAAACCAAAAGTAGCTTAGCATATACTCCCTCCATCCCACTATTAATTGACCTGTTTACTTTTAGATTTTGTCCCATAATAAATGACCTATATCACTAAACAATGAGATATTTCTTAAATTATCCATTTAATTGATAATAATAAATATAAGAAATATGCATAATTTGATAGGCATGTTTATATTCGTTATTTAGGTGTTTTAAAATGCTTTTCAATTGTATGAAGTTTGCGAACATCCGTGGTGTAGTTTGAGAGATAAATCATTTTAAAATTTCACTAGTTATTATCCATAAGGTTATAATTGTAAAAAAATTGCTTAAAAGTACTCTTTTCCCTTGCTTGCCTTACAAACTTGAACTAGGTCAATTAATAATGGGTTGGAGGGAGTAAAACATTTTTTCGACTACCATTATGGACATGGTTGAACATTAAAAGGGAAGAGAAAGGGGGAATCTCGAGGAGAGGTGCGATTTACAAATCGGCGCCTCCGTGAGTTGGCTTAGTTTTCATAACTCTTTCAAAATTGGGGATTGTGATAAGATGAGTACTGGAAGATAGATAAATCAGGATAATGGAGAGAACAAGTAGAGAGCATTATTTGGAACAGGGAAGTAGGCCTAGCGTGCTAGAAAGGAAGAGGAGGAGTGGAACCAGTTTCGATAACAGGAAATGGGCTATATAGCCAAAAACACAAGTTTTCTGGGCCATATGGACTGGTAGAAGTTTCGTCTGGGTCAAATGGACAGTTCAACTTTTTAATTGAAACTGACCCAATTACCCTTTTGTAACTGCACGTTCTCCGTCTCCTCAACAAAACCACGTTCTCCTTCTCTCTTCAGATGAAAACCGCCAACATCCTTCTTCTTCATCTTCTCACAAACTAGAAGAGGAACAAATTCGTCCACTGTTTCCCTAAACCAAAAACCATCAGAAATCGATTTCCTCCACCGTCTCCTAACCATCAACAGTAGCAGATTCATCAGAAACCATCCGAAAATCAGTTTCCTGCAATACTTGTTATGCATAACTGCTTATGCAATAAAAGCAACTATGTATTGCTTTATCATGAACTTTGCACTAAGCCAACAAAGGTATTGCTTTAGTATCCGTCCTTTACGTATGCAAATAAGTTTAATTTCATGATATCCACGCAATAGGTTGCATGCATATGTCGTACTTTTGAGCAAAATATTATCATAACACATTGGCACATCGTAAACAAAGACAAAAACGAAGGAACATAAAAAGCGAGATGACGTGAAACATTGCACCCCTTAAACCATACTACTCTAATTAGGAGATATAGGATCGTCAAACGAGAACCTTTCCGGGATTGTGAATTTTGATTCCCGTGCTACTAGTTGACCCCCATTTTTACACAGGATATTTATGAATGCAATCCTCCCAAGGATTACCCTTGGGACATGATTTCACATTTTTAAGTGCGACCCAGACTGCACTATTACACTTAAACCCACTTCCTAATGCAATCTGCCAGACACGGTCGTTCTTGCACATCCTTCCTTTAGCCTCCATGTAGGCCAACTCATACCAAATTGAGCTTGATGACGTGTTTCCAAATCGATGAAGAGTCATTCGTGAAGGTTCAACATGAGCAGGCGAAAGATTTAGGTTATTTTCCATTTCATCGACTATTGCTCTTCCACCAGCATGTATACAGAAATGCTCAAATGCAAGTTTGAAATCAGGAATGTAAGTCTTTATTTTCGGGTTCTTGCACAACTTCTTAATCACCATAGCAGTGATAAAACGAAGTTGTTCGCTGATTGGAAGGACGAGAGGACCTAAAGTGGTGATGTTGGTCTTTAGTGCCAGTCCTGCAATTTCCATGAGACTTTTGCATAGGGCGACACCAACTTTACCAGCTTCGTCATCATCCTGCCTTACACATGTAAATGCTTCGTCGTTTGAACCAAAATGGGTTCTCACAATATGAACTAATTTGTACTTGGCTTGTCGCTTGTCTTGAAATTTGTTGGAGAGAAGAATCGCAGCTCCGCCTACACGAAATAGACAATTAGTTACCATCATGGATTTGTTGTTTCCATCGTACGCCGATAGAGTAAGGTTCTCTGTGCTCAAGACAATTGCATACGTGTCTCGATGAGCCTGTAGTAAATCCTTGGCAAGATCAATTGCTATGACTCCAGCACTGCAGCCCATCCCTCCCAAACTAAAACTCTTAATATTACTTCTCAGTTTATATTTGTTAATGATCATGGAGGAAAGCGATGGGACATGATTAAACAAACTGCAATTTACCACAAGAATACCAATGTCCTCAGGTTTAACATTAGTATTTGAGAAAAGAATATCCAGAGCTCCAAACATAACTTCCTCCGTCTCTTTTCTTCCCATCGCCAAACATCGGTCTGGTGGATGGCAATGCAAGCCTTCTGGAACACAAGTTTCTTCACCTAGTCCAGATCGCTCGAGAATCTTTTGTTGGAATACAATAGATGAGGCACTCTGGTTGCTATAACGCTGAACACGGTCAATGAGTAATTCAAATGAAACTTGAAGATGACTAGGTGGGCGATAACAGGAAAAATCAACTAGATAGACAGTTCGAGGCCGTTTCATCATGTAAACTGATAAACCAGAAACGATACCCGCACAAATTGTAGCACTGACAAGATTGAACTTGGCTATGTGATAATACCAAAGCTTATACACATACTCACGATTCTCTGAACTGACTTCAAAGAAAAATACAGCGATAAAAGGAATAAGAAACAGAATTAGCAGATGACTAATCAAGTAATGGTAAGCCAACTGGACATATTTAAAATTAATACTTTTTGTGGAATATGATGGCGACCTCTGATTTCCGCTAGCAGGAATGCTGCCATTATCATCTGTTGTCATGTTGTTTCAACTTTTTAAGAACCAAGAATGCGCACTAAGTAAATGCCAGAATGAAAAAAATGCCCGTGATGTATGTAGTAGTGTATGAACGCTGAGGATATGTATGTCTCCTTAATGACTACCAAGGGGATTTTATTGTACCACCTTGGCCCTTCAGTATAACATGTATTCCCTGCAGCCATTAAATTTCTGTACGAATTTTACTTAAATTTGCTTAAGTAGTCTCTTTATTTCCTTATTAACGTTTTTCTTTAATGGCTGTCTGGAAATCCATGTATTAACTAGATGAAATCTCTGCAACGTCTTCTTTACTTTTCTTTAAGTTAGCCCTTTCTTGCTACTTGAATTAGCTTAATTTTTCCATGTTCTTATCTGGACCATGAACTCATAAATGGTAGGACTGAATGGTAATGGCCCCCATGACCTCGTCAGTAATGGTAGGACTGAATGGTAACATGGAGTTTTTAAATAAAAAAATGTCAGGGAAATTAAACACAAGGTTTCAGCACCAGCCAACTACTAACAGTCACAGTGGTGAGCAGTGAATGGATTTGGCCAAATCTGCAATTAAATAGCACAGCTAGCCAAGGCTGATAATTCTTAGATGTCGGCTTCAGTATTCCACTGTAATAGAGGGTTTGTTCAGCTGTGTAATGTACTATACGTACATTGCAATGTCCGTAGTCAGACGTCTTCTTCTTTGTCTCTAGTAGTAATTTTTCTTTCAATCAAACGAACGTTTTGAGGGGGATGTGGTTGTTTGCAAAGAAAGAAAGAAGACAGTTTCATGTGTACGTAGTCAGACTTCTTCTTCTTCTTTTTCTTTGCCTCTAGTAGTAATTTTGAGTTGGTTTTCAGTCAGTTGATTGTAACAAACAAGTGCTACGTGCACATGGTGATTCCCCCTCAATGGATTGGCCTTCAAATAAGGAAGGTTGAGGTGCATGTCAGTCATCTACTTTGTCAAACCCTTCTTTATTTTTCATCACATAAATGTACTCGATCCTCATTCTTCCATCCTGTTTTATTGGACCAGTAGTGGGATAAATACATACTGGGAATGAAAGACAGAGTTGGGACATATGTACGATAATAATAATAATTCCGTTGATGGCAGAACCCTCATTTGAAAAATTTTGATTGTATTTTTAAGGTTGTAATCTGCGTTTTAGTGTAAGCAAATTCTAAATTTAGCTAACAACAACACTCAGACTCTATAATAGTTATGGTCTATCCAGTCGCATTTACATTTGTCTAATGGCAACATCCAACCGACAAGGGCTACTAACTCTCTCTTTCTGTATTCAGCAGGGTTGTAAATATGTGGATAGGATGGGTAGACATGATGGTATGATGGTTACAGTAACACTCAGACTTCAAGTTTGGGAGACGGAACATAGCAAGATGATCGACTTAATATTTCAAAGATTTTACTACATACATTGCATTTCATGCAGTATTATTAGCCACAAACAGAACAAAAAGGAAGATACAGTTAGCTGAAAGAGAGTCAGGAGACCGTGTTCATATTTCAGCTCTGCTCTGACAAGCTTTGTATCTTCTCCATAAGGGTTTCAATCCTCTGATGAATAAAACACAAAAAACACCATAAATCACCAAGGCATTGGTGGAAAAATAAATAAATGAATACATGAGAAGTAAGCGAAAACCAAATGATATCAGCCATTTGAGCCGATTAAGATAATAAGACAAAAGTTTTGGGTAATAGTTATGGACTATACATTAATCCGAACAATCGGTATTTCGTAAAGACAGAAGAAAAGCTTACCTTAATGGACTGCGTAACATCATCCAGCTTAAATAATACCAAATCAGATAATGTGCCTCCGAAATCCTTCAACAAATACCATAAGAACCAGTCACATAGCTATATTGTTAGAGAAAAAGATAAACTAAATAACAGATACAGGTGAAGGGTTAACTAAGTGGAAAAAAGGGTAAAGGACTTGTAACTGTAATCCAATTATATTGTACTGTCCACATAGATGCTTAACAAGAATACAAGATTATACTGCGTGTGAAGAACAAATAACACCTTTACTTGAAACGGCGATGTAATAAGACCACCACGCATTGAGGTACTTTCTCTCTCCCACTGATCAGTTGAAAATTTCCGACCTCTACCAACTAGTATGAGCTTTGAAGCTTCTGCCACGATAACCTAGATGCCACATATACAACTTAAAGCAATTTTTAAAATCTTAACAAATCGCAAGACTGTTATCATATTGGAAGGGGGATAGATTTTCTTGGCCCCAGCAAACATATTGCAGTCTGTAAGAAAAGTAGTTTCGAGTTACCTTTCTCAAATACCCTGGATTAGAGATGCCTTGAACCTGTAATTCATCTACAGGTGTTGCTCTTCCACGGGAAATGCTTTCAATTCTAAATGTATGAAGTCCATATGCTGATTGCAAGCAACCTAGCTAGAAATCATTTATCATGAGATCTCAACAAATCGATGCAGAGTATATGTTTTCTTGCTTTGTTATTTGGTACACAAGTATAAAGTCATACTCAGTTCAAAGCACCACAAACCAAGTAGAAAACTTATGAAAATACCTTGTTCGATAATAATGCCAATCACTAGAGTAAGAGGAACGCGCTTCTCGACTTTTGCAACTCCCAAAATGGAAGAAAGAACGGTCTCGTAACCTTTGCAAAATATAATTCCTTAGCATGGAGATGACACTAGGAATTCTCTAACAGCAATAAAATGAAGAAGCCAGAAAAACTAGTACCTTGTAAACTATTTCATTAGGTGTAATATATAACCGTCGTGAGGAGAAATCTTTACGCAGCACATATCTTCTGACAGGTATATATAGAAGCATGATAAGACCAACTCCCCACGCTAAAACCAACAGCAATGATATTAGTACCCATATAACTGAGTCATACTGTATATAATTTCTTGCAAGGTCTTCAAAGGAGGCTTCATAAAGAACCTGCCCTGAAATTTCTGCTTCATCATCTTCTAACTCTGATGCAGGACCTTCTAGTAAAAGTTCATTTGGTCGAGCATAGCCACGTATATCAATTGCATGACCCGACAACATCACTTCAGTCTTTAACAAAACAATTTAGCCTTCTGCCCAACAAAGCAAATTAGGATTCATCACTATAAGTGCAACGCCTGATTCAAGTCTGCAGAGAATTAGTTTAACATGAAGCCATCCATGATCCAATAAAGAGGTTTTAATCATCTTATCAATGCTCATAAACCTAGTTCGTCACAATGATGGAGCGGTTTCCATAAGCTACTTTACTACTATGTACATCATTTAGATTAAATCAGACTAGAAGATACTACCAAACATTGACCGAATCGTTACGATTCCAAATCAACCAACTAAACGATCACCCTAAAGCGTAAATCAAATGTTTGTGCCCCATGTTACCTATTTTCGACAGGTAAATTTCAATGGATCAAATTGGGTCTAAAACCAAAACATGCTTCTGATTATGCTGCCACCCACATTATGTACAATTAGTCTCTAAAGCTCAGGTGTGTGTGTGGTGTTTCTAGTTAGCTCATTGTTAGACCTTAGAAACAAACAGAACCTCGTTACATGATTACATCCATATGAATTTCCCAATACAAATAAGGATCAACTAGCAGAAGATAATCAAAACCCACAATTTTTTTCCCTCCAGAACATATAATTTCTTAAAAGAAGGCATTTTCCATAGATTAAACCATCAAGAGAAATGAAATTTTATGAAATATGAATAAGGAATGATGAGATTTTACCTCAGAGATCTTTGATTCCTTTAAAGGGTTTGTTTAAATCATTATGAGGAATGATTTAGTGGATGACAAAACCCTAATTTCAGATTTGTGGTTGTAATTTGCGTTTTACTGTAAGCAAATTCTAAACTTAGGTAACAACAACCAGTCTATTCATTTCTGATGATGATATACCGTATACGATTATTAGAGTTTCTAATAGACTTTAAGTATGGTCTATTATCTTTCTATTTGCATTTGTTTAATGGTAACACCTAGCTGATAAGGGCTACAACTGTATTCATTTTTTTTTTGTTTTCCACATTTTCATCATGGTTTTAAAATCGTACACTTGACGCTAGATTCTGTTTTGAGCGGGAATTGAAAACCCCAGCTCCCACTCCCCTGTAGTAGGCTGAACTAGTGTGCCACACACTTTGTTCTTTTTTACAATAATTAGATTTTTTTTTTTCTGAAGCATAATAATTAGATTTATATAAATATTATTTTCCTAAATTTTATAATTACTAGTTACGAATAGTTTATTTATAAGAAAACATTCGTTTTAAGCATCAACCATGAATTGACGCTTCACACTTCAATATACGCGTCGTTTCCTAAAAATGAAAAACGATTCACGCTTCGCTTCACGCTTTCAATAGAAAGCGTTGCACTAACCGCGAATTAAATATAAAAATATAAACGAGAAACAATAAACAGGTAAACCACGATACACCTTATGAATGAGATATAATGTGATGTTGGACACACATGTGTTGCCTCTTTAAAATCTTAACAAGAAAAATCCGGAAAGATAAAACCTCGGCAAAGAAAAAAGAACATAACGCGATAAGTCTAAAACTGCAACATAGGCATAAGAGTCTCCGCATAAACTAACCCCAAGTAGATCTACAGGAACCTAGAAATATTTTGTTCTCCTTTGATATCCAATGAGAAGTCTTGTAATACTAGAATTATATAAGAGTCCATAAACAAGTTGCGAAAAAAGAGCACCTCAGCTCGTGATAGAATTATCAAGATTGATTCTTGCACACTTCTGGTCACCTCAAGAATGGTAAAAGTGTCACATCGGTGTATCCAGAATAGGGGGTACTTCTACTGATTGCAGATGACATTTGGAGCATTTTCATACTTTTATTCTTCGAGCAATGGTGATTTTTGCAAGATATTAATGTCGTTGTTGCAAACTGAAAGGCCGAAACAAGCATGTCATATCCAACAATCATAAGAAGCCGTCGTTTCCAAAACCACGGTTGGTTTTGTATAGTGGCCCTTATCCTGACCCTGCCAAGCATACGAACATCCGTGGCACACCCAATGCATGCAATCAAGGCTACTTCACATTCCAGGAAAGCCCATCTCCTTATTCTCAGCTAGTAGTCAATTGACATCACATTGCGTGGGTTGTAAAAAACGTGAACCAAAATGGTTGACTACAGTTTCGCAAAACAATTTGAGATTATCAAATGCAATTGTTTTAGCCATACGTATATACTCATCATAAGCATCTGCAGACACCATAATCTAGAATCCTAAGGGCCGGTGGCCTTTGTTCAGATTATGCCCTCGTATGTTTCGTGCATCAAATTGATAGTTAAATTTAGGGTTTATACGACAAAGCTCTACAATAACCCGCTGACCAAGTGATGTGCATTCGGTACGACGTCGAAAATCCTGATCAGAATAGAGTCAGTAGACACTTCTATTAACAAAATAATCACGTATCATTTGTGACCTTCCTCTCGAAATCTCCATATGTATTTTTCTCAATATAGCTCCTGGTTCTGATCTCGCAGAACTTTCCCGATGTATACTTGTAGCATTGCATTGGTTTGGATCTCCATCTTCTGAATCTGCATCCATTTGTTCCAGCTGCTGCATAACGCTTTTTATTGATGGAAAAATGTTTGCTAATAATTGAGCTTCCTCATTTCCCATACCAGGATCCATAACGAATGAAACAAAGAGAGATATCTAATAAATTAGAATTTTTTTTTTTGTACAATAGAAAATGGAATGTGTTTGAGTGTGTTTAAAATAGGTGGATTGAGTGTGTTTACGTTGGTGTAAACAAATATATCCAATGGAAGATCCAACCCATGGAAAGATAGGAAGTTTCCGACCCTACCGGGTTGGCTCCCAAGCCTAACTTTGCTATTCTTAGGCCATTTTTTTCATATACCAAACCTATTTTTTCCTTTTCCTACCCTTAACTATTTTTTCCTCCCATAAGCAAATTTATAGTTCCGCTTAGCTGTTGGGTTGGTGAAATAGTAGCGTTGGCCTACAGCCAATCCCGGGATGACCGACCCCGTACGGTACGTTCGGCTTATTCTGCTTCGATAGACCATCTTTCCACTGCAGAAAACGCAGTTTGGCCATGCCATCCATCTGACACCACAAACAAGTTTATTCCATAGTTCCATTGAAATTGCTCTAATATGTCAATCGAAACACAAAGTCAAATATTCCGAAAACTAAGCCAAAATTTTGATGAAAGAAAAAGCAAAAGGATTATAAATCGACCATATACCTTCGTTTTTCTGTTGGTTTCAAAAATGTTGGTGGCGATGAGTATTAAAATTCTTGTACACGGTACACCATTAATTAAAGTTTGAATTTAGTTTTAGAGTGGTTTTTTTTACAATAGTGGTTTAGCACATGATTTTCTGCTAGATCAACACAAGAATATACACAATACGTGTTACTGTTAACTTAACAATGTTACATGTGATAAAGATAAAGGAGGTCTAGGGGTAAAGAATCTAATGATGAATATTGCACTCATCATGAAGTGGTTGTGGCGTTTCGGATGTGAAAAAACGACTCTTTGGAGGACAATTGTGGCAAGAAGCACGATAAGATCCTCTTGGGTGGTCTACTAAGACGCAAAAATCAGCTTATGGTTGTAGTATTTGGAAAGGAGTATGCAAGTTTGATGAGGACTTTAAGTCCAATTACATGATGCAGGTAGGTGATGAAATCACACTAGTTTTTGGAATGATATATGGATCTCCAATATTCCTTTGAGAGTTCAATTTCCAGCAACTTATGCAATTTCAGGATCGAAAAGCGCAGTGGTGCAGAGGTTAGAGTTTTTGAAAGTGGCATGGTCAGTTGGAATTTAGATATATAGAAGAGTTTACGATGGGGTCATTACAGAATTAACTTCTTTACTCCTTTTACTTGAAACTTTCAATCTAATAGCACTACAACGGATTCAGATAAGAGAATTTGGTTGGGTGAAAAAGCTAATGGAATCTTTTCAGTAAAGTCGTGTTACAATTGGCTCCACAAATCAGCTCCTCATCCTCCAAGATTTATCCCTAAAAAGAGGATTTGGTCGTGTAACTGGCCAACAAAAGCAAGTTTTTTTATGTGGGCTGCAGGTTATGAAAAATTTCTATGCAAGACTTAATGGGTAGAAGAGGATGGCATGAAGAGTGGGTAAATCATTGTTATCTATGTGTACAAGATGGGAAGTCCGTCAATCATCTTCTCATTCATTGCAAGGTAGCGTGGGAAGTTTGGTGTTTTTTTCTTTAAGGAGTGGTCGTTTAAATGGGTAACTCCACCGAACTTGTTAACTCTTATCATTTCTTGGCCTCTTCGTGCTAATACTGCAAGGAAATCAATGGTTCTAAAAGTTCTTTCTGCTGCGGTTTTATGGTGTCTTTGGGATGAGAGAAACATGAGAGCTTTTCAAAATACTAGTAAGGATGAATACGGCATCATCAACTCTGTTAAGCTCACTGTGGCATACTGGTTCCATAACAGGGGTGTGTTTCGAGGCATTTCTATGGAACAATTTGCTATTAGTTAGAAGGAAGTTTTGTTTCAACCACCATGAGCTTGTTGTTTGAAGTTTAAAGGAGTTTGTTGAGTTTTTTTTTCGTTTTGGTTTTCTACCTTGTTTTTTGGAGGCGGGTTGTGTTGGTTCTATGGCTTTGTTTCTTTTGAGGTTGTTACTCGGTGGCTTTTCCTCTTTTTCTCTTTTTTTCGGTCAGTTTTGGTTAGTCCATAATTCATGTACCCAATCATTTCATGTATAAAATTTTTAATTTACTGATAAAAAAAAAAGACAATGTTAGTTTCTGCCATTTAAGTATTCTACTATTAGTTTTGTGTTTATACGGCTAAGGGTAGTCGCATATTCATATAAAATGAATTTGGTTGTTAAAAACTCCTATCTAAATGGGTTGTAGACTTGTAAGTGCATTGTGGTTGGTAATGCATTAGGTGGCATGCCCCATTCAGCCATTGCTACCGCCGCTAAAGTTTATATGCTTCAATAAAATATGGAAACTGTTGAGTCGAACTGTCGAAGAGTCATTTTTCAGATTGAAAAATAAAAAAAACACTAGAAGGAATTCAAAGTTCGAAACTCTAATATGTATATTCCTAAACAAAGGTCGGTAATAGTAACGTGAAAGAGTACTGAGTTCATGGCGCATGAAACATTTTTCTAATTCCTAACTATTTGACACTGGATATGAACTTTAACCTAACTATTGCAAGAGCCATTGCGCATAAGCAGAATCAACAGTTCCCTTTGCAGTCTTGCAGAACAACATCTACTATTGTTTTTGCGGTTTGTTTTTGGATTTAGTGTCCAAAACAAATTAAACTGATGAAGTTTTGGAGAAAATAATTACTAACCAAGCAAAATCCAAAGTATTTTTCTATTCGAGCTCTAGTACTCATCTTCTAAGTTAGTATTCATCTGCGACGGACCCGGCGGCAGACCGCATGTCCAGAACTACTGTAAATACTTTCAGACAGCTCCAAATCCATTGCAAACTGTCACTGAGGTGTTGGCTTTCGCCTGGTAACCTAACTTTCCGTCCGGTTTGACGATCTCATCTCATTGACCATTTTTACCAGTTTAAATTAATAATTGAAAGGAAAAAATAAATAAAAATCTTGTTCAGTTATTTTAAAATGGGTTACGTGTGTAGTTCCCCCATAAATGCACGTTCACATTATCAAATCCAGTTGTATATAACCAAAGAATCGATTATTTAAGTCAGCTACCGGCCACCATAAGCTTAGCTTATAGTATAATCGGTTACCTTTGAATTTTTTGATTGCCAAATTTACCCTAAATCAAAAACTATCGCTGTAAAGTAAATTTTGTCTAAAAACAACGTAACGCGAAATATCCCACAAATTCCAAAATCCACCGCATGGCATAATCCAAACCAATCCAGGAAAATGTGCATGGGAATTGGGATAGAGGAAGAGGACAATCTGGGAAATATGACCGAAAAAAGTATTAAACAACTTCATTAAATATTTCTTGCCTTGCTAGCTTTTGCTGGACTCATATATTAACAGACTTCTCACTGTTTAGAATCAAGAAATAATTCCAAGTTTTCTTTCTGCTACAATTCTCCTCTATTTTTCATGGTTTTCAGACCATGAGCATTCGAAATTCTCCAACCTTACCACTTGCTTTCTTATTCATTCTCGTCATAATTCAGCTTCCATCTTTCAGTTATAGCTATAGAACGCAAAACAAAAAAGAACCAACCATACAAGTAGAAGAGTCGAATAGATATCTATGGCGCTTATCAACGGAAATTTCTCCTGCCAGAAGGTACAGAAGGAACGACAGCATGCGTCTATTATATGGAGTTTTTAGACGATCGGAACCCTCTCGACCAAATCCACTTCATAATTGATCAGAGCTTTTTTCTGTCATTAAAGCTCCAGAGTTCAATTTGTATGGCATGGCTCTTCAATGCAAGCTTTCATACCTTATGTAATAGAGTTTTTCTATGTTTTCCTCTTCTTCATAGATGTGTGTAGCGTGTATACAGAGGGATATTAATGTGTGTTCTATTTATTGCCGTGTAATAAATAAGTTGTCTGTTGCTCAGCAGCACAGGTCAGTTTGTCCGAAAGGAATCCCTAGCTAGGTCTCTCTTACGAGTAAGGCTCGAAAGTCATGACCTTAAAAGCCGTTACATTAGACAACCGATCCTTCACATCAGACTACTGTGCAACATCAGGTTGTCAGAGATGCCAAAAGACTCCACATATGTGAATAAATTAAAAATCAGAAGACCGAGCAAAAAAAAGAAATCGGAGGTAATCAACAACAACAAATGCTACCATTGAACAGTATCATCCTCTTCAATTTCAGAATATCCAGACCGACTGACCGAGAACCTCATCTTAGGGTAAGAAGCAACCACGCCCCCGACTAGCAAGCAATGCCTCATGATATGACTCATACACGCCAAACATACTTATAAAGTTCTTTTAAAAAGAAGAGATAATTACAAAAATTGATGTGGGAGATGTCAGTGTAATATAATGGTAAAGTTATCATGTGATGTTACCCATGATCTAAGTTGGAAATATCAACATAACGGTAAAGTTATCATGTGATGTTACCGATGATTTAAGTTGGAAATTATCAACCAATGTAGTAAAATTTTGGATATCGATCCCGGCCGAGACATGTTGACGGATCTGTCTGAGTAAAATTTCGATGTTACTATTCCTAATTTTTTATACTTCTATAGATAAGTCATCCGAGGTTTAAGACTAACTTGAATTCTCCCTTATTATTATGACAACCGATGGAAAATCAAATCGTTAGGGCTATTTTTGATTATTTGTTTTTAATTAAATTTCCATACTACACCTAGACTTACTAACTTGTCTCAGTGGAATCTCGGTGGTCTTACCGAGTCTTTCGGCTCTCGACTCGCAATCTCGTCTCGCCGAGGTTAAAAGATTCATCTACCTTTAGTGTTGGTCGATATTGGTTTCATATATAACTGCCAACACTAAATCTTTTATCGATCTAAAAAGGAAATTACTATTTACCAGTGTGTGTTTTGATGAAAACCAAAAGTAGCTTAGCATATACTCCCTCCATCCCACTATTAATTGACCTGTTTACTTTTAGATTTTGTCCCATAATAAATGACCTATATCACTAAACAATGAGATATTTCTTAAATTATCCATTTAATTGATAATAATAAATATAAGAAATATGCATAATTTGATAGGCATGTTTATATTCGTTATTTAGGTGTTTTAAAATGCTTTTCAATTGTATGAAGTTTGCGAACATCCGTGGTGTAGTTTGAGAGATAAATCATTTTAAAATTTCACTAGTTATTATCCATAAGGTTATAATTGTAAAAAAATTGCTTAAAAGTACTCTTTTCCCTTGCTTGCCTTACAAACTTGAACTAGGTCAATTAATAATGGGTTGGAGGGAGTAAAACATTTTTTCGACTACCATTATGGACATGGTTGAACATTAAAAGGGAAGAGAAAGGGGGAATCTCGAGGAGAGGTGCGATTTACAAATCGGCGCCTCCGTGAGTTGGCTTAGTTTTCATAACTCTTTCAAAATTGGGGATTGTGATAAGATGAGTACTGGAAGATAGATAAATCAGGATAATGGAGAGAACAAGTAGAGAGCATTATTTGGAACAGGGAAGTAGGCCTAGCGTGCTAGAAAGGAAGAGGAGGAGTGGAACCAGTTTCGATAACAGGAAATGGGCTATATAGCCAAAAACACAAGTTTTCTGGGCCATATGGACTGGTAGAAGTTTCGTCTGGGTCAAATGGACAGTTCAACTTTTTAATTGAAACTGACCCAATTACCCTTTTGTAACTGCACGTTCTCCGTCTCCTCAACAAAACCACGTTCTCCTTCTCTCTTCAGATGAAAACCGCCAACATCCTTCTTCTTCATCTTCTCACAAACTAGAAGAGGAACAAATTCGTCCACTGTTTCCCTAAACCAAAAACCATCAGAAATCGATTTCCTCCACCGTCTCCTAACCATCAACAGTAGCAGATTCATCAGAAACCATCCGAAAATCAGTTTCCTGCAATACTTGTTATGCATAACTGCTTATGCAGTAAAAGCAACTATGCATAACTGCGTAGCTTATTATGCATAACTGCTTATGCAGTAAAAGCAACTATTCATAACTTCGTAGCTTATTATGCATAACTGGTTATGCATAATAAGCAAACATGGTGAACTGCATAACTTATATCTATCCTGCATGTTGCTTGTTATGCATATCTATCCTGCATGTTGCTTCATAAAAAAAATTCTTACTCAAAATTAAAATATCAAATCAACAATAGCAAAGATCAAATTTAAAAAATCAAATCATATCTATCCTGCATAACATCTTAGGCAGATCCAAAATTAACTGCATAATTTGTTATGCATTGTTTAGAGTATCTGCATAACTTGTTATGCATAACTGGTTATGCAGTAAAAACAGCTATGCATAACGTTATGCATAACTGCTTATGCAGTAAGAGCATCTATGCATAACTTCGTAACTTGTTATGCATAACTGGTTATGCAGTAAAAGCAACTATGCATAACTGCGTAGCTTATTATGCATAACTGCTTATGCAGTAAAAGCAACTATGCTGAACTGCGTAGGTTATTATGCATAACTGGTTATGCAGTAAAAGCAAACATGGTGAATTGCATAACTTATTATGCATAACTGCTTATGCAGTTAAAATACAAACATTGTTTAACTGCATAACATCTTACTGCATTCATACAACCCATACTCCAACATCTCTTCCACTCTCTCAACAACCATTATAATCTCGCTACAGCAACATCTCCTAACGCAGATGTTCTCCTCCCTGGAATCCAGATTTTCTCATCACGAATAAACGAACATCTGTGTACAATGCCCTATAAATTAACTAAAACCAAAAATGGTTTGCATCTGTGTACCATCAAAGTACCATTTTGTCACAATGTACCACCAAAGAAGCTGTCATAAATTACTATGTACTTCTACGACTACGAGTACTGCTCTAAACAGTTCCATATAATACTTTCTCCTTCAGCAAGTTACTATGTACTTACTAGCAAAGTTCTATTTCCCTTAAGCCTCTAACACTCAACCAAGTTATCATCAGTAAATACCCAAAAAAACAAGAACCAATCAATCAATCCAGAGTTCATCACCAATATTGAAAGTAACATAAGCATCAACAACTGCATGCATAATCTGTGGTTGTGTAAGGTATTTTTGATTCCAATTGCTCACAATAACATCTCTGTGGTTGTGTAACGTAAAGGAGAAATCCTAATAATAACCTAAACCCAAAATTGGTTTGCATCTGTGTATATTGCATTGAAAATAAGATTACTAAACCCTAGAAAACATGATTCGAGACAAACCCAAATAATGTCACATAATCAACTAAACCCTGGATATTCCAAATCAACAACTAAAATCAAAAATTAACAAAGAATAATCTTCAAATTCATAAAAAATCATCAATAACTAAAAATTACTTCAAAATCGACAGAGAAACTTCAATTGGACAAAAACCAAATCAAAATTATTTCAATTGAAATTTACTGTTCGACGCTATTAGATGAAACTTCGATTCAACAGTTGAAACTCCAATTGAAACTTCGATTCAACAAACTATTCAACAATCATTAATTACCATGATTGATCAACCAGATCTGAAAAAGACACGAGCTCTGAAACTTTGATCGAATTCTGCAGGTAAGGAATAAATGAGCTCTGCCGGGACGGGGAGGTTTAGAAAAGAGAAATAAATTCTCTTTGAAAAAAAGAGTTTAGAAGGTTAGGGGTATTTTAGGTAAGACATATTTTTTTCTTTTAATTTTCCTGGGCCAAATATCCAAATTGGCTATATAAACAGTATATTTCTGATGTTTGGCTATATAAACAATATCAAAAGCTAAGAATCTATTTCACCCAGGAATTTTGTGTTTTGGTCTTTTTGACCAATTTTGTGTTCCGATAAGAAGGTTGGTCCAGTTTGAGAGAAAATATTTCTAGATTGAAGTTGATTGAAAGATCAGTGTGTGGTTTAGATCGTGGCTAGCTTTTGATCCTAAAATGGTTATGTGGATGAAAAAGATTATAGACTCAACCATTGTGGATGTTTCATCTAAAGAGAAATGAACTGAGAAAATTGAATAATATGTCTATTTGGATCAGATCCAAAGGAATGATACTGGAGAACATACACGATTTTAAAGGTTTAAAAGGGGTGGGGGAAGGAAAGAAGCTTAGTTTTCCTTCTAAGTGGAGAATAAAGAGCTTGTTGGTCAATTTTGGTAGAAGCTCTTGATGATTTTATCCTTAGGAAAGGATTTGTGGGTTCTTTGAATTTTTAAGAAGATTATCCTTTGCTTCATGACAAGAAAATATAAGACTTAGTGAAAATCTCTCATAGAACTCCATGGATGAAAATTGCAGAACACATAAAAAGAGTTCTATAAACTAGAAGATTTTTAACTTTTAAATAGATTGTGGTATCTCTGGAAGATGATGAATTAATAAGGATTTGAAGATCATTTAAAAGGAGTCTAGGAGAAGCGGAATAAAGTGAGGGTTTTCCTTTTAAATGGTGGAGATCTAATCATTTCACTAATAAGATTGAGAATGATCTAGATGGATTGGACCTAATCTCTATAGAAACTCTCTCGATTAATGTGAATAAATTTTTTTTTCTTTTTCGAGTTGCCGTTAATGGTGATTTCGATCATATTTTCGGGGACTGTTGAAAAAGGTGGGTGGCGATTTCGTGTGAATAGGATTCACATCATTCTCCTAAAAACAGGTACCAGATCTTGAATACCTAAGGAAAATTTAAGATTTTGTATGAGAATTAAGATTTTCTGTTGATTTTTGATAATTCTGAGAATTTCAACTCAAAAATTTCAGTGAAATTATTGGATATGGATACGAAAAAGGAACGTGATAACTCGGATCCGTAGGAGATGGAAGCATCTAAGATTGTTGGATACTTTCAGGATGGGTCAGGTCAAGTTATGCGTGATGAAGAGAAAGGTAACTGGATTTATGTTGCTAACCCAAAAAGGATAAGAAGTGTGGATAATAGCTCGTATGAGAGAATACGCCCACAATCTATCTTAGGATCAAGATTTAGCTCTTTGTGTGAAAAGAAAGTTTCTGCTAATGAGAGTTTGGAGTAGACCATGATAATGCTCAAAAGATGTCTAGCTCCACTACTGGCTGCTCATAATGAAATGCGATCGAGAATAATATAATTAACAATCTAAAACAATCTAAGCATAGTAAAGGTAATGGTCGAGAGGTAATAAATAAAACTGTTGATTCTTTCATAAATCTTGCTTGCATCCATGGACACATAAGTTAGTATAAATTTACAATCTTTGAAGGAGAAATATGTCTTAGCTGGCACTAAAATACAAAGAAAGACTCAAACCTTCAGGGGTGAAGGATATGAAGTAAAAAGCTAACAAAAAAAGAAGAATTGAAGGAAATCATTATCAAACGAGTAACGCTCAAGGTAGGGATTGTTCAAGGGAGGCAGATATTGTCAATGGATTTCAAATTTCTTTGTTGGAACGTTAGAGGTTTGAGTGACTTGGATAAGTTTACTTATCTTAAAAATCTTATAGCTACCAAAAGATGTGCAGTTTTCCTTATACAACAAACAAAGATTGCGAAATTTTCTAACTAGTTTATTGGCAATTGTGATTTAACGAGAATTTTGGATGGCCTTATATCCTTTCTGGTGGTGCACGTATTGGTCTCTTATATATCTGGAACAGTTGCAGGTTTGTCAAGAAATATGAAAGATTTGGATACAACCATATCTCCACTTCTAACCTTGAGGATTAATGACTTCAAATGGGTTGTAACTAATGCATTTGGACCATTTTTCCCTTGTGTGTATAATCCTATAACTGCTTTTTTGGAGGACGTGAAGGATATCATATAATGGTGGAGTTTGCATAGCTGGTGACTTTAACATTGTCAGGTATGGTTTGGAAAGAAATAGAGGTGTATAAAATAGCAGAAATACTTCTTTCCTTTACAACTTCATTCTTCAACAAAAATTGGTGGATCATCCATTGATAAAGGGATCTTATACTTGGTATCTGTGAAGCACTATTAGACGGACACGGGACACGAACACGACACGACACGGACATAGAGACCTCCAAAACTCAAAATTATCGGGACATGGACACGTTTATATGTATACTAATAAAATAATTTTTATATACTAAAATCATAGTGTTATGGTGTATCAAATACATAAATCACACAATTATATGAAAAAAAAAAACTCAATTTTATGTTGTTAGATTAGTCCACGTGTAGAAAAAATAAATATTATACTAATTTCCATGACACACTAGATTACCCAACTACTAGTAAAATAAAGTATAGATTTTTACACGTGCGTTGGGTCGATGTCCCACGCGCATCATGTGTCAACGCGCATCGGACGCGGACACGACACCAATATCGGTGTGTCGGTGCTTCACAGCTTCGTATAACTATTACTCTGGCCCTCTCTTGTACATGCTTGATAAGTTCTTGTTTAGTGTTGAATTTGATGAACCTTTTCCTAATGCTTTACAAATTGTATTAACAAGAACTATATCTAACCACAACCCGTGGTTGTTACTATTGTCCATCAATTGGTATTAAATCTGATTTTAAACTTGAAAAAAATTGGATTGAGCATAAATATTTAGTAAACAATGTGGATTTATGGTGGGATTCTACAGATTTCAGTTGAAGTGAAAGAACTTTAGTTTTTAAAAAACTACAAAATCTCAAAATTTTCATAAAGACATGGGGTTTGCAGAAGTTTTGGTATGTGAAAAGAGATAAAAAAATGTTGAACGAGAAATTAGGTGAGTTAAATTTGATTGAGAATGGTGTTCTTCACCCTGATTAGCAAAAGTTCAGACTTCAGAGTAAAGTTAAGCTCAAAGATATTGAGAATATGGAAGTAAGAAAATGGAAACTTAATTAGAGCTAAACAAAATGACTTTAGATGGGTGGATGAAAATATTTATTATTTACACAGAATATCCAGTGCTAGAAAGAAAATAAATACCATTGCTAAGCTCCAAGTTAATGGATAGATTGCTCTGACTAGAATTTGATTAAGAATGAGATTATAAACTTCTATTCAATATGTTTACTTTTCAGAATAACATGTTGAAAACACATGGGATACCAAATACACCCAACTTTTTCGTTCGTCAACCTGTAATAGACAAAACTTAATACAATAACAAATATACCAATTGAATGATCCTTGACAATATGTATATAAAGTTTATATCTCAACCTTTACTCAATCAGTATGTGTATAGACACAGGGTTCGTGAACCTGATTGTTAAGCAGAGTACTTGGACGATATCAAAAATCAATATTCAAGATCAATCTAGTCGTATCCAAATAATTAATTGGAATTCCGCCAAGTGATTAAATTTTTTATCTATCTTTCAAGATACGAATTATATAAGAAACAAGTATCATCATCGATTACAATTAAGCGGAAGTATCTACTTAGATTGAATATGTAAAACCTGTGCAAATCCAATTATGAAGATAAACAATAAATGCGGAAAAGGAAAAACACAAGACACCAGAAATTTTGTTAACCCGGAAACCGTAATAGCAGAAAAACCCCGTGACCTTGTCCATATTTGAGTAACACACTGTATTAAGCCGTTACAGACACTAGCCTACAATCATATTTTAGACTGGAATGAAGTTGAGATCGAATTCACCCTTCAAGTGATTTAGTTAAAATCGCGCTCCTTAGGTCTCTTGAACCTGGAAAGGCTCAACCCACTTGATTCCCTCAGCTGACGTCCTTTACATTCTAAGAGTTGCTTCAGCCCAGTGAAGACTTTTGCATTTAATAGATAAGTCTATGTGATTTCCGTTTAGATCAAATATCAGGGTGTGGAAATATGTTTGCAATAGACAAGCTAGAAAAACTCACAAATCCGGAACTTACGACTCTTGAAGAGAAAACACGATTCGTAACCACCTCTCAAGAAAAATCTTCAAAAGATCGGTTTTCAGATATCTATCTTGAGGAATCACAAAGTCTGAGATGTAGAAATCTTTATGATTTATATCTATCTTGCCTGAAAGATATTACGAGAACCTTGATAACAAAAAAGCAAGATCAGGATTCATGAACTATCAAGGTGAAGATAATCGGACCTGGATTCACGAATCCCCAAAGTGAAGTCTTTTAGTCATATACCTAATTATTTTTCTCAAAGGAAACCTAGGTTAATAGAGGATGACTCTAGAATCAACTAGGACATAAAGTTTCGGGGATCCAAGTTCAGGGGTGAATTCAACCTAATATAACTTTAGAATCAAGCACACTCTATTCTTGAAAATACAATAGAAGAATATACATTTAGGTTCGGTTACTGAACCGTGTATAAAGACCATTTCGGTTTGGAATGTTAATCAACGAACTAAAAGAAATTTGGTATTCATTCAAATACTTAAGAGTTTAATCATAATGCACACACATAAGTGTTTAAGTGATCAATGAAGTCTAAGCCTTTGAGTATTTACTAAAATATAAAGTGGACAGTTGGTACAACGGTTTGCCAACTACAAGGA